>NC_133472.1:16222625-16577890 GCF_025370935.1 Choristoneura fumiferana
GCAGCTTTTCAGCAGTTTTTTTTTTCCTTTTTTCTACGGCTTGATGAAAATTACTGTAATTTATGTTATATATAATCATCATATTATTCCGTATTTGTTGTAACTATAGAGTTTAGGGGGCTGACATTTTGCAGATTAATTACTAATGTGGTGCCACATCATGCATAAAAATTACCTACAAGCCAAAACACGCTGGGGGCAGAAGAATCACATCATATCCTGGCACGGCCTTTGAGCATTTTTTGCCATTTTTAAATACAAAATTTTGCAAATGGTTGGTGCAATTAACTAAGTTAAAAAAATACCGTAAAAAAACCTTGAAAATGAAATTAATTAAACGTTTAGGTACTGAAAAGGTAAAATACCCATCTTTTTGGTAATTTATTGGTTCTTTACATAAAACTCCCTGAAACGTATGAGTGGACTGTAATAAATAACTAAAAGCAAACGAGGAAATAATATGATGAAATTGAAATATACTTGGTAACACAACCACACAACACAACGCAATAATGACAAGTAACAGAAAAAGATACAAAAAAAAGAACTTTACAAAAAATACAACAAAAAAAGTATGAAACTCCAAGGAGTTTGCTACACTCCCTGTACATTGACTGAAAGAAAGGCCTATTTTTAGTGACATTATTTTTCTACAGGTACTAATGAAATAGACTTGTTATTGGTACTATTACCTACTAAGAGATGTAACTCGTAAATAATAAACATGATAGGTACAATTTTACTTATTGTACTCACTCGCTGTAAGTACATCGTGCTCATCACTAAGTAAGATTAAGTATTTATCGTTATATTTTAACTCTCTCTCTATCTCTCTCTCTCTCTCTCTTATAATAGGTAATTAATATTATATTTCATTACCAATATTAATTGCGTGTAAATAACTATTTAAATTATGATAAATACTTACCTATTTATTTATAAGAATGAGAAGTGAGACTGTACTATAAATAATTGTAATGATAACGTTACAAAATATCTCCAATCCATCGTACCTAAGTAAGTATACCTTTTATAATTTTTAGAATGTGAGAGTTTTCTGAGTTGTTATGAATGCTCGTAATAAATCTATTTTAATGTCATCATAATATTTTATAGCAACTAGTAGGTCAGTAGGTAGGCAAATACCTAGGTACTCAGTACTTAATTCGGTCGGTCTAACAGTTTCAGAAGAAGCTTAAGGATGTAATTTGGCTCTAGATAGGTACTAAGGTACCTACTTACCAAAACGTTTATGTACCATGTACCTATGCTTAGTGGAGAAATGCGTCAAAAATATAGATACTTAGGTGCTTATTTTGTTTAACATCTTTTAACTGGTAATTATGTAAATTGATATTTAGGTACTAAACGATATGTAAAACTCTTACACACATACATACATTTATGTACTTAAGTATTATTAATTGTAACTACTACCTAATTATTATTACGGAGCGGGTACATGATGGATGTGTCAAATTTATTAAAATTAGTTATTACCTTAAAATAGTGCGATCGCGCTAATTGAATCTTACAATCATAGCTACATCAATGTTTATATAATGATGTAGGTATCATCTATTCAATTATCCACGACGGCAACGGCACGCCAAGTTAGCGTGGTCCTAGTCGTACTATACCTACCTATACGAAAGCTGTGATTAATGTGGCTAAAATAAATTATGTGAAACCTAAAGATAACAAAGCTTTTTAATTGTTATTGACATGTGCCTAAATTAGCATAATCTAGATTGTAGCACCTGTGCGACCGAGCGTGCACGGCATTTTTCGACTCTTTCTGCCAAACAGTACCCCTAGTGTAAGTTTTCGGTTACAAAATACGTCTCGATCGCGTTCGCGTTAAAATCTTAATTTATATGGAAACACGAACAGCGCCTCTAGCGGAACGTTTGCGATGTTCGTGTTTCTATACAAATTGAGATTTTAACGCGAACGCGATCGAGACGTATTTTGTAACCGATAACTTACACTAAGGGCACTGCGCACCTGAAGCTCAGAATATCATAATGTAAATATTGCAGCGTTAATTCTTCAATATTGCACTTATGAGAGGATATTAAAATATTTCTCACTTGCTGTGCCTTCACTACTATTTTTTGCAATCGGTAGGTGTACAGTCGAGTTCATAAACTTGTGAGCAAAATTTTTATCAAAAATATCTGACACGACTCTATTGTTAACGGCGTAGAAGCACAGTAGAAGCGTGTTCAAATCAAATCTTTGCTCACCAGTTAATGAACTCGACTCGACTGTACGTACGTATTATGTCTCCTGACTTCTTTGTAATGAAACAAAGAAAGTATAATTTTGACTTTTCTTCAGCCGACGCTGCGGCCCGCGTGGCGCTGTTCTTATGCCACATTTACACTCGCGTAAGCGAATACTCGTACGTAGGTACGAGTCGCGAGACGAGGCGCGAGGCGAGGTACGTGGTGAGGTGAGTGTGACCCAGACGCGCGCGCCTCGCCCCTTCCAACGCTCGCGTCCGGAGCGGTTTTTGGCCACGATCGCGACGAACGCGAGCTTGGTGTTTACTTACATTGCCGCTCTCGCTTCATTCGAGTTTGAACCTTGTGCTGCGCAGGTTGAAAGCTGAAAGATAACTGAACTCGTCACGAGAGTGTAAACAGGAAGCTCATGTACCATCGATCACACGAGCCGCGGGCTGAGATACGAGAAGAGCCGCGTGGTGAGGCACGAGGCGAGTGTACATTCCGCATTAGACTAAATAAGACAAAGTAGATAATCATTCATCTTCACTGAACTTCACTCTAGTTCTTACTTAACTCTTATTTGTTTTTAATGTTGTATAGGCACAGCTCAGTTCCCGATTTTCAAAAACATTATTTATGATAAAACATGTGTTAGCTGTATGGAATAAGTTTCTTTGATTTTCTTTGATTAGATTTAGCTGTAAGAAGCTTATAACCAACCACTTGACAGTGCGGAGCGCGCGACCGATATGCCTCAAACCGTTCGGGTTTTTTATCGACAGAGAGCAGACGGAACGCGCTGTGTCCACAATTTTGAACTAAGTACAAGGTTTTGAATAAAGAAGAAATACTGAGGCGTAAATTAATGTTTACTCATTCAAATACTATTTATAAATCAATAGCATTAGCCGTGGTGGCCGAGTGGTTTGACCTATGGCCTCTCAAGCAGAGGATCGTGGGTTCAAACCCCGGCTCGCACCTCTGAGTTTTTCGAAATTCATGTGCGGAATTACATTTGAAATTTACCACGAGCTTTACGGTGAAGGAAAACATCGTGAGGAAACCTGCACAAACCTGCAAAGCAATTCAATGGTGTGTGTGAAGTTCCCAATCCGCACTGGGCCCGCGTGGGAACTATGGCCCAAGCCCTCTTGTTCTGAGAGGAGGCCTGTGCCCAGCAGTGGGACGTATATAGGCTGGGATGGGGAAATCAATAGCATGTAAGTTATAATTTATTCACAAAATCAAGGTTAAACTTTACGACACTGACGGACGGTTTGAAGCATTTTGGTTTGATACCATGGTATCGTCGGACTGTCAAGTGGATAATAGACACTAGAGAGTGCAAGCTTGAACAATGTGTTGAAGTCTTTCTGACTTAATATTTTCATAAATTTATTTTATTGGCTATAATTTTGAGGCTTTCTTTAATAACTGAAACTAAACATAAAAAGGGATAATCAAAGTACATCGTAAACTCTAGTATAGAGTATTAAATTTTCTTGAATAAATATATTTAATATTCAAATAAACAGAATGGCTGTATGGATGTCTGATCTTTGCCTTTACCTAAATAAAAAGAGCGACACGGTAACGAAGCGGCAAAATACCGAAACGTTAAAGTCAAACAATTGAGTTCTTAACTTAAGCAAACTTGAAGTAGGGTCATCGTTCATCCACCATTACCTCTCATATTTCGTTTTATATATTTTTTTTACCGTACAACGGCAAAACCTACTAGACACTGACAAAATTGTCCTCCAATGGACAGGGCCATATTTTTCTAAAAAACCAACCAACTTGAAGTAGGTAGGTCATCGTTCATCCACCATTACCTCTAATATTTCGTTTTCTAGATTTTTGTTACCGTACAACGGCAAAACCTACTTTGTAGACACGGCAAAATTGTCCTCCAATGGTCAGAGCCCTATTTTTTTTAAAGAAACCAGAGGCGTCTTTACCTATAGTATAGTGCGTTGCACACAGGCGCAGCGTTATTAGGGACGCCGGCCGCGGCACTTTGTACCTATTCAATTTTGACCGCGCGCTTCCACGATGGCGTTAAAGTAATAATTGCACACGGGCGCTACATGGGCTAAAGACGCCGCTAAGAAACAACAACAACTTGGAAGTAAACAATGTTCACCGCACACACGTACAATACCGACATGATATTTTGTGATAAGCCCATAGAATAGAAACTCTTGTGTCAGTTTGACACCAGCAGGGCTACTACGAAACTCGAACCTCGAAGTTCGTATCGTACCGTCCCTGTCGCTCTCGTATTAAATAGTATAAGTGTCAGAGAGACCGCACGACAAGAACTTCAAGTTTCGTAGTAGCCCTGCAGTTTCTATGAGCGTGTACACGAAATATCGGTTCGGTATTTCCATGTCGGTATTATCCATGCCGGTAAATAGTGTCACTCCAATCAATCAAGTCAATATTATATTCAAACAATCCATAATTCCATAGTATTAGTACATACCTATGAATCAATCGCTTGTTGCTTGCATCGTGACTTCTTTGATAGAATTTAGTTACTTAGCTTTCAAGTGATTTCAAACTATGCCACAAACTTTCCAAGTGTTACGTTGTTTTCAATGTTTAATTTTTCAAGTAAGTATCTTTTAAAGTGTTTGTTTACTATTGAATTAATTAAAATTGACATTTAATTAACTAAGCAAGCAACACAATAACCACCCTGAAGGCCGCCTTACACATGCTCGTTACTAGCATGCTAATATGCATACATGTCCTATACACACATGCTAGTAGGTAGTATTTGCTCAATAATAGCATGCTTTCGTGCTAGTAACTAGCATGTGTACAGTACCTTGATTCTTTTATTTTCTTGAGACCATTTTGCTTACTGAGGTACATGGCCAAAAACAAAACTTTCTAGATTACGTTGTTAAAGTAACAGTCAAGCACCTGCCTGAATTAAATTATTTATTTTGTGTTTTTCTTGTTGGTACAAAATCGTACTGGGGTTTGCGATGTATTTACACATGTCTAATGATTACTTACACTTTTGTTTGTTTAGGTACATCCAACAAAGAAAGCCAACAAATGGAAATGTAAAATTTGTGGTGAAAACCAATCCATTAAAAGGTTTTATGGACTCGGTACAGGTAAGGAGTGCAGATTACATGTTCAAAAGCTCAATGAAATACAAGGAGATATTCACAATTCAAATTTAAAACTGGAGGACACAGACGAAAGTAGTAACTCTCAAGATGAAGAAACTATCTCAGACAGCAATGATCAAAATGAAACTGTTGTGAAAGAAATCAATAAAAAAAGCAAATGGACTGATTATGTAGATGTGGTCGAAGAAAATGACCAGGAAGTCCTTGACAAAAACATGTATCTAAATGAAACTGAAGTAGTATTGGAGTTGCCAAAAAAGAAACCACGGAAATCACAACATGTTGTTAATACACCTGATTCATCCAGTGAAAACAAATATGTACCAGCAACAAAAGTCAACAATAACTCTACAAAAGACAAAACTGTAGAATCTAAACAATTTAACAAATCCATTGTAAATTTAGGTCACACTGGTCTCACAGGCCCACCTGCAGCAACAGAAATCCGTAAAAAATTTGATCTATTGTCAAATCTCAACAAGTCTAAGTGGGCTCAATATGTAGAAGAAACAGAAATCCTAAATAATGAAAATCCAGCTATCAATGACCAAACTGATTTAAAAGATGCACCAAATATTTTTTCATTATTTGATGACGATAATCTTGATGCAGTCCTTGACTTTTAGTATTTAGATTTGGAAGTATTTAAAACAGAAAAATTAACTTGTTAGAATATTAGCAGGAACAGACCAGGAACCTACTATGTACAGCCTGCTATTTAAGTTTATCAGCAATTTTTTTTTTAGTATTCATATAAGTATTACACTACTTCTGTTTTCACAAGCCATTAAAACAACAAAATTATTTTAAAATGTTTTATTATTAAAACCAATACACATTTCATCACAATGGCAACAGTTTATTATCACTTAATATCCCTACTAAATAGCATACTTCCTACCATACAGACTGACTGATTAAATAATTTTACATTTTTAGGTGACAGCATGCCCTGCTTTAGATTGCTTTGGCAGACATGCTAGCAGCTCTGTATATTTAAGTATGTCTACAATTTAACAGCAATTATGACATATAATCTTAAAGGTTCTACATGCTTTTAGAAAATGGTAATAAGAATCCAATTAAAGCTTAACAATGGAGAGATCAGAAAACACACTTCTTATAATTATAACCTACACTGATTGATAATACCAACAGACTCCTGTCTCTCCACAAATGCAGTACCTATAATAAAAAAAGACTATGGGGTCACTTTCTTGTTTGAGTTATTTGACATTTGAATATTTTTATAGACAGACACATGTTAACTATAATAACAAGACAATGGCGCAAAATGCATGTGTATTGAACTAAAAAAATATGATATACTGAACTAATTTGTATTTGCCATCTTGTGGAATATTTTGTAACTGGAAATAACATTAAGGCCTGCTCATATGTTAACTGTTTGAAACAGTATCATGTTCTACAAAAGTAATAGTTGGACTAGTAAGATGACATGTGTCGGCGGCGATGCAGAGCCCTCGCGCGGGCGTACCGGCGCCCGTAGCCGCTCCAGCGCCACGCCCTGACAAAATAAATAAATAAAATAATATCTGTACTCAATTTAACGAATTATCCTGACTAACAATACTAGTAACATCATTACCACATACATCTCATTAGGAATTCGGTGGAGACATTCTGGTGATAATTATGTCTTAGGGTTATTCGCAGTTGTTCCTTCATCAGTACACTGGTTTTGTTATGTCAATCCAATTTATAGAAAGGGTAAACATACGCCATTAACCCGACCACAGACATTTAATGATGTGAAAATCTAGAATCTATTGCAAAATAATTAATCTGTTGATTTAATTCCAAAGACTGTTATAAAAAAGATGACTTCATAAATGTCTTTTTTTTCGTGCTACGGGTCAAATTAATTCTTATGGCCTAAAGATCAATCGTTCCGATTTTCATGCTTTTAACACCATGTGCAGCTTTTTTTGGCGTACACCGCTAGCACTAATTCTTGTTAAAACACAAAACCGAAACTTAAGGTACAATCGTTCCTTCATCACTTGTAATGGAACAAGTGCGAAAAAAATGCTGTAGTTCCTTTAAAAATACTGACGAAGGACTTACTTGCTACGACAATGTCACAAACATAAAGCGTATGAATATAATTTACTTATGTCATTATAAACAGTAAGTAAAACCCATAGATTGTTTTAGGGTCTACGATAACTGCTATTGTACAGCTGTTTCTGTTAATTGGTTGATTAATATAAAGAATTTTAGGTTCAAAAATTTATTAAATACCTCTCATTATACGGAACTGATTCCCCTCTGAACATTTGGTTATCGTCAAAACGCCTCCTGTCGTCAGTGAGACCTAAAATAAAGAAGGTTCATTAATATTTATTATTTCAGCCCTCAATATAATAATATCTAACAATAGAAACAATCCGAAAAACCGGCTATGTAATTTTGAACTGAGTCCCACTTCTGAATACTTCTGATGTGTTGGCGACTGGCTGGCTCGAAGTCTTCTCTTATACTCTATTTGTTCTAATAACATTATTCAAATGACACCATGATGATTACCTATGTATTTATTGTAAGGCGGTCGGTAGGTAACTATTATTTTATTTTTTCCAACAGAGATATAATGCTTGAAAAAATGAAATCACATTAAAACTGCAGATTGTTCGAATATTTGAACTCAAATTCGCTAACAAATTGTTAAATTACTGCGTAGGCACTTACTTTCTTTAATGAACGCCTTTACGAGTATAATGTTGTTTCAATAGGCCGTAATGAGGGCTATCGTTTTTCGTCTTTCTAGATGGCGCCACTGTTGCGCGAGGTTTTTAAGTGTGGCCCTCTGCTGCTTTTTTTATACCACATACATCCCAAAAAAAAAATTGTGTCGCATATCTTAGTTTTATCGCTTGCATATCATAACTGCCTATTATATTTCAGAAACAATATAAATGGCCCTTATTAAAAACTGGTATCCATTTTGCATCTTAATGTTCACATTAAAGTACAGTGCATCTTAATGTTTACATTAAAGTATCGGTAATACTTTTTTTAACAATGCATATCTGTACATATTGTAGAAAACTTATGACATGCATGTAGATAATAATTATTATTCAGTCAAGGTCAAAGTCAAAGTCAAGTCAAGTCAAAGTCAAAGTCAAAATACAGGCCATATCTGAACATATTATAGAAAACTTATGATAAAACCACACTCGTACTTTAATGCCTCTCATTATGCACCAGCCACATAAATAACTATTAAAATACAAATAAGACTTTCAGTTCGATAGCATAACGTTGCAACCAACAAATAATGCTATTGCCATTTTTAGCACTAGGTATACCTAATTACCTAGTGCCATCCACGAAGACGCGTGATTTTGACAAAATTAGACATTACTGACATTGTAATAAGAACCATGGCACGCGTCATCGTGAATGACTCTACCTATACATGCAAAAATATTGATAGTTTGCGTAACAGTGGGAGGGACTCTAGTTACGTCAGTTTGGCATCTGTCATTTGAATCATGTTAGTATGGTTTATGCATGTATATATTAATTACCATTATCCTTGTAAAATGATGAAGGGTCTCATTTATCAAAACATTCTGGATACATGCAGTTTAAATTCATCGTCAACATTTTGGTTCGCAACGTAACGTTACGTAAGGTTGATTGCCAAATCACCATTAAAATTTCAGGAATACAATTTAATTAAATAAAATCGATGGACACAGAGAAAAAAACACTATAAGAAAACTCACCTTGAGGGTTTGAGTACGAATGTCGTCGACACGAATACCCTCGACAACTTAATAATTGTTGAAGTTGATTATGGAAATATTCTCTTTCCATTGCAGTCAAAAATTTAACTCTGTTTTGTGTTTCAAAGGGATCTGAAAGCCAATACATGGCATTATCATGGGGGGCAATGTACTCGTAACCATGTCAATAAGTAGACCAACGTACGAGAATATAGTTCGAAAAGCTATAAAATTGTACTAAAATGCTAAATGTTAACTTACCGATTCGTAAATTATAGTAAGTTATAAGTCCAGTAACAAACTCGCAGTAAAGCAAATTGTGCGTGGCGTTAATAGTTCTGACACAATTGTAGGTGTTGTTGGAAGCGCTCATACAGAAGCAGAACGGTCCTGCAGTCCAGAGCGGCGCTGTTCGCCAGTGATAGTTGTCGTGCCGGAAACAATTCATTCGCTCAGACTCGCACAGCCTTTCCAACTCCGCCTGAAAATACATCAGAATTGGTCGTGGTTACCTCTAAATAATCCCAGAATTTTCAAAACATTATCCGGTAAGCTCCTACCTTTTTCTTTGCCTTTCGTAATTTCTTTCGAAGTCTCTGTTCCTTAAGTCTTCTACTTTCTTCTCTAGCTTTGTGTGCTGCCTCTATATAGCTATGCCCGAGGCCTCTCATTCGTCTGTGTATGCCAAAACAAATATTTTAGTCAAAGTTATCACTCATAGTAAATAACATTGGCAAGACAGCCCCAGACCCCTAATGTTTTTTGTGCAAGGAAATCGTTTTGATAACAAACCGAGTATTTTTGTCCAATATACCGACTTCAGAACGCCTTATGTTAAGAATTGTTATAAGAAAAACGTACTGGCAACCACCTTGAGGTAGAGCAGTGATGTTACTTGGACTATTATTTATTCAGTGGTGATGTTTTAGGATCACGCAGATGGTCGGAACTGGTCGAACGTACTGCGGCCGACAGCGCGGTAGCATATATCTGACTTATCTATAAGTCGTATTATAAGTGTTGTGTTGACTGAAACTGTTTGTGATTGTGGTACTAGACACTGTCTTGCTGATGGTGAATTATTAGATAAATGCGTATACCGTAAGGAAGATTAACCCACCTGTTTTCTTCGCAGTAGCAAACATGTTTATCTTCATTTTCTATAAACAAAGGATGTAGGCGTCTCTGAAAATCGTCCCTTGGTTTATTAAATATATTTGAGCTACCCATATCGATTGAAACCCCCTTATTAGGGTTTCTCTGTTCATATTCTGATGCGTCTAGTCTTGCCGGACCTAAGTTCGCCACTGGCGAGACTGTGCTTATTATTTCTGTTGCTGGTAAAATGGATGTCGTTTCTGTTTTTCCTATCATAGGTAACTCTGAAGATAAAAACTTGTCAATTGCTGAAGTAAAATTGTGAATAGTCTGTGAAAAATCAACAGGTAAGTGTTCTGTGGAGTGATCTGTTGGCGCTACATGTTTGGCAGTAGAGAATTCGAACTCCTGAATGGTTTCCGTGCTAGTTGTAACATCGGTAGTTGTTGCTACACTGTGTGATCCAATTTCTTCTAATGTTAAATCAGTCCTATCATATGTGTTTCGATCTATTATTATAGTAGTAACTTGCGGCTTTGGTAGTATAGTGTCTAAAATTAGTGAATCCTTTGTAGCATACCCTTCGTCTGTCATATTCATTTGGTTAGTCGAAAATACTTCTGGAATTGTGTCGTTTCTTAATTGTGAGTCAAATATATCATCTTTGGTATTAGCATTTATCGTAGGAATGACATATTCATTAGATTGGCGAAACTTTTTATCCAGATTAGTTCCGTTTCTGTGTTTTGATTTGACTCTATGCAATCTACCTTTTCTAAAGTATTCTTTTGAACTGTTCTGAGTAGGCACCTCACTTGTGTTGTGTAACTGGTTATTAGTCAATGTTGATTGTATGGGTATTGTTTCCACAATGTTTGAATTTGTAGCAGGTTTAGTCGTTTTCAGATGTCTTTTGATTTCCTTTAAATCTTCAAGTTTAGTTTTTAACTGTCTAATTTGATCTTCCAAACTTAATCGGTTAGTATGCCACGCTTTCAAATCCTTATATATTACTTGAGAACAATTTACTGTACCGTCTCTTTCTATTTTACATTCTAACGAAGTGTCGTTGCCATTGACGATCGCTTCATTGCGTTGTTTATATCTATTGCTCCAACCCTGAGCCTTGCGCTTTATTCTTGTTTTAACTATCTTATCTTTGGTTCGTTCATAAGCCTCTAAAAAGGCCTCAGTTTCCTGTATAAGTTTGTCAATTTTGTCTTTTAAATTTCTGTTTTCTAATTCGTTAATAGGTTCATTTTTGGAACTCAAATGACCAATGCTGGGATTTTCCTTAAGAATACTATCCACTGTGTTAGGTTCAAAAACGTCATTATCAATTGATCTACGGCTCCTAGTGTTGTTATCTTTAGTAGCTTCAGCTGGACGTCTAGCTATGGTGCCGTCCGTCTCTAGTCGGGTATAAACCAGGCCGCTCGGTGTAAAACACGCACACTTTTTGGTACTCATCTTCGGTGGCGTCACATTTATTTCGGACTGTAATCAAATAGTAAATATAGCTATAGACATAAAAGTGCTCACAGGAATAAAAAACAATTATTGATTTTCATAACCAAGTAACAGCACCTTACCTCATATTTACATTTATGTCTTCGCCACCTTCCATTGACAAATACGCATCTCCATTTGCGAGTGGCGGTGCAGGGTCCACGGACCTCCGCATTGGAGCAGTCATCCGCTAGTCGGGCTGCTTTTCCCGTCACTAAGCTTATATCAGCACTTTCTAAAAATGTCAATGATATTTTGCTTAAACATGATATTACGTATATATACTTTAAATATGAAAATAAAGTTATTTAAATTCATTGCCGGACTAATAATAGATACTAGCTAAAAGGATGGGGCTTCTAAAGATTGTCTAGATTATAGTTTTACTTACGGTCTAATTGTTTCTTTTCCAAAAGTGTTAAGAAACCTGGTCGAGTGTTTAAACTAGCCTCCTCTGATTCGAGAACTTTTTCAAAGCTCTCGTCCAAAATATGATTGTGACTTTCATTTGAGACAACTGCTTCAGATGATTTCTTCTCTTCAAAGTGGTCGGAATCCAAGTCCTGTAAAATCAATTCTTGTTTTACAATCCGGAGTAAGTAGTGGGGTATTTACTTAATTAATATTTGATTATGATTAACTAACATAGTATTATAAGTCAACCTTGCTACTAACAAATTATGAATTTAATTGTCTGAAATATATGATTTTTATTTATTAATTATTGTAAAATTTTAAATTGACGTGTGCTGACATCGTCGTCCTCCTCGTCGTCTGTGGGCTCGAGGAAGTCGTCGTCGGTCTCGTCGAAGTCGCCGCTCTCAGCCGACTGCGGCGCCTCGGTGCTGCTGCCGCCGTTCATCTCACGGCTGTACTTCTGCAAACGCCGGGCCTCCGCCAGGTGAGACTGCATCTCGCGGCGGCCAGAACTAAGAGAAAAAAGTTGACTCATACTTAGTGTTGAGATCTATGCACACGGCGTACTTTTTAGGCGCAGACGTGTGGTAAGTTTAGTGCGCCGAAAATCCATAACTAGCTATTATAAATGTCCCTGAATCTCGTTTGAAGCGCGTTAATTGCACGTCGTCTGCGCCTAAAAATACGCCATACGAGTACCTATGTGCATTTTTTTAAATTTACGTGCAATTAGATTATATTTGGTCTCTTCTACTTAGTAGGTATTTTTCGTTGTTTGTCTGTGGTTTTGTTTAGTTATTTATCAATGCTTATTAAAAAACAACTGCAAACTGAACTCCGTTTCCCAATTATTGTTTTTTTTTTTCATTATAGCCAGGAAGTAGCCAGGACATCTTTTTCTTTCTTTAGACAGTTAAAAAAACAACTAACTGCCTTGCTGTGATAGCAAAATTAAGCAATATAGGTACATAATATATATACCTCTCGACGAGGAAGGTGTCGGGCCAGTGTGCGGCGGCTTGTCTGCGCCGGCGCGGCTGCAGCAGAGGCAGCAGCGAGCGTCCGTCCATGTGGGCCGGCGGCACCACGCCGCCCATGTCAAGGAACGTCGGCGCCAAGTCGATGTTCAGCACTATGTCGTCCACACTACCGACATATTTGAATCAAGTCTATTGACAGATGCCTCACACGCGTTTGTATAGGTACCTGCTACTATGTATGTATATCATGCATGATGAAGTCTGAGTATTCGCTAATGTGTGTCAATAGGTAGTAATATAATAGGTAGTAATAGTAAAATACAGTACGCGTGTTTTTTTGTATGAAGGACTTAAATTTGTTAAACATGATGGCAGCTGTATTTTTTTTATTTTGTCCATGTTAGTGAGGGCCTTTCTAATCTAATAAATGACAGTTATACACCTATGATCAAAATGAGCAAAATACACGTATGTAATGATAGTAATTAAATAGAGGAGCTGTACCGGCGCAGATACTCGTATAGGTGAGTACAATTAGACATTATGTACTTTGCTTATTTACATTCTGATCTGACCTCTGATCTAAAGTTACTAAAGATTTTATGTAATCAAGCAACGGTCCTGTTTATGCGCCAATAAGGCAAATTGTAATTAACTTACACCGTGCCAGGTTCGACGCCGGGTCCTCGCACCAAGAATGGCACCCGGATGTCGAACTCGAAGGGGAAGCTCTTGCCTTTCACCAACCCGAATTGCCCCAGGTGATAGCCGTGGTCAGACGTGTACACCAGGTACGTGTTGTCTAATTCACCTAACGTTTTTAGTTCTTGATATACTCTCTCGACAGCCTGGAAATATACAAAAATGATATCGTCACGAAAAAATAACTGCAACATTTTTGCAAAATTAATTATAGGTGCGGACGACCGATGTCACTTCTGTCTTGATAATAAGATACGGCCTTACCATGTCGACACTCTGCAGTGTTTGTAGGCGTTTAGTCATGAGCAGGTCGGTGAACTGGCGGTGAATGGGCTTCATCTTCTCGGTCACGCGCAGGATCCATTGCTTGTCTGGGTTCGGGGCCATGTCGTAAGTGGGCGTGCTGGAAGTTAAAGAAACAACTGATGTCATTGATTGAGATGTCAGTTAATATGCGATGTACAAAATCATTGACATGGCGATAATTCCGTACCGACGTAAAGTCTAAGTTCAGCTGTCATCCATTTTCTTCCCTTAATTGTCACTCTCTAGCGACAACTTTGACAGCAACTCGCCTAATTACAGTGTCCATGCTTTATCTTTGAGAAATGCCGTTGGTTTTTGATGTTTATTAAAAAGCAGATTGGTGGGCGATCAAAAATTATCCTATAACCAATGTAAAAAATTGTAAGACCTGATAACCAAATTGTCTCTCATTTATATTATTCGATCGTGCCTATTATACTACATTTCAAATATCATTAAACATAAGACTTTTTTCATGGCAACCCTGGTGTGGCCTGTAATACGAGCAAATACATAATTAAAACATAGATCATACTCGTCAAACTGAACAACATTAGTACAGCGGCTTTTAAAAATAATTAGTTTTTAAATTATTATTATATACCTACACTTTTAAGTTTAATCGAAGAAGCAATGTAAAGCAAAATGCTTGATGTTTGTAGCGTGACAGGCGACGTCAGTTGTGTTCTATGATGGCGTACATTGATAGCAGTATTTAAATTGTATGAAAAGGGAAAATTCAAAGACTCCATTATTTTAAAAAGTCGCAAATGTTGTTCAGTTTAATTGACGAGGACGATCTATGTTTTAATTTTTCATCACACTTGCTCGTAAACAGTGTCGTAAAATGCAGGCTACCTTGGTCGCAACCCCCCAAATAAAACCCTCGACCTTAATGTGCTTGTCATGAAACCCGTGGTCGGTAAGTAAGTATTTGAGTCATTGCCCGTAGTACTAATTTTGTTGTCATGAAGCCCAAGATCGGTAAATGAGTTTGTTACTGCATGGTGTGCTGCTGCTCCGTGCGCGCGCTGCACACGCACGCCATGCACATGCTGCAGATTGCCAAGAGCGCAATCAGCGGTATCGGCAATTTTTGATAAAATATTAGTTTTTCTTTTACAAATATACAATTTTACTCGCAAATGTGATGAAAAACATTGTATGTCGCACGGGCGGTACTAGAATTACGAACATCGACTCATTAAAGCCCTCAGTCTTCGACTTCGGGCTTCTAATAGACTCTCGTTCGTAATTCCTTATTTACCGCCCTTAAGACACAATGTACTATTTTGCTCGTATTATAGGCCACACCCGGTATATGACGAAATTTCCTAGTATTTAATATGTAGGTACCATCAGTTACGTACTATGGAGAGCAATGTTTCTTTAATGTATTTGTAAACTTAACACTTAGAGCAATATTTACGACTGCCGCAACAGCATCCTGCGCGTACAGCACCCCGCCCGGTCTGAAAGGCACACGCAGCCTAACTACTTGCCAACACCTTATTGCTTGTTTTCGATTTAGATTTTGTACAAAGTAGGTAACCCTCAATATCAATCAATTAGGCCAACGTGTCTGTTCCAGACGAATTTTGGCGTATTGCCTGTGCCACAACGTCTTGTAACCCTCAATATAATGTAGGTAATATTATGTCTGAATAGATCAGATATATTTTTTAATGAACCCCCGTTTCGGAAGCCTGGCTTAACTCATCGATTTTAATAATATTGTGAGTGAGTTTGTGAGTGAGTATGTTTGGGTTTGGATGAAATTTGGGAGAAAGTTAGTTTATAACCTGGATTACAACATATTATAATACTTTTTATCCCGATATTCCCATGGGATAAGGATAAAATCTTTAAATAACAATCGCTGGGCTTAGAGTCATGAAATTTGGTATGTAGGTAGCTGGAATGCTGGAATAACACATAGGCTACTTTTTATCCCGATGTTCCCACGGGATAGGGATAAAATCTCTAACTAATAACCGCTGGGCTTAGAGTCATGAAATTTGGTATGCAGATAGCTGGATATCTGGAATTACACATAGGCTACTTTTTAATCCCGATATTCCCACGGGATAGGGATAAAATCTCGAAATAGCAAACGCTGGGCTTAGAGTCATGAAATTTGGTACGTAGATAGCTGGACATCTGGAATAACACCTAGGCTACTTTTTATCCGGATATTCCCACGGGATAGGGATAAAATCTCGAAATAACAACCGCTGGGTTTAGAGTCATGGAATTTTGCATGGGTGTTGTGATTTAACGTCAGTGAAAACCACGATGTAATTTTAGGGAAGAATTAATGAAAAAATTCAATTGAACTGCTGTAGGTATCTAATGAATTACGCGTGCGAACCCGCGGGTAAACGCTAGTCGTAAAATAAAAGAGGAATGATGATATCATTCGGGAAGGTCAACTCTAAGTCAGGTTTGCAACGGGCGGGTTTACAACTTGCAGTCGCCAGTCGCCAGTCACCGTGATGTGCTGCCTGCTGACTAGAGACCACACATCTCGGCTGCATTCGACATGAGTTCGCCGCGGCGGCGCCGGCGCCACCCCATCGCGAATACATTAAACAAAAGATTTCGCCGACCTACATGAATCATAATGGGATGAATAGGTATGATTCGATATTTATTGATGACATCTTAATTAACATAACCGAAAGCTTTGTATCAAAAGTTCTTTAGAGTAGAAACTTTATTTTTACGTTTTGATTACCTAAATAATAGCAATAAGTGTACGTGGTACTTATACAAAAATAGCAAACATTTTGTAGTTAATCGAAATTACTAATAGGTACCTATTAAAACCGAACCGGGGCTTGCTATTCTCCTAACTTACCTTACTACGAATAATAATCCTACTCTGATGTCGTTTGTGAGCATATAAGTAAGTATGTTTTTCGAATGAACGTAATGAATTTGTTTATTTAATGCAGATGGATTATATCCTGAAAACACGTATTCCGAAAATATCTTTAGCGAAATATGAGTAAGCACTACTTCTACGGAGGCGTATCGCGCGGGCAGGAGTTTCTTTTCATGAACAAACATAACAGCCATTCTTACTTATGTTATGATAAGAATAGATAACTACTACTTAAGCGAGTAAAATAATTTATGGCGGAAATCGCTTCAAGTGACCTTTTGAATATCGGACAAGGTCACCGTCCCAGCGTGCACTAATTTTGCCCCTTTTCTTCGCACTTTGTTAAGAAATAGTTATTAGATTTCAAATGGAAACATCTGTTTAATACAACTAAAAGTTGAAATAAAAATATAACTGATTGAGCCATTAATAAATAATTATTAAGTAAAAATAGAAATACGGAACCCTAAAAAACGGCACCGTTATATATAAATAACAATATATATTGTATTACTAATAGAATTCATTAATTTTAAACTTTTTTAAACATCCGAAATATAAACGAAGGTTTGCGAACGTATAAACACAGGGTTCCATTCAAATTATACCCTTTTAGGGCATTCGGCGGCTGTGAGCCCCTTAATAACGTTTAACATGTTATTGCAGTAACCCCGCGTAGTTGACTTATTCAAGGAGGTAGGTAGCATTATGCACCTACTAGCGTTATTGTATTCCATTCTTCAATTGTTACTTAGAAGCGTAAAATAAAACACTAGCATAAATTATAAAACAAAGCGCTACTCGAATTAAGTTTGTCCAATTCAGACGCTTCACTATTGTACGAGTAGAATACTGTGTCTATTATTTCAACAAACATAATATAGTATAAAAATAAAGGATAACGATTATGTAGATTAAAAAATATCTAAACCCTATATCTCTCCCACCCGGGGCATCGTGCCTAGTATGCTTGCGGCTAAGCTCAGCCTGTGGGCGAAAAAAGACCCGGCCCTGCAGGGCTACTGCGAAACTCGAAACTCGAAGTTCGTGTCGTGCGGTCCCTCTCGCTCTCGTATCAAACAGTATAAGTGTCAGAGGGACCGCACGACATGAACTTGGAGTTTCGAGTTTCGGAGTAGCCCTGCTGGGGTCGCCAGACGCCAACTAGTTTATCCGACACCTAGCGAACAAATTTTTAGGTGTCGGAAGACCACGTCTTAAAGTTTCTAGCGCAAGTGGCGCAAGTAATCATTCGTTAAAAACGCGTATCTATTTGCGGCACTTGGTTGTCTAGGCGTGGTCGGCAGCAGTCCCTGGCTTATTGGCAGAACCTCTGACGTAGGACGGAGCCAGTGTGTCTGAGCACGTAACGTACCACACCAAAGGCTTGCCTAAGCTCCAAGGCACCAATGTACAACCGTCGGGCCTCTTTCCGTCCGAGGCAGACATATACATCTATCTATACCGATTAACGTAGGTTGTATGTTGAGGCGGGACTGGATCGTTTATTTGCAGACCGCCGGCAAGAAGCTTTCATGTGGTCCCTTAATTTATGCGGCATCCTGCAACTCGGGTGGTACCTGCCTGCCAAGGTTCCGGCCCATTCCATTCGCTCATACCTATACGTAATACCAACTCCCGTTCCATGTCGCAGTGAAAGTACCTATAGTTCAAAAATAAAAAGGTCAAGTGATCTTTATTTGTGATTGCGTCAATGTTTTGGGCTTGATTTCATTTCGCTTGCTTTTATTATGTTAGTATTTTCATATTAGGTAGGTAGGTTAACCTATACACTTATAAACAAAAATAACGGAAGAATTTTCTACAATTTATGTAGGGAAAGTGATTTGATTGTACAAATTTGCTCGTCAATTATCCACGTTGTTTGGCTGGAGTATGTACCTAATCCATAATAATATGAAGTTTAAGAAACTAGGTATAGGTAAAAAACGTAAGAAGATAACCTGTTGTAATAATGTGTCCGTACCTATAGATAAGTCGACGTTCCATATTCGAAAAATGACCTAAGTCCCATATACACAGTGCACAGTGCATACCACAGAATAAGTAATAGTACAAGTACAGAAGATTATCTCTTTTGATGTTGACGAAAGCCGCCATTTTGTATGCCTACGTAATTTTTATAAGCAAAATCACCGCGCACCGTCAAGCAACATTGAACTCTAGTGCTGCGCGCTAAGGTCGTTATTATTCAGCACCAACGTTTTGGTTTAGGATAGGGTTGTAAATCAATAAAAAAATAATACTCACATATAACTTAAGAGTAAATTCGGACAAATACTTAGTTTTCTAGCATTTTTAAATTCACGCGCCTACGATATCCGACGGTCACAAAATGGACAAATAATTGTACAAGGTCGCGTTCCGAATGCGTCGTCGGCTGCCTCAAAGGTTTTGTACGCCCGCAGTGGGCATTGGTAAATCGCGAATTACCTATCTGTTCTTTTGTCACACTCGCACTTAATATGGTTTCGAACAGAATTGGGTTAGTTAGTGTAATGTTATGTACAGAATATGAATATATAAATAAAATGAATATTAAAGAAATATTTTTTTGCACTCATCGTGAATCAGTTTCACGAAAATCACACAGCTACACGTAGCGTTACGCGAAGCGACTAGTTCGAGCGGGAGTGCCAGCGGTGCTCATAGCCCTAGTGAGTTAACCCACGCCGGCGTGGGGTGTTTTGATACTTACAGAATCTTACCTATATCGCGGAGTGCGCCGCGCCTGGCACTACCTACTACGTACATACAACAGGTCATCTTAATTTTTCTTACCTATACGTTCCTACATAATGTGTAATTAAGTCCCTCAAAAGCCCGTCATGTCACTGCTGCAACGGTTTGATGCGAGGTTACTTTCTCTACGAAATAAAGAAACAGCATCACCATTTATTTAAAGATAACAACGATAACATTATAATTATTGTACTTATCTCTACACAAAAACTTTTAAATTGTATTAATAGAGACGTAGGTGCTTTCACTTCCATATTTCCGCATGATGATCAATCTACTTATTATTATTTGAACAGATGTTATTCAAATCAGGTTCCCAATTTACTGCGGCAATACAAAATGAAATTTGCATGAAGTTAAATCTGGGGCCGCACATTGCAGAACCAAGAATATACACAGTTTGGCAGCACAACATGAAAATCCAAACATTTTAATGTCATACTCACGTACACATATATCAATGCTAACATATTATTCCTAAACTTAACACACCCTAAAATGTCACATAGTATTTTTCCATTGCCCGAAAGTCGTACTACTTAGGACTTAAGTAATTCATACCTACTTACACGCCGGTGGACCGAAGTAATCATTTTCATCACACTTGCTCGTCAATGATGTTATTGCATGCATGTATGTATACCTACTAAAGGACAATGGCCTCAATTGTTCCCGGGGGAGTTATTGATTTACGTAAGATTTACGTCCAGTTTTTATTCCCAAGGGAGTTATGGCTTTAGTTTAAAAAAAAAGGCCAAGAGCGTGTCGGACACGCCCAGGATAGGGTACCGTAGCCATTACGAAAATATCAAGTAATATTTTTCTAAGAATTTCGCATTGCGTACGTAATCTTCCAAGTTTAGGTTCTGCTATTTTTACTCTTAAACTACTAATAATTCTCAAGCTATCTCAGCCGCTATCATTTTCCTTGTAAATTTGATATATTTACTACCATTCTGAATTTTAGTTTACATTTTAGGGGAGAGGGGCTCGATTTTAATAAAAATTTGCACTTTAAAGTTGAATATTTCGCAAACAGATCACTGAATTGAAAAATCGTCTTAGCAACGTCCCAATGGTGAAGACCTATCCAACGATACCCAACACTATAGGGTGTCGAGAAAAAAAAAACACCCCCACCTACGTCAATGGGAGGAATAACCCCTTTCTTACGCCCCTTATGCACAATGTACTATTATCTATCACCAGACCAGACATAAATCTAAGGCTGTACGAAAATATCCGTATGTGTGTTCGCGTCGCGCGCGGGTAAAATTGCGTAAAAACCCAAATAAACTGCCTATACGTAGGTATATGTCCCGCGCACATATTTATTGTTTTATTTTCATTACAATGACGTTTCCAGACGAAATTTAAGGAAAGTACCTGGGCGACCGAGCTCTGCTCGGGCTAAAACTCGGTAACAATCGTTTTCCCAGAGAAGACCAAGCTAGGTCGATTTTTCATCCCCGGAAACCCCTACCAAATTTCATCGAAATCGTTGGAGCCGTTTTCGAGATCCCCGTAATATATATATAAAAAAAAAATTATGAAAGAAGTGTTGGACAAACTAATCGGCGTATCTGGCGACCAAAGAGCAGACTTTTTCTTCGCCCAAAGACTGAGCCTTGCAGTGCAACGAGGCAACGCCGCTAGCGTCTTAGGTACAATGCCCCGCGCTGCGCTGCCTTTGGAAGAGGAAGCCCGTTTAGTTAATTTTATGTGTTTTTTATTTTTATTTGTATGTAAAAATTCATTGTTTAAATAAATAAATATACAAGAATTGCTCGTTTAAAGGTATTAGATATACTTAAAACTGGAATTCAAGACCAAAAAATCTACGACAATGTTGCCACTGAAATAAAATGTGTGTACAATAGTACATTCCTTTTTTTAAAACACACCATAGAATATTCTTATTATTAGTAATTTCGATTCTATAATTTAAAGAAGTAATTTTGTTTACTTACTTTTACATAAATACTAGACGCCTGAATAAAAACTTAATTATTTCGTAATTTTTGGTTGAAAAACTGGTATTGTGTTTGTATTTCTTCAGGTAACATTCGGTGCAATAATTTACAATTATGATAAAATCAAACTAATATTTGATTTAATTTTTTGCATAAGTACATTAAGCTAATCAACGAAACTGCAGAGTAATAGTGTGTAGCGCGCTTTATGGGGTTTATGGTGGCTAAAAATGGTGGTTACAACTGTTAAAAAAATATATCTCATTGAACCTTTTCAAACTCCTTTCCTGTGATTTAATATGAGGCTGAAAAGTTTATTTGACAGTGACAGTGACAGAAGTGACATTGAGAGATTGAACAGTGACATATCTGTCGTAGATTTTTTGATCTTGAATTCCAGTTTTTAGTAGGATTTCGTGCTGTCATCGTTCATCCACCATTACGTCTCATATTTCGTTTTGTAGATTTTTTTTACCGTACAACGGCAAAACCTACTAGACACTGGCAAAATTGACCTCCAATGGACAGCGCCATATTTTTCTAAAAAAACAACAACAACAACAACAGTTTTTAGTATAGATGTTGTCAGTCTATACTCCCTACTATAATTTGGTCAATTTCAACGAGATGTCGTTTTTCATTAAAATTTGTGAATTTGCTCTGCATTGCCTGTTGAAACTGACTCCCAAGTTCTAAATAATTTGACGAAAACCCAACTCGTCTCTCCTACTAACTATGCGCATCTGCATGGGACCTGGAACTGTCGAACGTCATCCAATCCAAAGTGTTCCGGCTAAATGTAAATAAGCATTGGAACTCGGCAATTTCCGAGCACAATCAATATTAGGTACTCGTACAATCCCAATATAGGAACTCGTCCTGTTTACAATAGGTATATCTAACCACTCCTGCCAATATTACCTAAAAATGCGAAGGTACAAACCTTCGCAAGTTGAACACTTCGCACATACAAATGTGCGAAGTGTTCAACTCTTTCACGTTAAAACAGCTGGACCTATTTGTATGGAATTTAGTACGCAACAGATATAGCCAGATATCTGGAATAACACTATAGGCTACTTTTTAGGGTTCCGTAGTCAACTAGGAACCCTTATAATTTCGCCATGTATGTCTGTCTGTCCGCGGCTATGCTCAGAGACAGTTAGTACTAGAAAGCTGTAATTTGGCATGAATATACATTTCTGTCACGCCAACAGTGTAAAAAAAAACTAAAATATTTTTTTAGGGTAAGTACCTCCCATACCTACACGTAAAGTGAGGGTGATTTCTTTTTCTCTAATAACCCTATAGAGTGGGGTATCGTTGGATAGGTTTTTTAAAACGATTTTTCGATTCAGTGAAGTGATCTGTTTGCGAAATATTTATTTATTTATTTTATTTATTTATTCAACTTTAAAGTGCAAATTTTCATTAAAATCATGCATCAGGGGATCTAAAATCTAAACTGTTTTTAGGTGGTGGTGGTGGTGGTAAATTTGAAAAAAATCAGAATGGTGGTAAATATATCAAAACAAGGAAAATTATAGCGGCTAAGATTGCTTGAGAATTATTATTTTGTAGTTTAAGAGTAAATAGCAGCCTAAGGTATAAAACATACCTGTGCCATCGCATGAGCTTATCTGAATCGTGCCGATAGGAATGCGTTATTGATCTCACGCGCATAGATTCAGATAGGTTACCGTAGATTAGCAGCTTAGTTAATAGATTAAAATTAGGTATATAAGCTGGTATTAAGAGTAATAAAGTTAGTTCAAGTAATCCCGACAAAGGTCCATATTTACTCTTCCACTCAACATTCCCTAAAATACCTAAACTTGGAAGATTACGTACACATGATTTTTTCGTAATGGCTACGGAACTATCCTGGGCGTGACCGACACGCACTTGGTCGGTTTTATCTGTATATTCCCATGAGATCGAGATAAAATCCCAATATTTCAACCGCTAAAGACATGACATTCGGCGTTTATTGTACAATGAAGAAATTAAATCCACGATGTACCTACTTAAGTACTTACCAAATTTTTGAAATTTAACTTGGGTCTTATAAAATCTCAGAATTTTTTATTCAACTGCCAGACCAACTTAATACTTTTTACGCGTGCGAAGCCGCGGGCAAACATTACTTGTTAAAAGTTTAAAATCGCTTTTAGGGCTGAAATCTTTTACGTAAGGCTGCTTAGGTTAGTAAAATTTAAAGCGGTTGCTAATGGGTCCTAACTTTCAGAACGTATTTATAAGTACTTTGTTGAATAGGATTTCGCGTTTTTCAGCAGTTGAAAGCTTATATTGCATGATGTACCTAAACCCTCAAAAACTCGGTCAACTCCTTTAATATTTAAAGAGAGGCAAGATGGCTGGGCGAACGCCAAAACGCGGCGCAATTACCTAGTGTTGTGTCTTGTTTATGTTGAAATATCTAATTTCTAACGCTTTTAAACCTACGAAAAGAAGGTAACTGACCTTTGGAAAAGCAAACTGAGATTAATTATGTTACATCCAAATTACCTTCTGCTTGGAGGGTATCGATTGGCAGAATGACCTTTCAAGTTTTCACGTTTTTCAAAGGACGCGAACGAGGTGCTTAAGCTCGAAGCGAAGTAAAAGATAATTATTATCGTTCCCTTTCTCCGTTGCTACGCAAAAAAAACTTGGCATTGTATAATGTGACTTTATTTATTTTAGGCTAAATGGACATTCTTATCCTTAATTCCTTTTTCAACAAATCTTAGACAACTCTGAAGTTGAGCAGGTAGGTACTTAAACTATCAAACTGTCATGTCGCATCCCGAGGGCATACTTTCATGGGTGATAGCAAATGATGATGATGATAAAAGTAAGACACGCGGGGGCAAATTTATAGTAGGTAAATGTGCAGTCGCAACGGTTGAGGCGACTGTGACGTCTATGGGGAATGGGGATCACGATTCGAAGTTCAATCAAACGGCAGCAGCGACTTACTGGTGAGTGGTGACATTGAAGAAGAGGTGCGAGTACTGCGGCGCCGAGTCCTCGGGCCCATGCGGCGCCGGGAATGACATCACCAGCAACACCGGCTTCCGCGCGAACCGCCGCTTGGAGGCTCGTAGGAACGCTATCGAGTCATTCGCTATCAAGTCCGGGTAATAGTCCTGGAAAATGATACATAATCATCTGACGACGAAACAAATCCGCACAGCGATGCTGATGCAGACAGTAAGGGTTTATGCACACGGCGTATTTTTTCTTTTGGCACTTGTCTTGGCATATTCATCAAAATATTTGAATGTGCGAAAGAGATGCAAAGCCAAGTGGTGTGCAACCTTTGGGCGCAGAAGGAAGACGCATAGCGTTGTCGCGTTTAAACGAGATTCAGTCACTTTTGTACTAGATTTTTGAGAATTTGCGGCTCCGTAAACGCGCTTTCAAGACACATGCGTCATCGGCACCTACTTATATAGGTAGTTGTTTACGCCATGTACAGTGCATAGGTCCTTAAGCCTTTCATACACAAGACTACGTGACCGTGTCCGTGTACGTGCCTCTATGAATTTGCATTGCGATAGTTGGCAGTTTTTAATGAATCGCGGTTATTTACACTTGATCTTTGTTATTAAAGGTAATCAAATCACGGTCTGATCTCATAGGTACTAAACACATCAAGTTGCTCAGAGACTAGACTCGTACTTCTCGGGTATTTAATAAATAAGCCTTACTTTGTTACCATGTCGCGTGTTAAAACTTGGTTAAAATTGAGTTAGGATTACCTAGGCAAATTTGTAACTTCGGCGTGTGCAGAACTACACAAAGTGAAATCAACGCGAAACTATTACACAGATATCTCATAAAGTAGACAGGTTAATGATGCGATCTTGTAAAACCTTATTAATGCATAATGTGTTTAAAGGGTAGCGTTGCTTTCAGGTGCAGTTCCACCTGAACTCTTTCCACAAATGGTAGAGCACTTAGAGCGAGTGCTAGTGAAAAATAAATAAGATCGTAATATTTATAAGTCACGTCCCTGGATACAGCTACCTATATTTAGACGGCACGTGAGGACAGCTACTGAGACACTAATAACATTATCGAACAAGCTATTTATGTAGAAATTATTATTACTGTTGGACATCATACACACTCGTAATGGATAAAGTTACTCGGCAACTGGCAAACCTTTTGATAATCTTCTCCATGTTTGATTCTCTTCCCATTCATGTTGATACTGTAGTTGTAGTACTTTGAGTTCATAATGAGGCCACCCCACTCGCGCCAGCCCGGTGGAATGTAGGAGCCGTTGTACTTGTTCAGATATTTGCCGAAGTAGCCTGCGCAAATAACATAATATCAAATAAGCAAAAAAACATAACCCTCCTTCGGGCAGTCGGGTAAAAATACCTACGTTGTAGATAGTAATGTGTTTTACTTAGAAACGTACGAGGTTTTGACCTTTCGAGATTTAGTTGAATACAACTAATTAATTGCACTGAAAAATAAATACGAACGTTTGTAAGACTGTAACCCACGTTATTTCCTTTTCAATTGGGTAAGAGACGCAGCTTTTTAGGGATCCGTAGTCAACTAGGAACCCTTATAGTTTCGCCATGTCTGTCCGTCCGCAGTTAAGCTCAGACACTGTTAGTACTAGAAAGCTGTAATTTGGCATGAATGTACATATATCAGTCACGCCGACAGTGGTAAAATTGAAAAAAAAATTAGGTTAAGTTGGCATCTCTCATAGACTTAAAGTGGGGGTGGTTTTTTTCCTCGGCTATAACCCTATAGTGTGGGGTGTCGTTGGATTGGTCTTTTAAAACGATTTTTCTATTCAGTGTTATGTTTGCGAAATATTCAACTTGAAAGTGCAAATTTTTATTTAAATCGAGCGTCCCTCCCCCCCCCCCCCATCTAAAATGTAACTGATGGGTGGAAAAAAAGAAAAAAAAAAGAATGGTATACTTACACCAAATTATATCAAATTTACAAGAAAAATTATAGGGTCTAAGATTGCTTGAGAATTATTAGTAGTTTAGGAGTAAATAGCAGCCTAAGGGGTAAAATATACCTAAACTTGGAAGATTGCGTAACCAACACGAAATCCTTAGAAAAATATTACTTGTTTTTTTCGTAATGGCTACGGAATCCTATCCTGGGCGTGTCCGACATGCTCTTGGCCGGTTTTTTTATGATGAACTTATACAATTTTATGTAACTGTTTGTGACAATAGGTAGATATGTTTTGGTTAAATTACCTCACAGAAACCCCCGGGTACCTACCTTTTAAATATCGGTTTACATGAAATACTAGAATTCCAATTATACGGCGGAAAGAAAACGATGGAGCCTCAAAATGAAAAGCTCTGCGAGGCAAGAAATCATTGTTCGTTGGGAGACAATGCTTCTCAAATTTTAATTTCGAAAGGTTTCATGCAAATGCACGGGGGGATTCAGACGAGGTTTTTTCATTTTCGGGTGGTGGTGGTGGTGGTGGTGGTAGTCTCGATGAATTTGCTAAGTAAATTCAGACAAGTTCATGGTCTCTGTTGAAACGTCACAATCATAAATATGTAAAACAATACTTTAAATAAAACAAGCCTACGACTAAGCCTTTTACTGTTACTTTTTTAAAATATAAATATTTACTAGCTGTTGCCCGCGACTCCGTCCGCGCAGAAGTATGAAAAATAGTTTACATCCTATTCTCAGACTAGTCTCAGACCTACCGAATATACACAAAAAAAACATTAAAATCGGTCAAGCCGTTCCGAAGGAGTTTGGCCACAAACATTTTTGACCCGAGAATTTTATATATTAGATTAAAATCAGTTATTTATTATTTTCTCCTGTTTTAATCCAATAGGTAGAGCATTTTAATTAAATCTATTTAAATTTGCGTGTCTTTATTGAACATCTACGCTTGGTCTGAAACTAAACATGACTATATATATGGTATCCCACTCATATTATAATTGCGAAAGTTCGGAAATCGGTTTGTTACTTCATCACGTCTAAACCGCTAAACTGATTTAGATGAAATTCGGTATACAGATAGTTTGAGTCCCGGAAAAGAATATAGGATAGTTTTTATCCCGGGAAATTGTATAGTTCCCGCGGGATAGCGATTACCGAATTCTACGCGGAAGGAGTAGCGGGTAACGGTTAGTTATGAATGAAACTAAATAACTTTTGTAGAGGTATCTGAGGTTCATTACACAGCTATTTAGATATAGCCACAGCGGTAGTTGCAGTCATGATACTCAAAGTGACTGGTGAGCTCTTACAAGTTACTTATCTAATCTTTAGCCGGGCGTTTGTTCGTGTTAATGTAGGCGAAGACGGCTGCCACTTGCAGCCACACCGATAGTTCACGGTACTTATATCTAGGTGCTATGGGTGATGACTGTGGTCTCTTCTCACTTAAGTGCCGCCTAACGCCTATGTACATTCCAAATCCTTTTATGTTGACACATTTTAAGTGACTAAGTCATAGAATATTCGAGCAAGTTTTAAATTACAAAACTAACTAGGTGACTTTGTTTGTAGTACGATAAAGCAACGTAAATGTCAAGAAGATCAAGGCAAAATTGTACCTAAACGTAGTAGGTACCACTCCGGCAATATTTATATCGTTTCATTAGAACAGGGGTCGCTGACAGCGGTGGCGTATATTGCGGGCTGTGAGTATATATTCGAGGTGCGCGGTGTCACCAGAGGTCGTGCACTATTTCTAGTGAAATTCCATTGAAAGTCGGCGACCTTCATCGCATTTTTCCATGGCATTGTCACTGCATAGTATGTTCCCGACTTTCACAATCGGGGTACCATCAGCAAAATAAGTGGTCTATCAATTTTTAAACAAGTTCCTATCAAATGAATACGTCGCTAAAGACGAACTTTCAAGTTGACAGACACGTCTATTGGCATGGCATTATTGTTTTATGACATGCAAACGATTATAAACTTTAGGGTGGTAGACCACATATTTGGTTGATTGTACCTACCGTAGAGTAGACTAGGAGAACTCATAATAGTAGGTATACCTACCTATGTAGGTATACTGGGTACTTACCTATACAGTACAGTTTAGTACAGTAAATATAAAAGACAAACTTTAAAACAGTGGATTATTAAAACGAAACCAATTCATTCTGATTACATTTGTTACAAGGTTCGCGAGTCTTTGTTCTACTTCTACACCTTGTCAGAAACTATAGTAGGTATGAGTAGGTATCGTGAACGAACCTGAATGGCTTAAGTGGGTATCGGATTCGTTGTCTATTTACTCGTCATGAATAGGGGTCTAAGCACTGACCACGGGTCAAAATCTGTGGGCTAAGATTTCTTTTGCATATATGTGGTACATGGTGTTCAAATGTCAAAACGTTGCCCGATACTCGATTGTGTACCTAATTGAGGTGCCAATACGCGACCGTCCTTGACGTTCAATACGACCGCCCACACACTGCAATGTCTCGGAAGAAGTCTTACTTCCAGCAAGCGATATATGTACGGAATAGGTACGTACACGACACGTTATTTTGTTTTGGTTGTTGTAATTTATACTGCTGCGTTAGTTCATCAAGCTTGCAATGTCGTATCTAATTACTTATGACTGATTGAAAAATTCTACCGACCTATTAGGGTGGACTTAAAGAAGATGGACGTTTTAAAACCATTTCAACCCCAAAATGGGGTTAAATATTATATCGTTGGTAATTTAACCATTTTCGTCATCCAAAAATTTGCGGTCGATGCTTGAAGCACGGTCAGAGGCTGTTTATGATTTTTAGGGTTCCATTATTTTACACAGAGTTAAGTTGCCCGACCATAAATTAATAATATGAATAGATACCTACCATGTTACAACAGAATTTCAAAGGCTGCTGCTCCCACCACAAACTTTAAATCGCTTTAAGTACCTATACTAGTAAATACTAGGATTTAAAGTTTATTTCTGTTGTTTCCATGTGCGATATAGTTTCCTATGTAAAGTAAAAACTATTTATCACTCAGTTAGATTAAGTATCAGAAAGTATTGAAATACATATTTTTTCTTTTGTCAATGAAACAAAAAATAAAAATATGAAGGGCGTCAAAGTTCGGGTGTGGGGGCCCGTGAGCGTGACGTTACGTTTGATATCACGCGAATTTTTAACTGGCTGTATCTTCAATTTTTTTTTGATTTATTGACACAGGAAAAATAAGTCTAAAAAAAGTTCTGATAATCTTGCTGACGGACTATTATAATTTAGGTCACTGTCCTATTAACGACTTCGTTGTACTGTAAGTATATACGTGCAATTAAGATGAAGCCGATTCAAAATTGAACCGATAATCTATGAAATCATTCAGGGGATTGGAAAAGCTGAACCTACGAGCTGAACTAATGACGGTTCTGTGTTGTTATAATCCATTTAACGAAAAATAAATTACGAAACAAACATAGATATTCTGATTTCGAGTCATAATCATAAATGTACTCTTTATAAATCCTACATTATTGTTTTATTAAATTGAAATTAAGCCTTGATATTTTTTATACTTATATATAATAGGTATGTTACGTGACCTGAAACACTAGCTGCCACGGTGAGACGGAATCTTTCACGTCACGTAAATACGGGAGCACAGACGAATAAACTGATTGATGTACCAAGATGGAACCTTTTAGTGCTTAATCAATTTCACTATACTAGACATTACCTAGTAGCAAAGAGGTAATAGAGGTACGCATTTCGTTGCTTCCCGCTGCACGCTGTACCAGGGTCCGATTGTTTTAGAGCTCTACCTAGTCATGCTACAGCCCGCGATCTCGGACGGCGTGTCCGCCGGCTCTCCCCGACTTCGTGGCACGGCACGTGTCATCTTTTCGTACCTACAACGCACACTCGCGCGCTTTCGATTAGAGTAGGTACGACATTATAGAGTAGAAACTAAGCGAGGGCAACTATGCAGGCAGTTAAGCGATTGATTTCTCGAATGTACCTACAGTGCCGATCTCGATAATGGTTTGGAACTAATTTATTTATAGTACAGTCGGAGAACACTTTTCTCGAGCAGTCAAAACAAGGTGCCTCCTGTGATAAGAAGCCCACATAATAAAAGCAATAACATCGAGAATAATAATTATCAGTTAGATAAGTCTCAGGTTAACAAACGAGCGCGGCGTGGGCGAACCTGCAAGCTTCTACGTTTCATTCACAACTAACCCACTTAACGTATCAATGAATAGTCCGTGACATCAAACGACAATAATATAACTCTCGGATAATGTAATGATATGATGTATATAATTTAATGGTAACGTTTATTTACGTGGTTTAATGTACCTAAGAATATATTGATTCATATAGTGAATTCCGATTAAATAGCTTTACTTACTACCAGTTTGTGTAGTAGCACATTAGTGTCCAATTTACGTGCGTGCGTTTAATAGAAAATGCAGCAGCTCTGTCACACGATATCCGATGTTAATCGTCCAAAATGTTTTCAACCTGTCGACAGGAAGAACACATTTCGCGCTTCATTACCTTCCAGGCGTTAGGATTGCGTTTTCGTCAGACAGACGTACATAGAAGATAAAAGTCCTTAATGTAATTAAATTGTTCGGTATCCGGCCGTTAAGCCGGACGTCCACGCACGGCTGTATTTTAACAAGACAATTACCGCAATTGACGCGACCAGAGACATGAAGAAATGCTCCGATGACAACAATAGCAATTATGAAAAAATTTAAATTATAGTCAATTGGGCTCCGCTCTTCACTGCTCCATAAGAACGATCAGATAGAGTAATAAAATATTACACCTCTATTTGATCTTGAACTAAGTAATTGTGAGTACCTAGGTATATAATAGGAGCTGTAGAGTAGTAGCAATACACAGAATTTTCCCATTTTCGAATTTATTTTTCAAGTGAAGTGATTACAAGAATAAATCCCCTGGCGTTTTAAACTATAGATTTTATTGAACCCAAGTACTCGTAACTAATTTAAACAAGCTACACGATTTTTTTATTTATAATAATGATAAGAAGATAATGGTCTCAGCGGGGACTATACTTAAATAAAATTGTAGTAGTATAACATAAAGACTATACCTATATACGAGTACTTATAATATATTCTTATACACTTTCTGTATGTCTTATGTGGTTATATGTATTAAATGAGGACTATTATACTTGATAGAGTAAGGCTACGAAATTTTTATCTGTTGCCTTTTTCCCATTGTTGTTACGTTCATTTAAAACGGAATTGTAAAACTCGAGACTAATCAATCAAGAATCCACGGATGTCGACTTGGCACCTCCATCGTGGCTGCTGCGTAGTACGTCGGCCGACCTATTCGCTCGCGCCCACGACCTTTTAGGGAAGGGCCACTCACTATTAACCATTCGCCCCACGCAAGTTCGCGCTGATTACGAAACATTTTGTGGAATATGAATGTTTCTTGGGTAAAGGTAGCATACTATTATTTTATAGTCTTTGTACACGAACTGTTTTCAGTACAAATTGGACGACTGGCTATGCACGTTTTTTATTGATTCCGTTCAATTATACCCTCGCACACTCACACCCGAACCCGAAACAATAAGTATTTAGTGTAACTGACATAAAATTGACGCGTAGGTACATTACACTCCTACTATAACGTACCTATAAATAGGTACTTAGTAAGTAAGTTTTAAGTAACGTATTTGCTAGATGTAATGTGATTTAAGACTTGATCGAGCCGTGTATTGCACGCGGAGTAAAGTAGAAAGACAGACGGGTTTGGTTTGAACCGTGACGTGAAAGCGCCTTCTTTTCTCCTGTAGCTACATCGTGTTTTTCTTTATTTCCGTATCTTTGACAGACGGCTCAGTTTATTGAAACTACATGGTAGGTAAATATTTTTTTTGGGTAAATCGAAGATTTTTTTTATCCAGCATATAACAACTTCACAGTCATTGCCAAAGGTCAAATAGTATTTTTTGTGACGAGCCACATTGTCGTGAGACATAGGAGAGACATCAAAATCAATTTCATCAAAAGATGGAATGATAATACAGTTAGCTTACATTAAAATAAAGCAAATAAGAAGTAAACAAGGCCAGGCAATAACCATATGCATACAATAATAATAACTAAGCAATATAGATATATGTAGCATGTAGCATGGAAACATATGTGAACATTATATTTTAATTATAGATGAGGGCTCGCCCACCCTTTGCACTCCTTAGTTATAAAATCTTAAATAATAAAGATTATTAGCTAAGTAATTATAAAATTTTTGTAATGATATTCTGATTTATAATAAACAGTTTAATTTTGATATTCTGATTTATAATAAACAGTTTAATTATTTTTTTCAAATAACTCACTTTTTTTCCTTCTATTGCTAATGTGTGAATTAAACACGGACTTTTAAATACTTAAACATGTCATAAATTACACTATTACCTTACCTTTACATTGTTTTACTGCGTATAATTAATTATCTTAAATCTTGCTTATTTTTTAAAGTAAGCCGTAAGCGGGCCACTAACTTCTTGGAGAAATTAACTAATAACTTAAATTTACCTGTTGAATGTTGCCTTTAAATTAACGGAAATCAAAAATAACACGGTGTTTAAGAGCTAGCTACAACAAGCATCTTCACGATGCAGAGTCCGTTCACGGCTGACCGAGGTGACCTTACCGTCAGTTAAATAAAGCACACAAAGTACCTAGATACTTATAGTTAAGTAAGCAAGTATGGCAACTAAAGATGGAAGGATTATGTTATTGCTGTTCGCTCTGTGCTCGTTGTTGCGCGAGCTGTAGCATGTTTGGTATGTGCGCGATTTATGTTCTATCTCATAAGTAGTAACTGTTTATACTATAGGTACAATAAGTTGCTGTTAAATGGGGTAAGTATGGTTAATCAAGGGCAGACTTACCTATCAGATAGTACTCCTTACTACCTATCGACTTACAGCGAACGTCTTAATAGGTAAAGTCTTTACTATTTAAACTGTGCCTATTAAAACAATAGCTATGTTTTTGCGAAAATAAAAGTGGCTATACCCACATTCGATATTTGCATTATCTCGGTCGTAGTAATTATATGTTTATTCATTTTTAATGTCCGCATTTCTTGATAGAGATATATGAAATGGAACTTCTTAAAATCACTAATTTGGCCACGGTATGAAAATAACCCGATAACGAACAAAGTAACGAACTTTATTCCAGAAGACAAAATTTATTAAAAAGTCCAATCGATATTTAAAGTGTCTTGAGTAGGAATAAAAATGCGGTTGGTCATGCGACACCGCGGTGGCTGCGAGGTCGCCGCGCGAAGGTGCAAGTGGTTTGCCCGCTGCGGAGCACTAGACAACACGGCGCTTCGTCGCCCACCGGCACAGCAGCGCGCAACTAGCTAGCGGAGAATTTATAGCACTAAACATTGAAACCACATAGATTTTTCATGAGATTTAAAATGTCTTACGTACTAGGGCCAATTGCCGAAGATACTTTTGTTTTCTTGCTCTCAATTAACGAGGGCATCAAGAAAGGTGCAAACACGGAACACCTTAAGGTATTTAACTGCTCACTATAATTTTAAAGTACGGCTTACCATGGCAGTATATTGATTGGAATTAGGTAAACAGTTCTTGCCTCATAGTACAACGGCCAGACTGTGAGGCGGCTGCTCCCACGCATCTCTCAATCGAGTCGTCGTTCACCTACGCACACCTAAATTCTTAATGATTGTCTATCTTGAAGCGAAAGAAGCATCATAGAGCAAACCTGATTGTTTTTTTTTTTGTAGTACTACCTCCTAAGCACTCGCTTACTATTATAAAGATTAACATACTCATAATGTCGGTAAAACAAGCATTGAACATGTTACTGTGTTACGTAGCCTTTGCCTTTTCTACAATAGAACCATCAGATTTAAAGATTGCGTTAAACGCAATCAACCGGAAACCTGATAGCAGACTGTTTGTGCATTACCTCGTTTTATAGTTTCGTTAGTGAATAGTGATTTTCTCGCGTTGGGTTCTGCTCTGCGGCACGGTCTACCTACTGCGGTTCCCCTTGTTTACCTACGCATATTTTTTATGTCATAATTCTGTTTTGCATAATCTGTTTACGCATAATACCGAAACTACCGTAACTTTTTATTTATTTATTTATTACCTAATGAAAAAAAAATACATTATAAATACATGTCAGGTAATTATAAGAAATTCACAAAAGGATCGTCAAATTGTGTACAAAATAATAATAATAGGTATATGATAGTATGGTACTGTTTTCGCATAACAGTTTACGCAGAATTCTCTTACGCATAACCAATGTAAGCCGAATGAGCTTTACGCATAATTTGTGAATTCCGAATATTGTTTAGGCAGAAAATTACTTACGCATAAGTAAATAAGTTACGCAGAAAGTTACTTTTGCATACTTAGGGGCTGTTTCACCAACCATTGATTAGTGTTAACTGACGGTTAAATGTGATGCCGTCTCCGTCTATTCGAACAAAACAAATAGAGACTGCATCACACTTAACCGTCGGTTAACACTAATCAATGGATGGTAAAACGGCCCCTTAATGTAAAACTGTATAAAATTGTTATTCCGAATATTGTTACCACTAATTTTATGTCTGAAACTGAACTGAACTTAACGACTGAGGCGAAATCGACGGAGCTCCGCTAAGCGGAGCTCCTATTCCGCCTAGTTAAGGCGCTTTGCGCCTTGACAAAATACTAACCTAACCTAACCCATAGTTGAGCAATCACGTTACCTGGGTTTTCTTTATTGCGGGGGGCTCCGCCCCCCATGTCCACCTTTACTGTTTCGCCTATCTAATTATCAAATATTCATTTTATTTTTCTAAAACCTTCGTTGGATTATGTTTGTTTTTTACATGGAGGCATGTATTGGGTATACATTAGGTAATTTATTTTCGGACATAGATTTGGACAGGATTTCGGCCTATCGAAATTCGGCTATATTACATATAATATAATGCTAAACAAGATTATGCATAATAAAACTGGGCCATGTTAATATTATGCTAAATTAAATTTCGGCAAGTTTAAGATTCGGCGTAAATAAATTATGCGAAACCTGTTACCTGTGTGTTGCGTACCTAATCAGTTTCGGACATTAAAACGTATGCCAAATAGATGTCACCCACCTACTGCAGGGTACCTAATCGAAGAGTACCTACGTAACAGCGACGTTATATATTGCTGCTTGGCATGATTTTAAAAACTTTAAAGGGGACTGATTTTTCATCCCTCGAAGATACCATTCGGATATGGTTAAATTTAAATATGTACTTACGCGAGACTTACGCATATAAATATTTTTTTATTTTGTTTCGCGTCAATACATTATTCATTTAAATGTGTATCATTTTAATTTGTACATATTTTATAAGTTTGAAGTAAGTATTCGGTATTCGGCCGAATACCGAATAGCAAATCATGAAATATAAAACGCATAATATTACCTACTTACTCTTAAAGATTTTTATTTTAGCAACAAATTAGCATAATAGCTACTTAAAACCTACTAGTGGTAGGGTAAGTTGTGATAAATTAAAACAATTTTTTCAGCATTTGGTTGATAGCAAACAATTGCGCTTTTCCTCATAAATTATACCTTCTTCCGAAAAAAGCCTCTCACGATATATAAACACTGCTACCGAGAGATGATAAATAAATCTAAGCAAATTCGGCTAGACGTGCATACATTTTTGGGTTTGCTGACCACCACTTGTAGGATCTGCTGTCCGATCTAGGCGAACATTGTTCATGTAAAAAGGTGTCGGTATCGCACGTACTTCACTGCTGCAGATTTAAACCTGTCATCCACGAAAACTACTAAGGGGCTGTTTCACCATCCATTGATTAGTGTTAACCGACGGTTAAATGTGATGCCGTCTCTGTTTGTTTGGTTCTAATAGACGGAGACGGCATCATATTTAACCGTCGGTTAACGCTAATCAATGGATGGTGAAACAGCCCCTAAGTGTTGCCGAATATTCGGCGCTTCGGCCATGAGCCTCACCGAATATTCGTTATTCGGTATTCAGCCAAATAATTATTCGTGGCATCTCTTATGTCTTTGACTATAGGTAGTTTAATAGTCGATAGATTTCCAGTAAATATAATATTTTTCGCTTCCCTTGTCCCTCATCATAATTTTAATTTAATTTTTAGTCGATTTTTAGCAACTAGATTCTTGGTCCTACAATTTTTTAACGCAACCTAAATGGTAAGTTAAAATACGATATTGCCTTTTCCTTCCTAAACTCTTTCAGCATAAGCTAACTTGAATTTTTCTCTTTTGAAAGACATAGCTCTAAGATCTCTATATGTGAGACATTCAACCCACGTACCTATATAGACCTACTTTCATCTTCGACCGGAAGAGTCCATCTGCACGCAGCGGCAGCGGCAGCAGTGAAGTATGCGCCATCCCGCTCCCGCACTCCCGCGGCGTAGGCCCTTCGCCCACCAGCCCGGAAGGGAAAGCACGGGCGAATTTATGATAGCTCGTACCACGTATAAATTTACAAGCCAAATAGACACAACAGCGTAGTGATAAATCGCCAACACGTGCTCCTTGACACGAAAAGCACTTATGTAAATGTCGTACTTCCAATGAACACTTAAAAAGTAACATTAAAAAATGTATTTATGAGATACTTAGAACTAGTTAGAGGACTGGTTTTGCGATGAGCTGTAGCACACTAAAACTGTTCGGCGTTTGGGCTTTGAAGAACAAACTAAGCGAGTATCTTTTCGACTTGTAAACCGCTATGATTATTATGGCCGCGCCTTCACGTGTATACCTATACGACGGGGGTGATGGATGATGGGTGATAAACCGATTCTGGGTTTCATTCAGGTTCTGGTACTGTTAAAAACTGAAGCTGCTCGTTGTCTCATGCTTCAGCGTATATGTAGTACCCAACCATTAATTTATTATAGTAATTACGATGTATTCTGCGCTTCGTTTTTTTTTAAATAAATTGTCTGAAATTCGATCTGTGCGTACCTACCTACCTACTAACATTATAAAGTAGTCATCAACATATCTCATAAATAAATAACGCACACAATATACTTAACTGTAAAATATCTACCTATTCGAAGAAGTGATAATTTTCGTATTCAAACTTAAGAACGTAGCTGCACAAACGTGAGCACGGATACATATTTAATAAACACTGGTACGAAACCAGTTTTTAGGGTTCCGTAGTCAACTAGGAACCCTTATAGTTTCGCCATGTCTGTTCGTCTGTCTGTTTGTCTCAGAGAACGAGATCGTTAGTACTAGAAAGCTGTACTTTGGCATGAATAATGTACAATCAGTCACGCCGACAAAGTGGTAAAACTGATTTTTTTTTCTCGACTTTTCCTATAGTGTGAGATGTCATTGGATAGGTCTCTTAAACCTTGCAAAAACGAATTTTCGTTTCAGTGATCTGTTTGAATATTCAACTTTAGTGCGAATTTTCATTAAAATCGAGCGCCCCCCGCCCTCTAAAATCTGAACTGTGGGTGAAAAAAAATGAAAAAAATCAGGATGGAATTTAGTAATTTACGACAAAAATTACTTTGAAGATTCCGTACACAATACGGCATCCTTAGGAAAACATTATTATTATCAGCCTATTCTGTCTCAATGCTGAGCAAAGGCCTCCCCCCGATACTTCCACTGCTCTCTGTCCGCTGCATATAAGGGCCGGTCCTTCAAGAAGTCGTCCAGTTCATCCCACCATCGCCGTCTAGGTCTGCCAGGTCGTCTTCTCGAGCTGGTGGGCGTCCACTCGGTGGTTATCTTGGCCCACAACTCATCCGGCACGCGGCAAACGTGGCCAGCGCAGTCCCACTTCAGCTTAGACGCCGTTCGACCTACATCAGTGATTTGAGTCATGGAGCACAGGGCGGTGTTTCGGATCCGATCCACTTGATTTTTTCGTAATGGCTACAGAACCCTATCTTGGGCGTGTCTGACACGCTCTTGGTCAGTTTTTATAATAGGCTAGAAATATAAATAAAATATAATAAATATCATGGGACACTTGACACCAATTGACCTAGCCCCAAACTAAGCAAAGCTTGTACTATGGATACTAGGCAACGGATAAACATACTTATATAGATAAATACGTACTTAAATACATATTAAACATCCAAGACCCGAGAGCAAATATTCGTGTTATTCACACAAATATCTGCCCCGGCTGGGAATCGAACCCGGGACCTCAAGCTTCGTAGTCAGGTTCTCTAACCACCTGGCCATCCGGTCGAATAAATTACGAGGAGATCGATATAATGAATTTTAATTATATCGATCTACTCGTACAAATATCATCGCACAATTTCAAAAATTAACGTTGTTTCTTGCGCTACCACATTTATCCTTTGCTTGTCCTTCCAGACTAAGGATGTTACGGAGCTTGGATCGTCAGATCTCCGGGTTTTCGGTGGATTTTACACCTCTGATTCAATCGTTTTGCAACGAAGATCGAAACGTAACGAGCAACCACAGCCAGTAAGGATATTTACTTTATATTTTATAGTTAGAAATTAACTTGTTACTGATGAATCCTTTTGAACTTATGACTACTAAGTAAGTATACCTACCCAGTGAATTGAAATTACTTGAGTTTTTCATTTATTCCACCTCGAACTCTGATTAACATAAATAAAAATCTCATTTAAACCTCTGGCTCCGGCACCGATTCCAGTATACCTACGATTGTAACATAACATCCCTAGTCCAGCGTATCGCAATAACGCAAATCTTCGTGCTATCGGTAATCTGGCCGCGGCACGCTCCGGCGAGCGCGTCCCGGTTCCGGCCGGCAACCGGCCTAGCCGATCAGTCTCACCTCACCCCAAATTCCTGCAAGGACACTCCCATCTGGATTTATTCGTACGCGCGTGGCACGGCGGTGATTCGTCGCAATAGCCGACGTCCGCCTGCCCACGTGCGCCCACGTCAAGACCTAATACGAAATTTAGAACAAATCTTACAAGTTCCTGGACGCTGGTACTTTAGAGACGATGGCAAATGACGCCGACGTCCTGGTATTGATTTACGGACGCTAGGGCTGCGGTAAATAAGTACTTACCCACTTTGGTATTACTTACACAAGTTTGTTTGTTTGCTCTTATATCGAGAATATCGAATAGGTGGTAGGTATGCTTAATGCTCATACTATATATGTTTACTACATATTATTAATAATTTTATCATAACATAAGGTAGGTACAATTTATGTTCTTGCTTTTTGGATATAAAACAGCAAGTAATTCTCTTATTGTTTTTTTACGCATTACCTATGACAAAATAGTTTTTTTTTTCATTCACAGATCTCAAGTAGGTAAATGTAGTTACATACACCTATTGATAAAATTTCACAAGTTATGAATATTTTTGAGAAAGCAATATTAGTCTAAATTAGTAGTAGCAGAATAGGATGGTGTAAAGCAAAGCCAACGAGACGAGATAACTTATGTCACGAGACAGAAAAGATGTGAGATAATAATAATTACTTCTCAGACTGAGACGAAGTATATCTGGTCTCGTTGGCTTTGTTTTAAAAACTAATACACGAAAAATATATTTTTTAAACTGGTCGTGTTTGGCCTCTTCATAGGGTAATAATCCTGTGGTCCCTAGCTTTAAAATAATAAAGGGTACGCTGACTGAAGCACGTCCAGCCTTCAGGCGCTACTTCGTACAGTCCGCATCAAGAGCAGCTACACACTTTAGTACCGATTGCCGTTTTATAATGTACAATTGTGTCAAAGAAAAAAAGTAATCTGCTACTTATGACTCTGACTGTACAAATCTTGAAAGCGTTTGGACTAATTTCGGTCCATTCTAACTTAAGACGGACCATAATTTCTGTCCGTTTCAGTCGAATACTGTCCGTTTACCATGGTTTCCTGGTTAGTTAACTTTCTTTACTACTAACGATTTCCAATTTTAGCTATATATTAAGTGGTCATGCGTGAGTCAGGGGTTCCGGGAGGCAGGCGACGGCATTCCTCGGGTTGCGTTGCATCACCGCAGCCGACGGCGGATAAGCGTTCTACGCACCGCCGTTATTAAACCGTAGCTCACTCACAAGCCTGGCCTGCTTCTAGGTAGGGTCACTACTACTGGCTAAGTTATAATTATAATCAATAAGATTCATTTACTTATATATCTACTTTGTGCTTATACATATAGTCAGTATTCCAGCATTCGAGGGGTTTTCTATGTGGTCATTTTTAACGGTGACAGAATGCTTGTACCTGTGGACAGCTCGGGTGTAGTGAACGTTGTTGTAAATTTTCAACCTTGTTTTTTTGATTCGGTAGACTAATATTAACGAAGGTCAATATTATTTTATTCGCGAAGTTTTTGTACGTATTTTTCCGATTTCGTGAACACTGAGTAGTTCGGTGGCCTATACAAGGTGTTAATTAAACAACTGAAAACCTCACAATCAACAAAAAAAATTTTTTCATTTAAATTAGTTGATTGCATTTGTTTTTGAATACCTTCATTATTTCAAAAGATATTCGTGTGTTTTGCTAAGTCAGTAATTCTACTTCATTTCTAACTCTTCACGTGCTCTTCACTCATAATTTGTATTTGTCAGTTGCGCTTTGACGTTTTTAGAAGAAAATTACACATAGACAGCAAAGAGGCCAGTATTAAATTATCGAAATAAGTAGTATGCAACCTCCCTAAAATATTTGATTGGCGCCTGTTACAATCGTAACTTTTAGACTGGGCACAATAAAAAAGGGATTTAAGAATACAAACACAACCTAATTTAAAACATATAAGATTCTACTCTCGATTCTGAGCAAAATACTTTCTGGTCTTCAGTTTTTTAATTAACGCCTTGTATAGGTACCTACCTACATTGTATTATTTATTAGTAAGTACTTGTACTGAAAATGTGAGTGATAAAATTGTAAGACAGACATTTTATGCTAAAAAATAGGTTTAGACGCTCTGCTCTAGTTTTGGCAAGGGCATGCCAAAACTAGAGCAAAACAAACGGATTTTATTCTACAGAGATCTTCGAAAGATATAGGTACATACATACTAACATGCCCAGCATAATAAGTAGCAGAGCAAGTGATACCTAACTCAAAATTGTAATTCATCAGCATCACAGAGAGACGCATTTCTGTGCATGAACATTTTTATGCAAGCGCCAGTTTTTAAACACTAATGAAACTACGTTAAACAGCAACAGCAAAAGTTGTATAAATAGCCAATAGAAACATTCCATAAACTACTGTAATGGTACCAGACTGCATAGCTACACAGGTATTGAAATTGCTACAGTAATACTCCTATAGTTTATGCGAAACCTATATGCAAGGTATAAAGACATTATAACGCTTGAGTTGCCAATTATCTAGCTTAACTCGACATAAAGACTCTATTAAACCCGATTATTTAAAAACCGTTCAAGTGCGAGCGAATCGGATCGGACTGTAGAAGTTCCATATTATAAATGATTATACAAATGTTGTTTTTTTGCGAGCTGAAATATTGCAACATATAAAAATATACCTCTGTTCCGATCTTTATCCGTTCCGGCCTATTTGTAGGACTAGCTTTAGGAAGAATAAGTGAGTACGTACAGTCGAGGAAACTGAATAATGTACCAAGGTGGAACCTTTTCATAACCAATTTTGCTATGATTTCTTTGGCAGATGTATATGAGATGTCAACATGACATTAGTAGCACAAAGGCTCCATCCTGGTACGTGATTCAGTTTCCTTGACTGGACATAGGTACCTAACTGCCTGGTATATGTACGTACCAAACCTAACTATCTGGATACACATACTGCTTATTTGCAAGTGGAATAATGCGCGGGAAATTATTGGCAACACAAAAGGCATTCGCAAAAACCGATCGACGTACCTGTTCGGTAACCAGCATTAGAGAGGTAGGTAGCGAAGGTCTTGGTCTCGTGCTTGGCCTGCCACGCCGGCGATGAGCAGTTGTCGTTGTTGGTATACACGTTGTGGTTGTGCACGTATACGCCCGTCAACAACGAGCTCCTGATGGACATATTATATCAGTTAAGTTCAATTTGGCCATTTGTGTAAGATCCACAGAGCATTACGCAACAAAAACACTCTTCGCAGCTCTTCGCTGGTCACTTTTCTAAGCAAATTGGTTTGTTATTAATATAAAACCATTACAGGAAATATTGGTTCGTTTCCTCACAAGTGTGATGAAAAACATTGTATGTTTCTCGGGCTGTAAGTATAAGAATTCCGAAGCTTAACCCAAAAAGCCTTCTAATTGAGTCTCTTCGTGAATCTTTACTTAGGTACCGCACTTACGACACAATGTACAATATGATAGAAAATATATTAGCTTTAATTACCTTGAAGGGCAACACATTGGTGTAGTGGTGTAAGCATGACGGAATTCAGCGCCCGCACTTCTGATCGCTTTCATGGTCCTCGGCATGAAGTTTAGACTGCCCAGCTCCACGTCCTGGTCGTCGGTGAGTATCATAATGATGTTGGGTTTGCGCTCTCTTTGCTGCGGGAATGGTATATATCCTCCAGTTTGCCACTTATTCGTCACTTTTCCTTTCGGGCGCGTAGAGTTATCTTTAACTGGCATCTGATGATTTCTCTCCTGCATTTTATTCTGGTTGAGAGTTTTCTTTCTGTCTGCAAGAGATTTGTCTGTATTGTTTTTCATCTGTTTATCTCCCTTACGTGGCTTTTTCTCCTTTTTAGCAAAGTCCGTGGTTCTATTGACTGCAGTTTCGCTTGACGAGTGGGCGTCGGGCCCTTTCCTCCGGTCCCGCCGGACCCCATACTCGCGGTCCCAGGCCCTGCGCCTGTCGCTACGAAACTTAGAACTGTTTCTGTGTCTCAGATTTCTCCTCTCGGGTAAGTCAGTGAGGGTTCCATTGAAAGTAGTTCGGTTGCGATTGTTTTCTCTATTTCGTACTTCTCGCGCCCTGATCGCTTCTTCGTCTTCAAATGAATCCCTACTCGCTGATATGAAAATGAAATTCCAAGTAAGGAGAAGCGGAATGACTTTTAAATTCATAGTGTACTTATCCTAATTACTTATCACAAATTTAAGCTTCTTTGTAGATTATTCAGTTATGTAGTCGAGTCGTAAGTTATAAGTTCCGTGCTGTTGGCAGCAACACCGCCTGGCAGCCAAACTTCACTAATCGCTCAGCCATTTTCAACCGCCACCTAAAACAACAACACAGAGATGAACAGATGGGTAAGATTGTCTGCACACACGTCTACCGTTGAGCGTAGGTTCATACTATCTACATGGATGAGGCCTTGAATTTTTCCATAAATAGCGCAGTAGGGACAAAAAAAATGTGCAACGGGAGCGCAGAACCAGCGCAATAAATTGGTGCCACCATGACACTTTCAAGATTTGTTTTAAAAGAAAGGTTAGCATATTAACCCTTTTCTCGGCAAGTTAAAACAAGTGTACCTACTGAATTTAAGCCTCGTTGGATTCTTGCAGAGCTAACAAAAATAACTTATAAAAAATACAAAAAGCTGTTTCCGCACCCGAGGCAGGCCATTGGCTGAACGCCTTGCCATCAAGGAACATTGGCTCTATTCTGGACCCAAGTACTTTGCGGATAGCAATTTCCCTAAGACATGGGGCCAGAATATGCATACCTCACATCTGCGCGTTAGCTACTGGGACGACAGGGTCTTTCATGTGTTAGAAGCGCCGGCCGTATGTTCCCCTAATAGCACCATAAATGACTAGTACGAGTACGTCGGTCGCTTGCCACCGCGTCAGTGCCTTCGGCTTTAGAGGCAGCTGGCATGGCAAGGGACGATGATTGAACAAAATAATCATTCAAAGAGCAAAGCAACCAAGTAAGACATTATAATTTTAGAACAGCAATTATGCAACAGTTCTCGCGCAGCGCTTGCCCTAAATACTATTTAAATAATTGAAACTGAAATATTGTCTTAAATTGTTAAATGATTAACTTCTATAAAAATTATAATATGGGCTTCAGATGTCGAAGTAGGATTAGAAAAGTAATTAAATAAGGATGCATTTTAATACTAAATATTTAAAGATCGAATTCAAACAAAAACTGCCCGAATCCAGTCGTTAACGTCAAAACGAGTTTTTCGTGGCGCGACAAATAGTAGGTAGTTAATTAAGACTGAACTAACTTATGGAAAGTAAACGGAAGCTGATGAGTACGTTGACAATTTTTTGAAGTTATCTCAGAAAGTTAATTTGTTACTCGAAATGTTATTTTTGTCAATTAACCATTTAGAGATTAAAGGTCTAGTGCCCAGCTATGAACATTTCACACACAGGAATAATTATGATTTTAATCTTTTAATGTTATTTCCTTTTTGAGATTATAAAAAAAATCCGCACCATGGTCTCTCTTAGACATAAATCTTGAGACAATTGTTCCATCACCTTATTCGCAGTTTTGAAATAAAGAAGTTAATATCCGGTTTTAAGAACTCAATTAAAAGGAAATTTTTGTTTGTACTTAATTGAAGACAATTATTAATTCTGTTCGACCAGTTATTATTATCCCATAAAAAAAAAACAATCATATCAATCCATACATACTCATAAATAAATTAAATCATGGCCACTTTTGTGGTCATTTACCTATCGCAAAATACGTTTTGGAAAACAAGTTTTATTCCACCGATCTCCGTTCTAGAAATTGAATATTCACGAATTCAAAAGGTAACATCCCTCGGCAGTCAATATGGGGCATTTAACGACCCTCAACCAGAGCATCACTCACGGGCGGCTTTTAACAGAATTGCTCGGGCCGGGGTAACGGCCAGTTTGGAAATAAATAGCGCATTACCCATCAAACGGGGTAAAATACCCCGTTACTGGTACACAAACGTTTTTAGACATCGCAGAAGCTATTTTGTTCGATGGGACGTAGGTACCCACCTAAGCAATTTACTATTATAATAGTGTTGTTTAGATTTATACTCCATTTATTTTAACATTTGAAACTTACCGGTAATTAATTGCACACGTTTTTAAAAGCAACGAAACTATTTAAATTTGGTTTAACTTCTATAATAAAAACATAATAAATACCGCTAGTAAATATACATGTAGGTATTTTTAGTTGGTGAGAATCGTGAGTTACAATTTGACCGTTAATTCAAACCTTAAATTAAAGGGCAACACACACAGAGAGCGGGCGCGGGTCGTGCGCGGGCCCGCGACGGGCGTATTTGCATGGCGGTATATGGACGCCTTCACACAGACGCGGGCGCGGGACGGGTCGTGCGCGGGCCCGCGCTCGTCTCCCGTCGTCACAAGAAGCGCGCGGGCCGAGCGCAGTTACCAACTCTCAAAAATATTTATCCCTAAAGCTTAAGTTAAAAACCCCTAAAATTGCTATAATTAATTGGAAATCCCCCTAAAACATGTTAGTATAGGTAGTACCACAAGAGTTGAAGTGAATGATTACACACAAAGCTACATGTCGTGTAATGACATCAGGATTTTGACATTTACTCATGCATTTAATTTATTGTTCTTTTGTGCAATGGTGGATTCATCCATCGCCCATCATTACATAAATTGGATTTAATTAAGTAAGTAAATAAAGTTTGACCTTGGTGCGCAAGCGCGTTTGTCGCTTTCCACATATATCTCGTGGCACTGCATAATTCTGTGTCGAGTTGACAAAAATGTCGTATCCATTATTGGTTCTCGAACTGTTTTAATTTGTACTCGTAAAAGTCGCCAGGTAAACCATTTTTGTCGTTAAAACTTTTTTGCGGTGGGTAAGATTTAAGCAAAAGTCGTCACTTCTAGGGACTAAGTCACTAAAACTGGCAACATTGATAGCCGCTGCGGGCCCGCGCCCGCTCTCTGTGTGAATACAACGAACCGCGCGGCTCACGCGGCGGACACGACCCGACCCGCGCACGCTTTCTGTGTGTGTTGCCCTTAAACGGAGTATAGATACATACAATAGTTTTGTATTCCAGGAATGGGATAAGCTAGTCTGGCCAGTATTCCTTGTCACGAGCAATGTTAAGCAAACCTTGTTTTGGCAACCCTAAAAATAGCCCCGGTACCGGTAAGCAGCAATGTAAATCAAATTAAATTGTAGCAACATTTTTATGATCATCTAGCATCTGCAGATAGGTTTTTTTTTAATCTAATAAGTTTTGATACTTTGATTACAAATAAGTCTCGAATTATTTTACCTTACATTTTATTTGTATTTCGCATGAAAAAATACATTGAAGTACATTTTTTTTCCTCTCAACACTTATTCACTTTTTTAAAAGGATTCAAATGTAAAAGTTGACGAATTTTTTAGTGTCTATATATAATTAAATCATTCAAAAATATTACAAATTTGACCATTTATTCTTATTTGAATATTAATAAAAATTGAAATGGGTATCACCTTTATTTATTCCATTCATTCACAGGATTACCAGTGTGAAAAAAAATTGTAACTGGTTATATTTTCGTTAAAATGTGGGTTACCAAGCCTATATTTTTTTAACCGACTTCAAAAAAAGGAGGAGGTTGTCAATTCGAGTATATGTTTTTTTTGTATGTTTGTTACGCGATAACTCCGCCAATTGTGCGCCGAATTTCAAAATTCTTTTTTAGCTCTAAAGGACATACTTCCGAGGTGGCCCCATTGACACCAAGTCAGGATCTGATGATGGGATCTTAGAGAAATCGAGGGTAACCCTCGAATTTTTAAGCACACCTATATCGATTTTGGCATTTTTAACATCAAGTCAAGTATTTACATTCAGAAAGTATCATTTGGTGAACTGGACCCTGATAAAGAAGACCGTAGGTACCGGTACTCTGTTATAAAATGATATAACTATGCTGTGTTTGAGTTTAATGCAGTCGTTGTGAGATGCACTTATAAAATGATATAACTATGCTGTTTGAGCTTAATTAAAAAAAATAGCAATAAATGGAACCGACTTCATAAACCTTGAAAATAATTTTCTACTATGTTTGAAGTCGGTGCCTCAGCACGAGTCGGCAGGAGTGATTGAAGCCCAATATATAGTATGTAGGTGAGGTAGACGACAATAGTTCCACTCCTGCTGGCTCGTGCTGAGGCAGACTTAAAACTGGAAGAAATTTTTTTTCAAGGTTTTTGAAGTCGGTTCCATTTTTTGTTGAAAACATTTTTTGCCGCTGTTTTCTATTGCCAACTTACGCTTTATACTTAAGTTCAGTTCAATCAAATAATGAACACTACGTTTCGTTGCGTTGCCGGTGCGGCGCGGGCGCGTGCTGGGCGCTGGCGCGGGGCAAGCCGGCAATTGGCGCTGATCTTGATTTATGTTCGGCGCTGGACCGAGCCGAGAGTAATTGATAGGGGCAGAGAACCGATCGATGACGGTCATCACATCACTAGCTTTACAAAGTTCACTTTTTGAAATACGTAAAGATAAACATTTTTGCAGAATCATGCGCTCTCGATTAATCCACGAATACAGCTATAGCTTGAAGCAATGAGCTATCAGAGTTTTGAGTAATTAACCCGAATTTTTAGGTTTTCTTAGTCAAAATGGCAAAAACGAAAACGTTCAAAAATATTACCGGCAGTTTTGCGAAAACCATTTAATTTATTCGGTTCATAATTCTGCAACCACCGATTTTTGCTAGTGTTCAATGTCCCTCCCGCTCCTTGTACGCTAAGTAGGTAAATCATCATTTTTGGTCGCGTCAAAGACTTGCAACGATCGTGACCAGATAGAACGGAGTGGAAGGTATCGTCATCACTGTTGTTTAGCCGCAAGCGTTTTCGCTTTGATCCTGGCTGGACACCTGTCACAGTACGCGGAGATCGTAACGTTTTGGTTTATTTGTCAATGTCAAATGTTTACCTTATTTGTATGCATAACGCATGCATAGCATTAACATGCAAATATTTTGCGTAATTAAATAGCATAATTTACCAATCTTTGAAACATTTGTTTTTACCTTGAACAATTATAAATATGGTGTGTAAATTGTCCCCGTGTCCTGATTTCGTTTCGTTTTGTACCGCAGCCATCGGTAATGAGCCTCTTAATAAATTACAACTTAATCACCCATTGGAAAGTTTATGATTCGCGCGCACTCGCTACTTCTTATGTAAATCTCCCTAATGATCTTTGCCAAAGTTGTTCTTTATTAACTTTCAGGCTAAAAACGTTCAAGCGATAAACTAAAAACATTTTGGATAAGACTCCAGTTTACCCCATTAGATACTGTCTTTTTAAGTTGTTGATGAGATGGATGGATGCAAGCTTAATAGTTGTTTCAAGGTTATTTAATATCAATTTTGATGAACAAGGTAGAAACTGAGTTATGAACATACTTATATAAATTTAAAATAAGCGCATTTGTTTTTAAGCAAATACACATAAGGTATTTTAAATTAATATTGAGTAAATTTAATCAAAATCTGCTAAATTGACAAATTACTTCTAAACCAAACTATGCCTGTATGTCTTTTCGCGTGTATTAGTCAGTAGGGACTAGGGATCTTAATATCGCTTACACTATCGCAGGTGGTAGGACCTTGTGCAAGGTACGCCCGGATTGCTACCACCATCTTGCTCGCTAATCCTGCCGTGAAGCAGCAGTGCTTGCACTGTTGTGTTTCGCGTGGAGAGTAAGACAGCCGGTGAAATTACTGGCACGTCAGGTATCCCATCTTAGGCCTCTAGGTTGGCAACGCGTCTGCAATACCCCCGGTGTTGCAGATGTTTGTGGGCGGTGGTGATCTCTTACCATCAGGAGACCCACTTGCTCGTTTGCCATCCAGTCGAATAAAAAAAAAAAAAAAAACACTTCCAAATTACAACGCGAATAGAGATACTCGTATACTCGCAAAATCAATAATGTTCAACCAAAGTGGTTTTCATGACTGACGAAAAATCTGTGGATGGTGTTAGTGTCCTGAGGTCCGTTTGACGTTAGTGTCTTGCTTGCGATTGGCTCATTTGGATGTTTTATTCAATCAGAAGCGTGAAAAAATGACAAAGTTGTCAATCGGATCTGAAGATACTGGTGCCAACTAAGTAACCTGTCACAGAAATGTCATTCTCAAATAAACAATCGCAAAGGCTCGCTGTGAATTCGCTATCATAGATATAAGATAGGTAGGTCCACACAGGTTACAGGTTCTACTTACATATTCATGAATACTACTTGTACTACTACTTATTCTGTGTTAATACGTAAATAACGTAATACTCTAAGAAATAAATGAGTACGTAAATACTTTTAGAAATAAATGTTACCTGTGTGAAATACCTACGTGAAACAGTTGGTGTTTATTTTAGTAGATACTTATTTAAAGAAAATTCCGTCTGCAATTGAATTTTCTTTTCACGTCCGTCTTTAAATGGCCCGTGGAGTTTTGAAATAAGTACCTACATAAAACAGATATTTAATTAACTAAATGTTCTTAAGCAAAAAAATACCGATGAAAATATCGTAGCAAATAGCAATTTGCGAAAGAGAGTAAAGACGTAACTACGTACATACCTACATCATACTATCAAGGAGGTAGGTTTACTTGTACCTACCTACAATGACCACTAATAACTGAAAATCGATAAGTCAGTAACGAGAGGAAAACTTGATTATATTATATGAGTGTGAGTATGACTTGCAGATGTGTTTAGTTTATATTTTGATAAAAGATTTTTTGACAAAACGTTACCATGCCCTTCCTAGCTCAGTGGGTATTGCAGTGTTTTGAAATAATTGCAAGAAATAAGGCGAAACGAGGACCGTTGCTGGAGGCTTTAATTAGGTTCGTCCTGGCGGAGCACGATCGCGCCGCCTGCTTGCAAAATACCAATTTTCTGAGACATACTCAGGCACGAACATAAATTTTCAGCCAGTCCTTTATATTTATAAGATTGTAAGGAGTTATAATCTACAAAGAATTAAAATAAAAATAAACTGCTTCATCTCATCATCGCCAGATTATACTGCAGGCCACAAGGCCACAACTCTCCTAACAACGCGAAGGTTTCGGCTCTATGTTCCCACGCGAGCTTGTTGCGATTGTTAACTTTTTACCGCCCATTAAAATGTTTTACATTTGTATGTGTATATAAGTAAATAGCTACCTCGTATCATTTTCCTTCAACAAACAGCTCATATCCTAGGTGTTCGAAGAGCCGATAGAATAAGGAACACTGAATTGCGCTCAAAAACCCGAATTGTTGATGTGGGGACGAAAACCGCCAAACTCAAGTGGGACTGGGCAGGACATGTCTGCCGGATGCATCCGGATCGTTGGGCCAAAATCACCACTGATTGGGTTCCAAGCGACGGACACCGGAGCAGAGGTAGGCCTAAAAGAAGGTGGCGAGACGATTTGGAGCGATTCCAGCCGGACTGGCAACATTTTGCCGAGGCCAGAGACGAGTGGAAGGAGAAAGGGGAGGCCTGTGCCCAGCAGTGGGACACTATATAGGCTATTAAAAAAAAAAAAAAAGCTCATGGCAAAAACACAAATACTTAAAGAAGGCACATGGGTCACTCACGTAACAATAGTCGACGCACTCGTATGACCAAAATATTTCGAGCCAAACCTTGGTGTTCACGGTAGGCTTTCCGTTCGAGCTCTCCTTGACAAGGAACCACGGATTGGTTCGAAACATGTCGGGCACACCACGACTATTAATATGCGTGAGTGGCCCGTGTACATTAACTATTTAAACTAGTCTGATCCTCACTGTAGTTTATTTAATTAGAGATACTTGACACACAATGTCGATATGTGCAAACACGGATTCGATATAATTAACGATAAACTGGAAGTGGGCTAGACATTTAATACGAGAACATGTTTGAAGGTTGATCTTTCAAATAACTCTATTATCTGTGTATTGCTAGCAAATTGCTGTTCAAATACATACTCGTATAGAAACCATTCCATCGCGTCCAAGTTAATGCGAGTTTTTAAGGTTTTTAGGTTGATTTCAGTTCCGCCACAGAGTACATATAGATTAGATTAGATTAGATTAGATTTATTTATTACCTTTTGAAAAAATACATTATAAGCACATGTCAGTTAATTACAAGAAATTCACAAAAGGATCGTCAAATGTATACAAAAATAAATAAATCTTATTAAGTATAATAAATAGTCAGCGAGAATAAAAAATAAATAAATTTAAAATGTCAAATTAGAATTCAATTCAATAATAATAATTAAAAGCAAAACAAGAATATTCTTAAATCTAAGTCAAATTTATGCAATAGGAACCAAACGAACAATCACATTTTTAAAATGTCAAAATACAATAAAATTAAATATGAAATTAAAATTCAGTTCACAAAACTGTGAAAAATTACAACAAAACAAAAACAAGAGTACAAAACAAGGTAAGTACATAAAAACAAAAATGAAATACATATATGATGTCAACATTAAATCTCACTGTATTCTTTTAAAGAGTACAATGACTTGTCTAAAAGAAGTTTTTTTAGTGTGCGTCCAAATGTCTCATCCGAACATTCATTTTTTATGTCCGCGGGTAGCCGTTCATAAAGCCAAGGGCCCAAGACGCGCGGGTTTTTATCAAGCAGCGCCAACCGCCGCGGCACTGCTTGCAGTCGCCCTATATAAGTTCCGCATAAGTTTAAATGACTAATTATCTATAATAATTGAACTATCTTTAGCGTTCAGTTGTCTCACTAAAATACGACCAAAGGCCGTATTGCCTAACGCGCTGACGTTCGCGATCGCAATCGCCATCTCTTTTCACCCTCGCCGTATACCGTGAGACAGAAAGAAGTGATGAAAACGAATATGATTCCAAATGTGTTAGACAATAATGCCTCACTCCGGTCTCTGTACTCGTAGCGTAGATTTTCGGGAAACCGTGGGAACTCTTCAAATTACTAAGTAAATCAAACTTTAAATTAATGTCCATAGTGATTTGGATATATTATTATTAAGAAACTCGTACATTTGCTCTTGCATGTATTGCGATTTAGTGAAGTGAATAGTGAAGTTATATAGTAACTATTTCACTGGTTGCGATTTATTGTTACTTTAACACAGTTGCTAAGATAATGCTTGTCGCACTGCATTCGTCGTTAAGTAGAAAGGATGGCAAAGCGTCAGGATTTATAAACTCGATACAGTTGCCAGTACCTATAATAAACAAGAGACTTTTTGTTTCGCCACCAAAAAGAGCGCATTTGATTATAATTCGCGGTTACAGTACACGATTGCATGGATTTAGATACTAACTTTTTTTTTTTTCACCTACGGAGATAGTAGGTATTTCACACAAATTTGGACTTGACACCTGGTGATAACGGACTAACGCATGCACGCACAAACAGACAACAAAGTGGTCAATTAGGGTTCATTTTGCTTTTTGAAGTACCCAGGCGATAAAGATTGCACATCGGTCTTTGAAAAAAGACAATTGGCTGTTTACAACGATTCCCTAACACTGACGACATTCCTTCAATCATCGTATTTATTAAGGGGATCCCATGCCCCAATGACCGTCGATCTGAATTCCTTAGTTTTCTAATGTTTTTTGTAGCTTATTTTATTCACAACAACGGCTTTAAGCAATATAGTATCCCATATTTACTTCAAAGTTCATTGTTTTCGAGATATTTGGCATCAAAGTTGAACAATTTTGCGCCAAAAACTGGTTTTCTGGCTATAACTTTTGTGTTAATTAGTTTCAAATGAGACGTCAAAGACGAACCCAAATATGTAGATTCACGTCAATGTGTGTTTTCAGACAATGTTTAAAAGAATCATACAAAATTAAATAGGTATTCATTTTTTTTTTCAAAATCCGGTAGACAAAAATGGAGATAAAAGATTGGAGAACCGATAGCCGTTTGACTTATAATTCTATCTGTAGTGCAAAAGTAGGAGATACGATTCGAAACTTGTCTAAAATCGATGAAAATCTCGGGTAGCCCCTTAAGTGACATTTTATATTAAAGACATACTGCACTTTATAAACTCTAGTTTAGGTCAAATAATGACATGTAAACTTCGGATATATACGTATACAACTACTAGAAAAAGGATAGTCCAAAAAGAGATGAGAGTAGATTAAAAGTCACCTATTATTCTATGAGTAGGTATTGTAAATAAAAAAAAACAAAGTTTATCTTTTAATGATTTTAGTGTCGGCAGTTCATTAAATCGTAAAATTCGTACACCATTTTTGGAATAACATCATATACTTAATCAAAATCGTCCAAATCCAAATAAAAATTATTTTTTTGTCTCCCTGTTTTCGGAGTACCAAACTAAACTGACGGGGAAGGTGCAGTGTTGACTTCGTTTAATATATTGTTCAAGGCTCTTCTTAAAATTCCAGAATTTGCAACTCGCTCTTGAACCTTACATTGTCATCCTCGACAAAAAAACATTGCGAATAATTTCGCGTGACTCAGTCTAAAATTGCTTCCCTCCTTTTCCTACAGATGCCGATTTCCTACAGATTCGTATTAACTATAATATTTTTATCGAAATGCGTCAGTACTTTACTGGACCTATACAACGACTGAAAAACGTCACATAAGTTGTTTGTGACAAAGCTCTACGAAGCCGAAATTAGCAGTCTCTTTCCAAAAACCGATGTCGATGTCTTTATCGCCGGGTAGGTACTGTAAAAAGATTATAAGACCGTTTTGCCGAAAAAAAAAAATCCTCGAGTAGACGTACCTACTACTACGTGATCTAATCACAGGACAATAACTAGGGAACAGTAGGATCTCACCCATAAGAGCATTTGGAAAGTACCTACCTAACTATGTACTTATTCCGGAGTGATCGGTCGAATGGCTGAATACCTAATGGAATAATGGAAAAGCGTTGTTAGTATTACGGCTCGCGCCGCGGCGACGCGGTGCTCGGGTTTCGGACTCCGTATTGACTGACATTCAAATTTTTTTTTGCGCACATCACAGTCAGTCACTTAACTTATAATGAAACAATTGAGGTTCATTCGAGCTTTTCGGGATTTAAATTTCCAGATTTAATTTCGAAAGCCCCGCACCACACGGTGGTTTTACAGCAAGTTTTTGTCGGGATTGGAAATACTTTAATATAGCCATATATCAAATCAATAAATAATTACATAAACTGAAGTGATTGGCCTTGAATCAAACCTAGTAAAGTAGGTAGTTAGTATCTATTTTCAGATACAAGATTTTGAAATAGTGATGGTATGTGGGCTTTGTTCACTAAAGAATGGAGAAGACAACACCATACCATTTTTTAGGGTTCCGGAGCCAAAATGGCAAAAACGGATCCCTTATAGTTTCGCCATGCCTGTCTGTCTGTCTGTCCGTCCGCGGCTTTGCTCAGGGACTATCGATGCTAGAAAGCTGTAATTTTGCACGAATATAAGTATATATGTAAACTAAGCCGACAACTGTTTTTTTTTTGAAAAAAGTAAATTTTTTTTGGGGTACCTCCCATAGACGTAAAGTAGGGGTTTTTTTTCTCATCCAACCCTATAGTGTGGGGTCTTTTAAATTAAAACCATTAGGGGGTTGCTAAAACGATTTTTCGATTCAGTGATTTGTTTGAAAAATATTCAACTTTAAAGTGCAATTTTTCATCCATTATTATTTTATCCATCGAACATTTGGATTTAAGTCGGACGTTGCTTATTGTGTCCGAGATCCGATCCATGACCACGAAAATACCGGTGTCGGTCGCTGAACTAAATCACTATTAGTAGGTACATAGGTACTTCCGCAATTTGAATCGGATGTGGTGTATAAGATTTTTATAAGTCTTTGTTATGTTCAGTAGAGCAGCTACCTACTACTTGAATATAAATCGTTGCCAATATTTTATTTATGTGCAAAAGTTCTTACAGCTGCTTACGGGTATTTCATAGAGTAAATTAATATACCTTAGATGGAATTCCTCATAATAGCCTGTTTGTATAAAGCCTAGCATGGACTCGTCTGATCAGCGATCAAGCAGTGTCTCTTATGGAGAAGCGGGGGCACGTTTTTGTCATGTTCAGCACACAGAATTCCGGTAGCACCGTATCTGGGAAACCATAAGCGTCATTACAGTACCGTAAGTAGCGTGAGGTATTAATAATTGTTTTTCATTGTCTTATTTAATATTCTGAGCATAATCAATGGGCGGCGACGAGAATTCAATGTTGCTATATGATTTAGGAGCGAGGTGATTAACTGAAGTAAATAACCTAGACTAGCCTATAAGTTAATTTAAAATATCTACTTAATTCAATAGCTAGTACTAGAAAAACATGTCACGGACTATGCATACAAACAATACAACCACTTAATTGCATCATAGTAATAAGAACAAACTTAATCTATTTTAGAACCAACTACAATACGCGCACTTTTATACAATACACCTTCTTCTAAAGAAACTGGCGCCTTGGGTCAAGTACCATTAGGCATTGTATAGTTGGCGCAGCCTAAAAGTTTTTTGTTCTCATAGGGTGGGATCCCACGGTAAAATTCTGCACCTACCAATTCTTTGACATAAATTTGGCTGAAAAGGGGCTTTCTCTGCATATAAAAGAATTCGACTATTTTCCCGAGATTATTACTTTAAAAAAATATATTTTTTATTTATACCGGTTCAATTTTGGACGAGGAAATCGTCGAGAACAAAACCTCGAATTTCACCATTTATCAACAGTAGATAAGTACGGGAGCGATCATGTCCTTATCGCACAGTATTTAGGGGTCGGGTCAGTATAATCAAGGCAATAGAATTTACAATTCTAGTCTTCTGTATGGAACGAAACACAACCATCACCTCCACTTAAATAATAGTTACAAATGGGGTCCCACGACGTTGACATATTCATTAATTATTTATTTCAAAGAAAATAAAGTGCCATAGAAAAGAGGTGGGAGGAAAATAGTTATTTATGCAACAAGAGAGCAAAGTTGTTTTTTGGTGCGAGTGTTGAATTTGAATCCCGAGCAAGCGAAGGATTCTATAATTGAATCACGAGCGTAGCGAGTGATTTTAGGTTAGAACCCTGAGAGCAGTGAGGGATTCAAACACACGAGATGCAAAAAACTTTGGTCTCTTGTGACACATACAACTTTTCACCTCAGCAGCGAGAACATAGGTTAGAATAAAATCACATATAACTACTTACCCATTTACGAAACAAACAATATAAAAAATACATAAATAATACGATTATTAAGAAACAAATATAATAATCATATTTAGAAACCTTTACTCAAAAATGATACGTACAGTCGCCTTTACATCTTTAAAAAGTCACCAAAAAGTTAACAATGCCAGACAATGATCAAAAACCTCCGGCAAGTAGAGAGGTTTTGAATTCGGAACGAAAAGGTGCCCAGTAGGTACGGTACAAATCTCGTACTCATAACATACATTGTAATTTGAACTTAAACTTACTTGTAAAATATGTCATACTTTTTAATACTAACTGCAAAAAGCCTCATCTTTGGGACATTAAAAAGGTTGAACAATAAACGTATAAATTATTATAAATGTTATTAAACCTTTGAATACGATTTTATTACGATTTATATTAAATAAACATAAATAGATTTAGTTGCAAATTCATTCAATTTGACAAATATTTATTCCAACCTCTAAGAGTTAGGCAGTATACGGAACGCTAGGTACAAAAAAAAACAAGAGCAGCGGCTTTCGTGCAACGACGTTGCATACTTTATTAAGAGCGGGAAAATTTTGACATTTTGGAAATATTTATTTTTCATGTAATTTATTATAGATATATTTTTAATACTTACTATAAATTTAATTTAACATTATAATCAACATATTTGATCCTACCTCGCTTTTTTCATGTTGAAGTGTAGTTTAAATATTTGTTACTCAGTAGAACCAGCACTGTCTAGAATAAAAAAAATAATTAAAAAGTTACTTTGTCTCACGGAGTGAGCAAAATGCGATTTTGCTCACTGATATATTATACAGCAAAACCTGCCTGCTTGAGCTGCTGAGGTGAAAAAGTTTTTTGCCACCTATATAGTCTGCAACAACTCATGGATTTCCCTACTAAGATTGCGACGGACGAAAAGTGGCAACATATTTTGTTCCCGATATTTCCATTCATGTTTTCTATGTCACTTCCTTTAGTTTCTAGACAAAGGAGTATGATAAAAAAAGTGTGACAGAAATAAATTTGAAAAATAGCAGATGTGGCAAGATTTTGCTATAGCGGGGGTTGTAGGTCGGTAGGTATTATTTCATTTCTAAACCAACTAGCCGTTACCCGCGACTCTGTCCGCGCAGAATTCGTTTATTGCTATCCCGCAGGAACTGTGCAATTTTCCGGGATAAAAAACTATCCTATGTCCTTTTAACTATTTGTACTTATACCGAATTTCATCTTAATCGGTTAAGTGGTTTAGACGTGATGAAACAGACTAGAAACACTCACATTTATAAAATTATACTGGGATGAAAATTTACAGCATTACAAGTCATACCAATGCGCTGTAAATTTAAAAACATGAAAATAAATCACAAATTATAACAAAATAAAAAATATACATGGGTTCAAGTTATTGAGGCGTGTCCCCACATGAAACCTTTATTGAAATTTTATTTTGATCAAAAAAAAGATAGGTGCAGAGCAGAATCTTGCGGTTGGATCTTAAGCTAGTTATTTACAACCGCGAAACCCATTTCTTGGTTTGAGCTTCTGAGGTCGTTATCTTTGTATAAAGTCACCCTAGTCATAACATCCATAAAATTTAATATTATATAATACTAGCTGTTGCCCGCGGCTCCGTCCGCGTAGAAGTATAAAAAATAGTTTACATCCTACTCTCAGACCTACCGAATACAAACCGAATATAAACAAAAAATGACATAAAAATCGGTCCAGCCGTTTCAAAGGAGTTACATTTTTGACCCGAAAAATTTATATATTAGATTAAGTATACATTATTATATATTATTTAATTTACTTATTGTTATTTTATTAATTTAGATTTTTAGTAGTTTTTTTATTGTTTTATATATATAACATTTCAATTGCAACTACCAGACCGAATAGTTTACGCGTGCGAAGCCGCTGATAAAAGCTAGTTTTTTATAAAGTTAAAAAGGCCATGGAAATGTTTGCACAAATCGTATACAGCCAAATCTAATGGCCGGTATCAGATATTTTGTTGGAACTCCGGACTTTATTGGGTCTGAAACAGCTTGTGGTGTTTTCGGTGGAAAAATACACCTGCAGTTCATTTTAAATGAAAAAAAGGCGGGAAAGCATAAAAAAAAACATTGGAATAAAATTAAATGTTACTTTGAGAAAAAGTTTATTCTATTTCAGAATTACTCACCATTTTTGAGAAAAGTTTTATATTACTCTCGGCTGGAATAGCAATTACTGGCTTCGTATTAGTTAAACGGACTCGCAAGCTCGACCGTTTAATACTCATACTCAGCCAGCAATTGCCTACTTCCAGGCCACGACAATAATCTACTAATATTGTCTATTCCCCATAACAGCACTGTAACACACACACTTTTTTTTCTTAAGTCGTACGTTCGGACAGGCTCTTAGTGCAGCAAGTTACACATTTTATATGGTTTTTATACAGAATAAAAACTTCCCGAACATAATCCATAGCCTTCCAACATAAGTAACGCATATTTTTAACATCGTCACAAGCAAGTAAACGTTAATAAAAAACAAAATTTAACTTAGACTAATTTTGACATTTTCATATTTCTCAGTTGTTTATTGTTGTTTATCTTCTCTTTGCTTTTGCCATACTTTTTACTAAAGTATGAAAACATTTAAAGTTTACTTTTTGTCTAATTTTGTATTGTAATTAATAAGTACCCAGTCGAAGAAAAAATATTGTATGCAACGTTGTATTTATAAGTCAAAAAAGCTCGTGGCGTCTTTTTCTTACGATGTCCTCTAAAGCTCACATCGCAACTCACGCCACTCACCTTTTTTGAACCCTGTTATACAACTGTTGCATAAAATACTATTTCGGATAGCTTGGGTACGGTGACACATATGTCATTAAGCAATTAAAGGGTTGTGACAATGTTTATTCAAATCGATTTATTGCGATTGTCGATTAAATATGCTAAGGGTGTGTAATCGATTTTATTAGTGATAGTTTATATGTTTAACTCATTTTTGCCTGCGGATTCGCCCGCGTAGCAACTGTTTTGCTTGTGTATCGGGATCTCACAAACCATGCGGTCTTCTTTGGCACTATATCAAAACTAATAAAATAACGGTAAAAAAATAGCAAAAACCGTAATAACAAAATTAAATAACAAAGTAACAGTTCAAAACATCAAACAATACGAAACACTCAAAACAAAGACGCCTGTCCTCTCCCAGAGGCACAAATTTGTGCCCAAATTCCTTTGATCCTGTTATCCTGGGAGATGACCGATTAAGAACCTTCGCTGCCGTACTAATAGACAGATGATGCGAGTCAAACGGTTTGACAAGATTGTAGAATCGATTCGGTCTATTGTAATTGAGTTCCGTTTTACGCGATGAAAGTTGACGAGATTAAAATTTATCTTTTATTATTACGAAATATTTTAAGCTACATGGAGATATTTTTTCTTGTTCTTTCAAGATTCAAGCATATTGTTTACAAAATGTTGGCCTGAAACATTCATGGCGTGGAATGGAAAAAAAGCAAATGTCACCGTACCCAAGCTATCCGAAAAGTACTAAGTATATCGTGTTGGGCACACCCACGTTTACCGTACATGGGTTACCTACATGGATTTAATGTTTTTTTTTAAGACGTAGAAAAAGAAAAGTTATTTCGTAGATTGAACTGAGCATGGCGAGTTGACTTGACACTGCAAAATTGAACACAAATGACAATGAACTGAAAAGAAAAAAAACAAACAAACAAATCGAGTGTAAAGAAGATACTAGTAAATAGAATCCAGTCTTAAATGGCCGGAACGCTGTTGGTGGCGCGGCTAACGATGTTGCGCCACGCGATTCTTTCATTACGCTCCATGGCCGTGGCCGGTGCTCTCCGTGTTGCACGTGCTAAAACCATTCAATCTAGTCTCGTTAGGCGAGGACCGGCGCCCAGCCGCGGATCGCCACCTGCCCCGATAAAGAACGCCATTAATTGTGATGATCACGATAAATGCGGGTGGCAAGACATTGTACGAGATCCGTCTGGATTGCTATCACCGACTTATTTATTAATTATTCGGCTAAGCAATAAAATTGGTTGCACTGTTGCGCTGCAGCGGAGGATAAAGTCACGAGATTATACTCGTAGCTTAGGTCCTAACTATCTATGGGCACATAAACCGAACACAACCGTTTTCATAGGGGAGCCCAAGAGGGGATTTTGCGTTTTACCTACTCAAGCGCGTCAGAAAACCATATAGGGAGAATCCTAGCATCCTGTAATGTGCCCCCTTTTTTATTTCATCCTTTTATATTTCATATTATATACTAGTCCATGCTTTTATTTCCATTTATTTTGACGTGGTAAAAGCCCACCGCACCTGAGCAGTGCTGCGCGGCACGCTCACAAGGACATAAAATATAACTTTCATTCACAGAAGGAAGAAAGAAAATAATTTATTTATAACAGCAGTGACGCACTACAAAGGTTAGAAAAATAATAATAAGTGTTGCCGCTATAAAAAGGTCCCGGCTCAGCAAATCGCTGGTTGAAAACCAGCAATGGTCTTCCGCCGGGCCACAGAAGAGTGAAATTACGGAATGTCACACAAAACAAACACAAAAATAGCTACGAGACTAAAATATTAGTTGGCTGTATAGCCCACATTATCATAGCCACAGTACATGTAAATGAAGAAGATAAGAATAAAAAAAAAACATTGACATATGACAATTATGACATCCAGCAGACAACATTCAATAACAATGAAATAGAGGTACATATTCAATCTTTGTCGGACCACTTACAAAAATTTCAAGCTACAATCAACAAAATCACGAGATAACGAGGAAATTGACCAAATAACTGAATGCAGTGACGATGAAGATGAAATAAACTTACTTTAAGCATTTTTTTCTTTAAATTATTTTTATATAAAGACATTTATATGGATATGTTATACTGTTATTACATTCAATAATAAAAGAAAACAGATAATAAACAATCAAACATTTTTATTCAACTTGTCAGATAAACGAATTCCCATGATGTAATTGTCAGATTTTAATTTAGGACGACTAGGGCATCAACCTAAACCGTCTATATAAAAATCTGACGCGCTTGAAAATTTAATTTCAAGGTCACTTTTTTTACATTTTCTAAAATCGATCATGAATTGGTCGCATCCAAATCGCCAGTTATTTTAATAGGATTTTTTTTGGGTTCACTCCCTATGAATATCTGACACGCTCGAATATCTTTTTTTTCTACCCCTCTACGGCCACCCCCACCAAACAACCCGTCAAATTAATACCTCTCGGCTATCATATAGACGTAGGACGTATATTCCATGAATGTCTGAGGCGCTCGAGTATTTCCATGTGCCTGTTTTTTTTTTAATTTTTTCAAAATTTGTCGTTGCTTTCCTCCCCACTAAAAGGGCATACTTAACATAAACTCTTTTTGTTTTTGCACTAATTTTCACAATCCAATAGGTCCCCATTACGCGTAACTACAAATTTAGCATACCGGCCACCCCTACTATTTCGTTCTTCGCATACTTCAGACATTTCTGACAAATTAACAGCAATAGCGTCTATACTTAAAATATGTATTGCCTTTTCAGACCACGCATAACTTCTTCTACTATGGCATAACAAAGGAGCAAGAGCTCTAAGACACAAGTTATCATTTTATAGAAGAATCATGATGCTTTAGTCCTTTTTAACAATGTCAGGTTTTCGGTGATACCTGCAAATTCCAAAAACAAGTTTCGTTTGAAGTAGGTACTTAATTTTTTTTTAGTTACTTTCTTTCGAGGTAAATATTTTTTGTCCTTAACAAACAAGTAAGTAGGTACCTTTAGATATTTCACCCGACTGCCTCGGAAGGAGGTGTTATGATTTTAAATATGTACATGTATGTATTAGCAGGAGTTGTTTGTTATACGGAGTGGAAACGATAAGTGATCTCATTCGATTATTAAACACAAGATATCGAAAAACTGGTTTTTGATCCTGAAAGTACAACAAGAGCTCTATCAAACGGTATCAATAATTTACAATCAATTAGTTCTGTTATAGAATAAACTGGGTCTATCCGAAAATTGAATATTACCAGCTTCCATACGACTAGTACCTACAGCCACAGCCACATAGCACTCATCTCTTGATAATACTATTGTAAGTTAAGCCTAAAACCAATGTTTCCCATAATAATTTTAAATAAGAATGCAATTTACGAGTTTATTATAAGAGTTTACTTTAATTATTTTTTTAACACTTCTGATATTGTTATCTTGTAACTGTGGCTGTACTAAATGAACGGAAGCTGGAAACATTGAATTTTTGGATGGATCCAGTTTATTCTATAACCTACTTATTATTGATACCGTTTGATGTTTCCATCCTGTATACATATTACTTAGCAGAAACGGTTTTGCATAATTGCAGGAAATGATATTGTAGTCGTGCTCTTAGTTTTTATTGTAAGAACCTAACTAAAATAAAGTTTCAAGAAAGTTTACAAAAATAGAATAGTGAAATCAACCATAATTGTATCAGATAAGTAATTTACCTCCGAAGCAATCATACGTCTAAACGACACACACTGTCGACAAGACAGAAGTTACGTTATTATACACGAGCATGACTTTAAAAAAATGACCTACAAATCAAATCATTCAAACATTTAACACATGTTTCAACAGAGCTCAGCAATTTATTGCCTGATTTGGAGAGAAGTGGCTTGATAGATTACAGATAAGATAAGGATCCGCCGGCATGTTTATATTATTTATAATATTTTATTAAAAAATATTAATAGATTTAAGTAGGTACTTATATTATAAATTTACGTGTTTAAATTTGATTTTTTTTGCAACCATGTGATAAATTGCAACTTATAATTGGTATGTAATTAAGTTTAATACACCAATTAAAAAAATATTGTAAAAAACTGTCATACTTTTTTGTACAAATTAGGATAACTATGTAACATACCTATTCGCATATGTATAGATAGGTACGGTACGGTAAGCTAATCGAGTAGGTAGGTAGGTACGAATCGAGTTGGTACGATGCCATACCACCGGTAGGTAAGGTACCTATGATACGGTATCATGCGGTTGGATCTTAGACTATTAGTACCTTACATCGTTCGTTACTCTGCTGTACGAGTGGCCGGAGATTCCCACGAGACCGCGTGCGCCGGCGCCGAAGCCATGTGCGCAACCTAACCGCGTCACAATTTATTTTATCGCCAACTAAAATAAATAATTTTAATTGCGCAGTTGTCGCCGTCAGCGGTAGACATAAACCCATGTGGTTTTTTCTCAGAGCTAACAATCATGCGCATGGCTAAACACGGCGCAACATTATGACATGATTTGCGACCTTTGCTTTGCTGAGATTCGCATGATGTACGTCAAAATTGCACTCAAAAGAATTTAAGGCAAGGCTATCTGAAATCTACCTATTATGTTCAACATTTTCAAATCAACTTCTTTTAAGGTACAAAATACTACTTATTTAAAACGCAAACGACAAACAGTAAGTAAAGGACTTTTTCATTGTTTTTTTCTTAAGTACACAATTCTTTTCTCGCAAAAAAAAGACATATAAAAGAATATTTAACGGTTACCTACCTTAAAATACAATTCTCTTTTATAAGCAAGATATAGAGTGAAGCTCGTGTGAATCCAGACGTGCGTAATTTTTGAGTAGTGTAGTGAGTTGCTGTTTTTGTTGTTGTATGATTTGCACTTCCAGTAGCGGCGTTAGGGTAAGGCGCGGTGGAGCGACCGCCCAGGGCGCCGGACCTAAAGGGCCTGAAGCCTATAGCCATCTATAGCTTCTAGAAAATTCCCAAAAGTTTGCGGCGCCGAGGAAATCCCTCCCAGGGCACTGCAAGTGCTAAAACCGGCACTGATGTTTTGTGTACAACTTATTTTAAGTCGTTGTTCAAGCTGGACTTTTATTAAACCAGATGCATCAGAAATTACGCGACCGATAGTACGGGACCTACGCTCGTCTGGCTTACCTTACCCATACTGTACTGTACCAAACCTAAATATTCATCAGCTTCTCGACACATAAATCGAAGCTCCTAATGCTTAAGGGACGCTGGCCCCTTACGTTTTATTATAATCTAAGGAGAAATATTTGCTAATTACCATAAATTCATGGTCGCTCCTGTCCTTTGTATATACCCTTCGGAAATTCCAGAGGGGAAATATGGTACCTGTGGGACATTATGTGATGCTCCTTGGTAGACATCGACATCTACATACATATGTGCCGTAAGGTACATAGATGTCAAGTCAATGTTGGTAGAAATAGTATAGATGTGACGTCTTTTGATTACAACCTGGGGCCGTATTGTCTAAAGTCTTTGACACTCTCGATCACAATCAAATGACAGTTTTTGTATGCGAAATCCCTCAACGGCTCAGGTGGCTTTATGAACGTCTCGGGTAAAATGGCTCGTTTTATGCTCTTAATTATGCTCTTAGTTAATTGTACAATTGACTATTTTTCAGTGCTTCAAAGGATATCAGACTGATTATTAATTTCAGCTTGATCCCTCCACGCTTTCCTGAGAAAAAGGGTCTGAACAGACTGAAGGACGGAGGCACAATACAAGTAATGTAAGACGGAGGGACGGGCGGACAGACAGACAGATGAATGAACCCTAAATACCAATTTGAAATGTTAAGAAATAATTGGTCACGAGGGTGACATAATTCTATTTCATTAATTAAACCGTTTGCTTTATGCCTATCGGTTTCCTATTTGGATGGGCCAATGGTTAGCATTTTCCTCTCTGGGATGATGTCAGGTCCTGTTTGGTAAAATTAGGTACAGAGTAGTAGGTAAGCACTCAGTGTTCAACTTTTTGATTGATTTCCTCAATAAAGCGATCGTAAACATGTACTCGCTAATAATCGTAACTTCTCGTCTCGTCCTTCAGTTAAATAGACATTGTAGAAACCCATAATCGTAACTGGGCGTTCCAATCAAGGCGTGTATGAATACTGTTATTTTTACTATCAACACTTGACACTGGCACCTATCAAGTATTACAACATTTTAAAGTAATGTGTAGGTATAAGTAGTTATTTACAAAGGGTAAACTTTCGTCAGCAAAATAAATTTAACGCACCGGCAAAAAAAATTGAAAAGAAACTCTTTCGGAACTAACCGCTCACCCAGACAGCTCTTTTTCTGGTTTTTCTGTGCATCCATGTCTCAGTTTGTATTTCCGATATGGTTTCACGGGATACCCGTAAAAGTAACAAATTTTGAGTTGAACAAAAAAAAATACAAAAAGACTCAAAAAAAAAACAATCATAATTTGATTGCTTAGTAGCGAGCGACATCTCTTGTCTGGGTGAGCGGTTAGTTCCGAAAGTGTGACGTCTGTCGACGAAACAGATGTCGCTTGTGCTGCTGCTTAAGTAGCATAGTAGAAATAAGCAACCTGAGATATGTATGCATAGGAAAAATTCGTGTCTAGATTCCTGTCCAGCAGTGGTATAGGGGTTATAGCACGCAGCACGGATTGCTGAGGACCTGGGTTCGATTCCCAGTGCTGGTCTCTTTTTCTGGTTTTTCTGTGCATCCATGTCTCAGTTTGTATTTTCGATATGGTTTCACGGGATACCCGTAAAAGTAACAAATTTGGAGTTGAAATAAAAAATGCAAAAAGACTCCAAAAAAACAATCTGTATATTCACGCCAAATTACAGCTCTCTCTCTAGTACCTACCACCGGTTTCTGAGCTTAGCCGCGGACAGACAGACAGACGGACAGACATGGCGAAACTATAAGGGTTCCTAGTTGACTACGGAACCCTAAAAATTAAAAAAACTTGTTCCAGTTACATTGATGAAAATCAGGATTTTCTTCAGATGACAGCGAAAAGGACCTTGCGTTCAAAAATTATGCTAACAGAGATGTTTGAATTCATTTTCTTGGTATTCTAGTAAAGGAAGTGCGAGGGTATCATTCTGAAAGTAATCTTTATCATTTAACAAAAACGTGAGCAGAGAAAATAGGTACCTAGTACTATATTTAACTAGTAACAAGTAATGATAGTTACATTTAATAATCAATTTAATTTAACAATATATTTAACAGCTGCTTAGTTTACTCGCCTCGCCTCGCCTATCGGGCTTAATGGCTAGAACGCAACTCTTAATAAACGGAGAGCTCGAGCAAACTGCGGTCCTTGCTCCGACATCACTTGCTCGTAATTTGCGACTACGAGTTACTTAACGAATTGATTACGAAATATATCTACGTGGATGAGCTCCACCGCAGTGCTTATTTACGTTTGAATTTAGAGGTGAATATACTCGTATTCGCTTGTATACCGGGTGTGGCCTGTAATACGAGCAAATAATTAAAACATAGATCGTCCTCGTCAAACTGAACAACATTAGTTCAGCGACTTTTAAAAATAATGGAGTCTTTGAATTTTTCCTTTTTTCATACAAATGGCGGCGTTTCACGATATGCCTAGGAATTTCGTGATCTGGCGGATTTTACAATCGGCCGCCGACATATACATACATAACAACTTAGGTCGGTAATAAGAGAAATGATAATTTATTGGAAAATCCATCAACATGTACATGTACTAAATATATGTATTTGTTTAACGCTTCAAAAATACAAGTATGCACAGACCATAATTTACGCTCCTACAGCTAGGACAAGCCGGCGCAAAGTCAAGCGTTTTCTCTGTTCATTGCGTGTGCTGCCAGAGAAACCGCAATGCCGCAATGTATAGAGAATACGCTGATCAGTCACGCTTATTTGTAGCCAGATTATTAGGGTCCATTTTTCTCCGAAGCGCGACGCAGCAGATTTCATTGATAGAATTCGGTCAACGAGTAGGGTACAGTCGAATGCAAAAATATATATATACGGTCATAGCGTCAAAATATGTGCACATCTACCTTATGTTTAGTGGCATAAAGGTGTATAGATATTTTAGACGTCTTGGTAACGCATATATATTTATGATGCTGACAGCACGGATCTAGTGAATAACGTTTTTCCATCGTATTTTATCAGATAAATTCGTATTTCTTTCTTAATTAGCTTCAGTAGACTTCATAAAGGGTAGTTGTGACAGCACGATAAATACGACTTATCCGACAAAATACGATTTCAAAACATCACGAGTATTCAATATATCTTGTACTCATTTGACGTATTCTCTCCATGACAGGCAAAATACTAGAATTTGGACGGAGTTTGGTATATATGTAGATACTCGTAGCTGGCTGAACGTCTGATATAACAGATAAGCTATTTTTTTTCCAAATTACGGGATCGGGAATAAATCTTAAACATTTAACCCCTACCATTAGAACCATGACATTTGGCGCGAGTTTTTTTAATTACTTAAATTGATATTTTTGGGGATTTTGATGCGTGCGAAACCAGGGTAAACAGACTTTTAATGGTTCAATAAGATAGAAATGCAAGTATACTCAGCCAGAAACCTTGTATTTTTCTTGAGCTAAATGTATACAATAATGTAATTTTGTATGTAGGGTGGCCAAAATTTTGTACCGCTGACTACTTATATATATAACAACCATCACAAATTTTCAATATCTAGACGCAATCTAGTCTACCTATAGATAGATGATTGTTGGGCATTTAGGCCTTTTTAGACCGAAACAAAACAGATCGCCTACATTATTTTGCTGTGGTATCATGCAGCCAATTTGCGAGTGTGATACTGGAATAATCGCAAACCCGCTACATGTCTATTATTAGATTGGCACCGTATGACATGAACTGAGATTAGCATAGCATTTATAGATAGGTATAAGAATGTATAGTTCGGCTCACGTAAAAAGAGCGCTGGGTGACAGTGGAGGGGATGTGTTTGCGCAGGGGTACCGTCGCGAACGAAAAGGTAAAGGTCAAGGTCGACTGCCGAGAACCAATAGCGCGACGGCACAGCCAAGCCCTCCCTCGCTCCTCACCCGCGCCTCACGTCTTTCCACCCGTTTGGTCGGTTAATTGCTCACTGCGCAGGTATATCGCCAGCGCTCTTTTTACGTGAGCCGAACTATTATACATAGGTAAGAAACTAAGAACTTAAGTGATGAGATGAATTTTTGGAGTTGTGGGTTATTTGCCTCTTATGTTGTATTTAACACATAAAACAGGCAAAAACAGGGCGACGAACATAAAAACGTGGAAATGTATTGTATGTCTTTAATTAGAAGTACCTGGGCGACGCTCGGGCTAAAACTCGATAACAAGGGTTTTCCTAGAGATAAGACCAAGCTAGATCGATTTGTCATCCCCGGAAACCCTTACATGGCAAATTTCATCGAAATCGTTGGAGCCGTTTCCGCGATTCTGATTATATATATTTTACCTCTAGATAGATAGATAGCTGAAGGTGACCGGTTACCATAACCACCACTATACCTACCAGGCCTACAATATAAAAATCAAAAACCCGACTGCCTTATAAAATTTAATAAGGAAAAAACAAGTCTAGTGGTCTAGGATCCTATTAAATAACTTAAAGTTCAGGTGTGGGGCCCCATTTTAAATCGTAGGCGGCTGAAAAGTTCTGAATACCTAATAGATCCCGACTGTTGAATTTTAAATCACTTAAAGGAATTGTAGACCACTAGACTTGTTTTTTTTTTCTTTCCTTTTCAGGCAGTCGAGTTTTTTGATTTCATAATATATATTTTTATTTCATACTTTTTTCACAGTATTATCAAATACTTAAAATAGCTTGAAACCCATATTGTTTTAATACGATTTTGTTATGTCGTCTATATGTGTTATAGTTTTTTTTTCATGGATGTATAAACGAGTATTGAAATATTATATACCCTAGGTCACTCCGATAGTAATGAATGACGAATCTAAATGATACCTCATATAGGTACGTTAAAATCTGTCCAGCCATTTGGGCTGCAGAGAGGAACAAAGAAAGACACATACACACCGCTAAAAATACATTTAACCCTCCTTCGAGCAGTCGGTTAAAAAGTTGAGAAGTCTTTACTATTATGTCAAACATGAAACACGACATTAGCCTCAGATCAGTTCGCGGAAGGATCCTGTGGCCCCGGCCAGCGAGGAGACGCCGCGCCCTGGGCGACGGCCAAGTCGAAACATCATCACTCACGTATTTCCTTGCCCCGATTTTGGAATTTAGAAATTGATGTTTCCTTGCGGCGGAGAGCTTTATTGTTCTTTGTGGAGTGCCAAATGGAACTGTGTGGAAAATGCGAATGTGTTGGTCCGTCTTTTGCGAATGCAAACAAACACCTTACACATTTATAGTAAACTGAAATGTCAACAACTTCTGATCGAGTAACGTCGTCGCTGTTGATGAACTCAGTGTTGCAACCGTTGCAGCTGAACGACAAGATAAAATTAAATAAAGTGTGTGGGCAGCTGCAGCAGTGGTTCTCAGCGAACGGGCTCATCATCATCATGAACCTCACCAAGTCGAACATCATGCGGTTCTCGGGTAGGGGTGTCGTGTCACCGCCATCGATTGGAGGCCCCATACCGCTATGCCAGCAGTGTAGGTTCCTGAGCTTCACCCAACATCCAAATTTGAATTGGAAGATTCATTATTGACTTGACTCCCTAAGTAGTGCAGCATTTCCATTTCCACTCGTTGCTTTCGTATGGCACCATACTTCGGGGAAACTCCACGGACTGGGGGTATGGTTCTGCAGAAACGGGCGGTGCGGGTCCTTGCCGGTATCAACCAAAGGCAGTCGTGCAATAAAGTATTCAAAGAACTAGGTATCATGACCCTATCTTCATTGTATTAGTCCCAAGTTATTATGTATACGAGCAAAAACATTTCTAGCTTTAGTCAATGGGCGTAGCCGGTAAAATTACTCCCAACACGGGCCGCTTACGGGCGGTCAGAACGGCATTAACGGGAAAAAACCCGTGCGTTATCGGCCCCAAATGCTATGAGCACCTTATACCCTCAGACCTAAAAAGGGAAAAGAGCGATGAAACGTTTAGCTGTCGTCTAAAAGACCTTTTGTTGGAAAATACATTTTATTACATTTTAATTTAATTCCAAATTTAAAATTATGTATTTTACTGTTTAATTTTTTTTTGTCATTTTAATTGTTAGTTATTGTAGGTATTAATTTTTATCCTTGACATTTTATTTTAAGCCTATATTCATGTTAATTTTAATGCGTTTTCGTTATGTATGACGATCCCTAGAGGAGAACCAATCTTATTTGAATTGTTATTTTTCGCATCATGACATGATTGGAATTTTATTTTTATATTATTATTAATTTTATTTATACCTTTGATGATTTCAATATAAATTCTTATACTTAACTGATTTATGTAAATTATAATGTAAGTAATCTTATATTGAATTAATAAATAAACTAAACTAAACAATACCAAAGTGTATACGAAATCCTTAGAAAAATATTACTTGTTTTTTTCGTAATTGCTACGGAACCCTATCTCGAGCGTGTCCGACATGCTCTTGGACGGTTTTTATTTTTATTTTTCAAGCTTTTATTTAGCTTGCCCTGTTTGTTTATTGAGCTAAATTTGACCCACTTCCAGTGGTACGATTGACTTGAACTTTGGCATACTTAAATGTAAATTTGGTGAAAATGCAGTATCAGGTAGTGATATTCTGGCAGTCTGGCCAGGATAGTCTCAGTCTCAGTCTCAGAACGGAATGCCTCAACGGTTAATGGCATCGACTTGGAATTTGGTACGGATATGAAGTAGTTTAGATGACGATAAAAGTACAGTCAAGAAAAATTGTATTAAAAAACAAAAACATTTCCAACAAAGGTACTTCATGCTTGAGCTTTGTAGTTCAGAAGCTTCAGAAGTTTAGATTTAACATCAGAAAGCAAGAGGGCAAGCGTAGCCATTTCTCGATCCCCCCGGCGGGCGCGTTTACTATTACGGGGCTTTTGTTGCGTCTGCGATGCAAATAAACACACTATAAACACGTCTCAGTCAGCCACTCGTCTATACTTGGAGCGAAATGTTTTGGCTCATGAGTAATTTCCACGAACTTATGCTTTCAAGACCTTACACAAGTATAATATTATTAGCCTATTTACTACTTCGCCCACGTAAAATTAAAGTTTGTAGTAGGTAAACTTCGTCATCTCTTTCTTTAAATAAATATTTTGTTACAACCTGCAACGGAGTTTTGAGTTGTTATAGGCAAATAATAATTATGTTCTCTTCTCGCAGTTCTTGCATGTCAAATTTGAGGATACCAGTATAATACTTAATTAAAGTTACAGAGAAAAGCCACTTTGAAGCGAATTCTTAATAATTTTCTGTATCCTTATCCCGTGGTAATTTCAATAAATTTTATCCGCATTACTCGCCTTGCCTGCATTTCATTCAACTTGTATTAAAAATTTCAGCCTTCTAGGAATAATGGTTTGGGCTGGGCGGGCATTGATGAGTCAATCAGTCATTCAGTCAGGATTTATCTTTTTATATGTATAATTAATACATTTTACATACAATTAATAATACATTTAATTCCTCGCCTAACTGCTAAGTTCGTATATTCCTTGTTTCAAAATTACGGAACTTCCAAACAAGCCTACCCCCGAGTACCCCCTTTTATCTGAACGCGAACGTTAAAAATTTCATATTTTACTCTAATTACATTTATTTCCAAACCTGTTGCAGAAAGATTTTACAGTAGCAAATTTGCTATTAACCTAATAATCACTAAGCAATTCCGATTTGCAACCGTCATCAGTCTACCGGATCTAATTATGGCAAAATTTTGTAATATATCAGTGACGAGCAAAAATAACGGGTCCATACAAAGTTATACGAAAAGTGTACCACTATTTTTGTAATTTAATCAGATACAATTTTAAATACTGTGGACCTACTGGCTGGAACGCAGCGCAACTCACGAAATACGTTCTCCGTGACACACCACTTAACCCTTACCTTACCTTACGTACCTTCACCGAACAAACCACACTTTCATAGGCCAGGTCCAATACGGGTCAAACTATGCACAAACTTGGGTCCGATTGAAATATGTGGGTGAATATTAGAAATTTGCTCTTTAGTTAGTTAAGGATTCTATCGTTAAGGAACATTAGTCAATGCTTTTACCTAAAAGATAAATAGGGAGCCTAACTGTAAACAATGAAACTTTTGAACGGTTTTTAAATAGACGTCATTGTTTTGTGTTGGTTGTCGGTTTAAAGTACAGTCCAATATTTTTTTGTGCTACTAATGTCATGTTGACATCCCATACCTTTGTCAAGGAAATCATAGTGAAATTTATTATTAAAAGGTTCCATCCTGGTATATGAATCAGTTTGTTTGACTGTACAAATCTAAACAAAAAATACATACCTACAAGAAAAACACAGTCCATTTAGTCTGGTAACTAATGGCCGGCAGTGCGTATTTTGGGGACAAAAAATGTAATCTAATTTGTCCTTATTATTTGAATTAGAAAGTACTTAAGTAGTTACATTTTATGCACATCGTGTCATGTTGAGTATGGAAGGAGCAGAAGGTGCAGCGTTGTGCGCCGGTTGGCCGTGGCGATGCTATTGTCATTCAATCGAGTCATTGTGGGAGCTCTTTGTAGGGCCGCGGTCGCGGTACCCTGCCTGCCGGGTGCTGCCGGGGACCCGGTCATTCGGCATGGGGAATAACTTACAGACTTTTATGATGTTGTAACTATTATTTAATACGTCCCTTTCTTTATGCTGTTAATGATTACAGAGTAACAGCAAGGGCGACACAATGTAGGTACTTCCAGTGATGCACTGCATGTAACATATATGAGCAAAAATAAGCGGTCACATCGTGCAGAAATATTTTACGAAAACCAATAACTTAAACTTTATTTCACTTCTCACTTAAACTTAATTAATGTTATAGATGCGAAAGTTTGTAAGTCTGTTTGTTTGATTCTTTATTTTTTGTTTCTTTGTTACTTCATCACGTCTAAACCACTGAACTGATTTAGATGAAATTCGGTATACAGATAGTTTGAGTCCCGGAGAAGGACATAGGATAGTTTTTATGCCGGAAAATCGCGTAGTTCCCGCGGGATAGCGATAAACGAATTCTGCGCGGACGGAGTCGCCTCGCGAGTAACGGCTAGTGCAAAATAAAGTTTTTCTTTTAATTAAATTATAACGGAATCGTATACAAGTATATATAATTTTTATACAATGTGAAGGAACTTTCAACACTCAAAGATCAAAAGCCTGTTGTGTTTGTGCAGAAGCCTCAAAAGTTTCAAGCCGTGTTGTTATTGAATCCGTTATTAGATTTATATTATATAATCGCACGTTAAATACCTACTGTTCTTTTCATTCATAAGAATGCTGAGTATAAGAAAAGGTACGTACGAAATAACGCAATGTACACATTTTTAAAAACAGTCTTGCGCACTCTATTATAGTATGTACCTAAATAAAATACATACTCAATCTGCTTCCTTACACTTACTGTTTGGGTGAATTCTTAAAAAAACTCAAGGCGTCCGTGTACAATGGACAATCATACCGGTGCAAAGCAGGTGCTCCCCGCTCGTCTTCGTTTAGTAAAAGCCGAACTGAGTCAGAGGTTTAACAATCGTGTCAAAGTACGTGGTGCTTAACCAGCACGAAAACATAATGTACCAACTTGTCTGTCATTCGTTGCATTACGGCGGTATACTCCATATTGCTCTTCGTGGAGTGGATTCACAGATTACCCCCTAGATGAGCTACGTATCCCGATCGACATGGAAGCGGAAGTGTAACGACCACGAATGACCGGAGAAACTAGTATGTACTACTGAACTGTCTATTTTTAGGGTTCCGTAGCCAAAATGGCAAAAACGGAACCCTTATAGTTTCGCCATGTCTGTCTGTCAGTCCGTCCGTCAATGTCTGATCCTTGTCATACTGTAAACATTGAGGTTGTTTAGTACTGGATGCATTTAGTAGTGTCTAAATATTTACTTTACTACAGTCGTATAAATACCTATCTAATTGTTTCAAATAATTGTACCATTGAAAATAATGTTTTTGCATATTGTTAAACCTTTAGAGCGAGCTCCGAAAGAAGCAATTATACGGGACCAAAAAAGTAGATTCTAAGAAAACATTGCTCTATTCCTGTGCCACTAGGTCCCAAAGTAAAATAAAAACTGGCCAAGTGCGTGTCGTATACGCCCAGGATCGGGTTCCGTAGCCATTACGAAGAAATCAAATAATATTTTTCTAAGGATTTCGTAAATTGTGTACTGAATCTTCCAAGTTTAGGTATATACTATACATTGGGCTGCTGTTTACTCTTAAACTACTAATAATACTCAACCAATCTTAGCCGCTATAATTTTCCTTCTATATTTGATATATTTATACCATTCTGAATTTTTTCAAATTTTTCCACCCAACACTAGATTTTAGAGGGGGGGGGGACGCTTAAAGTTGAATATTTCGCACAGATCACTGAATATAAAAATTGTCTTAGCAACCCCCTAATGGTTTTCAAAAGACCTATCCAACGATACCCCACAATATTGGGTTAGTCGACAAAAAAATATCACCCCCCCATTTTATGTCTATGGGAGGTACTCTAAAAAAAAATATTTTACTTTTTCTATTGTACCACTTTGTCGGCGTGACTGATATGTATATTCATGTCAAATACAGCTTTCTAGTACTAACGGTCTCTGAGCTTACCCGCGGACAGACAGACAGACAGACATACATGGCGAAAATATAAGGGTTCCTAGTTGAACTACGGAACCCTAAAAATGGTCTCTGCTCTGCCATCCATCTTAGGTCAGTGGTGGGGGGGTCAGTGCTTTGCGTGATGCCGATTACAGACTTACAGCGTGTGCTTGCTTCGAACATCATATTACTGGTTGGTACCATCAGCCAAATAAGTGATCTATCAATTTTTAAACAAGTTCCTATAAAATTAATATGTCGCTAAAGTCGAACTTTCAAGTTGAGAGCGGCGTGGCGGGACAGGCGGCCGGCGCCCGAGGAGCAGGAGAGGCCAAGGTGGCCGAGACGGTCCACTGGAGCCCCACAAGAAACACAATTGTGACTTTTTTTAATTAAAGTTTTAGTTTTAGTTATTTTAATTTAATAGTAGTTTTAGTCCTATGGATATTTTGTATTTTCTTAATAAATAATTTATAATAATAGCAGCCTAAGGTATAAAATATACCTTAACTATGGAAGATTCCGTATAAAATACGAAATTCTTAGAAAAATGTTACTTAATTTTTTCGTAATGGCTACGGAACCCTATTTTGGGCGTGTCCGACACGCTCTTGTCCGGTTTTTTTTAATAAGGTACGAGAGCAGTATTTCCTCCCATATTAAAAATTGAAGCTGCGGTTAACATTGACGCCCTGTTTTCAGAATTCACATGCCTGAGAACTATTTTTGAGGTCCTTACAAATGCCAACAATGATTTTGTCAATTTGTAGAAAATACTTTGTCTTGTGCTTTTATTTGAATCCCGGAAATGAAATGCCTGTATCTGGCAACCCTAGTGGTAGACCACATATTTGGCTTATGGAAATCATAATTTGATTGATTCGGGCGTTATTTTACGGAGGGCCATATCAATATGACCTAGCTAAGAGCTAAGCTAAGTATCTCAGCAGTTTTCGATTCCATGCGTAATGTCTACTCCGACTCCGTCTCCTTTCTATGATCACTCGTGGTATTTTCCAAACCCCTTTCCCTCCGTTCAACCAACTCGTGATTAATGGACCCCTCGCGTGGTCTAATTGTATCTATACAACTACATTTGTAGTAAGTTAGCCAGAGCCAGTCACCTGACGTTCCATTGTTTACATCTCACACTAGAAGAATTATTTATTTCTCGTATATATTTTTTTAATAAATAGTTTTATTCGTAAAAATGCATATGAGTGTGTTCCGTAAATTGTTAGGTATGTATCTACGTGGTATGTACCTATATTTGTAGATAAAATACGAAAAAAACAACATATTATGCAATAAATGGTTTGACTTGATTGATTCAAAATGGGAAGTAGCATTCCTTGCACATAATCGAGGGAGAAAAACAATATTGTAAACGTAAGGTACCTAATGTGTGGGTGGGACACGTTTGGATAAAATCTAAATAGAAGATGAATATTTGAGAAAGTGATATATATGCTCGTATTACTAATACATTTTAAACAAGTCACCAGGTTAGACCCTGTCGCAGTTAGCATTTCCCGCACTTTTCAAAAAAAATCTTGAAAAGGTTAACAAAGGCACCCTGCGACAGGGTTCCACCGAGTGCCACATACGAACTTGTCAAGGTATAGCATAATAGTAACTTGCATTTATAGACAACAAATAGGTTCTTTGCGCATATACTACCCACACGAAATAAGGCGAAAATATTAGGTATGGAAAGGTCTCCTGTTTACAGGAGATCTAATGTTTTTGGCCGACGTCTATTGTTCTACTGACAAAATATTCCACGATAATAGTAGCGAAAAAGGTTTTTAAGTGTTTGTTTGTTTATACTCTTTATTGTACAAAAAGGAAAAACAAAAAGGTTACACAAAAGTGTCAAGTACAAGTAGTGTGTGTTTAATTTAAGGTACAATGTATTTGCATTTCTTTTTTTTTTTTTAAAGATTTTATTTAAGGTGTTATAAACCCAATAATATTCTTTTTTTCTCAATCTTCTATTCTTGTAGTTAGGTACTTGATATTTCCTAGCATTTTCAAGTCAACCTGGCAACACTGAGTGAGAATTATGAGTGCACCCCTCGACCTTTGGCATTACAGTAGGGATTAGTATCCTGTGTGACCACTACCCTATGTAAAGCTATTTAACTACTTAATGTTGCACACGACCGACCATGAATGTCAAAGTCAGTGCCCTTAGTGTAAGTTTTCGGTTACAAAATGCGTCTCGATCGCGTTCGCGTTAAAATCTCAATTTGTATTGAAACACGAACATCGCCTCTAGTGGAACGTTTGCGATGTTCGTGTTTCCATATAAATTGTGATTTTAACGCGAACGCGATCGAGACGTATTTTGTAACCGAAGACTTACATTAAAGGGCAACACACACAGAAAGCGTGCGCGGGTCGGGTCGTGTCCGCCGCGTGAGCCGCGCGGTTCGTTGTATTCACACAGAGAGCGGGTCGGATCCGCGACGGGCCCGCAGCGGCTATCATTGTTGCCAGTTTAGTGACTTACAGCCTTATTCATAAAAAGTTAGAGCCTCCTTGAAGGCTCCTTGAAGGCCCGATACTAAAAAACATGATTCATAAACGTCTGTTAGCGCTAATCAGTCGATCAAGGCTCTGCTAAAGTTAGAGGACTGTAGACCCTCCTTTATCTCTCTGCTAAGTCACAAAATGGCCGCCACAAGTTTGAACAGCTGACTTTGACTAGAGCAAAAAACCATAGGTACCGAAGATATTTTTATAGTGAAGGCAGGGCTACGCAGATTAAAAAAAAAACAGGAAAATTTATTTTCAGGAATTTGTATTTAAAAATCCTCTAAATTAGCAACAATAAATTAACAATAAATATGAAAAAAAATAAGGATGATTAACATAATTATGGCTTTTTGCACAACATAAACATGCGGATCGGAAATGGCGGGAAAACAAACATCTCGCTTTTTATTTTTTTCCTGCTAATCTGCTGTCACTGCTATCAATTTTTTTTTTAATTATCGATTAGGCCATTTTTTGTCTTTGATTTGTCAAGGTGGCCAACATAACGCGTCTAATCCGTCTATCAGCAGCTCAACAACTAGCAGACTGCTAGCAAGCGTTTATGAATCATACTTCTTGACAACCGTCTAACAAGCTTAATCAGTCTGCTAAGTAACAGACCGATCAAACCTCAATTAAGGATTTTTTATGAATAAGGCTGTTAGTCCCTAGAAGTGACGACTTTTGCTTAAATCTTACCGACCGCAAAAAAGTTTTGACGAATAAAATGGTTTATCTGGCGACTTGGAGTACAAATTAAAACAGTTCTAGAACCAATAATAGATACGACATTTTTGACAACTCGACACAGAATTATACAGTGCCACGAGATATTTTTTTTTTATCGACAGGAATAAGCTTATACTAGTCAATGGAAAAAATAACAGATTTTTCTGTAGTACCAATTAATAAAAAAAATAAAATACTTAAATTTTATTCTCGCCAAAATGAACTAGTTACTGCGCATGAATACGATTTTTAGAGTTCCGTAGCCAAAATGGCAAAAACGGAGCCCTTATAGTTACGCCATGTCTGTCTGTCTGTCTGTCCGTCCGCGGCTTTGCTCAGGGACTATCAATGCTAGAAAGCTGTAATTTTGCACGGATATATATGAAAACTATCCCGACAAATTGTAAAATGAAAAATAAAAATAAAAATGTTATTTTGTCCCATACACGTAAAGTAGGGGTTTTTTTTTCATCCAACCCTATATTGTGGGGTTTTTTAAATTAAAACCATTAGGGAGTTACTGAGACGATTTTTTGATTCAGTGATTTGTTTGCGAAATATTCAACTTTAAAGTACAAATTTTCATTAAAATCGATTTTTAGGGGTTTTTAACTTAAGCTTTAGGGATAAATATTTTTGAGAGTTGGTAACTGCGCTCGGCCCGCGAGCTGTTTGTGACGACGGGCGACGGGCGCGGGCCCGCGCACGACCCGACCCGCGCCCGCGTTCTGCGTGAAGGCGTCCATATACCGCCATGCAATACGCCCGTCGCGGGCCCGCGCACGACCCGCGCCCGCTCTCTGTGTGTGTTGGCCTTAAGGGTACAATATAATATAGGTAGGAATAGCCTACGGCATAAGCTTACAACTTTCTTTGTAGTGCTAGCGGTAGGTCATACACCCCGAAATTCAGCAAAAAGCTGCACATGGTGTTAAAAGCATGACAATCGGAACTATTGATCTTTAGGCGATACGAATCAATTTGACCCCTAGCACGAAAAAAAAACAAAAAAGGAGAGGAGTTCTGACGTCATCTTTTTTTATTGTATGGGAAAAATATTTTTTTATTCTGAAACCTATCGTGAGTGAATGAAAGGGCTTACTAAGCCGATTCTATAAATATATCACATCGTTATATTTCAGTCACTTGTTTTAAATTAAAATAAAAATAATTATTGAAAACATACCAAGTTTGGGCTCCTCCATATATGATACGGTTGAATTGAATCATTATTTGTAAAACATACTTAAAATTATATGAAATAGCCACATATCCAACGCCAAGAAAGCAATTTTGAAAATATTTACATTTAGTACCTATTTTTTTATGATTTTTTGATATTACAAAATGTGATAAAATCGCAATTAGTTAAAACAGGTATAAAAAGTTATTTGCTCATTTATTAGCAATTATTATTATTGGTTTGCTTTTGATTCAAATGTTTGTCGTGAGCATGTACCCCGCCCCGCCTCCACTCCCCTGCCTGCTTTCCCTTTCTTGCTCGCTCGGCGGCAGGCGGCGCACTCAGTCACTCACGCGCTAAATGTAAATATTTTCAAAATTGCTTTCTTGGGGTTGGATATGAAGCTATTACATATCATTTTACGTATATTTTATAAATAATGATTCAACTGTTAGCATTGGAAGGAAAATAATTCACAATGTATAAAAGTATTTGTCATAGAAAAAGTCTGAGGGATTAGAAAATGAAAATATTCCTCTAAGTAACGTCACCGACACCGTTATCAATATGACTGTTAGGTATCGTAGTTATAGTAAGTGTAAAGAATGTTGCAATATAAAACGTAGAAGTGCTGTGCTGCCCTCGCGTCAGGTTTTTTTTTATATATTCCTGGTCAGCCTTATACGTACAGTACCTACAGCACAACTGAATATCGATATCCGAAGTACCTATCTACCAATGTACCAATTAGGTACAGTCAAGTGTAAAAATATGAACTTATACAAAGTTTAAAAAATAAGTACCACAGACTTACCTATTCCGACGCAATAAGGCCAACACATAGTAACATATTTTTGAGTGGTTTGATATATACTTATTTTTGCACTTGACTGTACCAACAGCGGTAGCACCGTGATACTTAACCTACGTCCCTAAGTACTTTTACTTATTTCTACCGCCTTTTGTAAGTGACTACCGTGTGTGTCAATTATTAAAATGATAATGCCAAATACTCACAAAGTTGGTTAGGAATTAAAAACATATTAAAAAAAGTACCTAGTTAGGAACTTACAACAAAGCAGTTAAAGCTAAAAAAATCTTAATTAAACAATTCACTTAAATAACACCAACGTTCTTCCTTGCGAATTAAAGTTCATTTCATATAAAATAACATAATAAGTTCAAGTAAAAAATTACATTCGCTTTGACGTATTTCTTAGATTTAGTAGGGCCATAGGTACGAGGACATAACGCGCAAAGCAAGTAGCATCCTACTGTAGACTACTAAGATACAAAATTAGTCCGTTCTTATACGACCTCCTATCCAATCCAACACAACAATACCAAATTTATTGTTATTCAAAAATGCGGTATCAAACTTTCCTTTTATTGTTTACACGAAGTGAACGTCTATGCACTATTTACCTTACACTTACACCCTAAAATATAGATTTTAAATATCCACTCACCGTTATTTAAAAGGTGCAGCAGATTCGAAACCCGCTGGAGCTGCTTTTCACAAAACTTATTAATTATGCTCTCGACACAAGCAAACTATAAACGAATATAAAAGAGTAGAGCCAGAAATGGCAGTTATTACTTAAAATGAGTCTTCGTCCAGGGGCATGAACCGAGTAGTCAGTACAGAACGTAAAGTTTTTGACGTGTGAACTGGTGCACGGCGGATATAAGCGAACCGCCAGACGTCAGTCTCTGCCCGCGCCGACAGAGGACTGTGGCGGTCGTATCGTATCTCTAGATACTCGCTCGCCGTCGCCGCGATCCTCGCGAGCTTTCGGAGTCGCGGCAGCCGTCCTGCTCGCGCAACCGGTAACATGCCCGTCTTGAAAAAACAAGAGAAGCCTCACATTTCGGAGAAACACGAACCAAACCAAACAGCACCTTAAACCTAAGACAGGTACGCGGCAACTTCGCTTACGTTGCGCATTGACATCCTTAAAGTTAAGGATAGATAGAGGCACGTTTGGTCGCGGACCGCGGCATAGGTACCTAACCTACTATGGCCACGCACTCCTCGGACTAGTTATCCTACCACAGAGTTGACAGTTCCCCTCTCCCTGGTGTATTTAATCCACTGCTTGATTAATCGACGTTCTGTGGTAGGTACTTATAGGTTATATCTCTGTATGTTGAATAACAGGAGTTATTAAAATTTCAATGCGCAAAACGTAGTGGCCATGCTCAGAGCAAAGACAGCTTTAGCACTGACATGATAATGAGCCAATCAAACAACGGGTTCATTTTTAGCGGTCGACCTGTAATCACTTGACCATCATTTCCGAGTATTCAATTCAATTAGACGTTGTTTTCTCGTTTTATCTCTGTTTAAAATACCTAAGGTCAATATTTACGATTACAAAGTCAAGAAACCACGGGTGGCTGACTGTTGACATAGGTCTCGCTATTGTGAAGCTAAACAAACGTGTATATCTACGGCGCGCTACCGTGTGCATGGGATATGGCATGGGGCTCGTATGGGGCCGCTCCGCTTCCTGTTTCAATTCGTTTAAGGGAAGAGTATGCAAATGATCCTCTCGCTATAAATAAACACATTATCAAAATTAAATTAAGACTTGAGGTCTTGATTCATTCAGCATAATTAACGAGATGTAAGGTAATTTCCAGTGGTTTTCGAATTGTATGTATGTATGTAAACTCTTTATTGTACAAAAGAAAATAAACAAAACACAATTGACAAACTTTGATATACTTGTACAAAGGCAGACTTATCCCTTTAAAGGATCTCTACCAGTCAACCTTTAAGTAGATGAGAGGAGTAACCAGTTGGGGTCCTACAAAGAGTGAGTTTAAGAGTAAATAATTGTGGAATCTACTATACAGTCTTTTAAACAATATAATACATAAACTACAATGTAAATAAATCAACAAACTACGAAAATATATGTGTGTGTGTATGTATATAACCATAATACATATTATACATGCGAATATAAAACAAAGGAAATGTCCTCAAATTTATTTAAGGAGAACACGGAGAAGGTGTAAGCCACATCCTTCTCAAGCCCTCCCTGAAAGATCCTACAGTGGGAGATTGCCTGATAGAGGTCGGTAACCGATTCCACAGCCTGGCAGCTTGCACTGTAAAAGATAGAGTATGTTTTGGAGGAGGTAGAAGGACTTGTTCGAGGAATTGTTTCTAAATTTCCAAACTGTTGCCCAAAAACGGTCGTTTATGTTATACCTACTTTAACTTGCGAGCAGATAACTAACAACCTTTGTTATTTCGTATCAGCCCGGACGAGACGCAAAATAGCCTTGAACTTTAGTTATTTATATGACTGCTCAAAGAAAGAAGTATAAGAAAAATATACCATAAGAAATTGAATTCCTGTCTAGTTCAGCACAAGCAAGATGTTGGAAGTTAGACAGTTAATTTAAACTCTTTTTTAACTACCTAGTCCACATTGTCACTTGGTTTCCTGTTATTTTTTTATTTATTTATTTTTCTTTTCCCGCGTTATATTTATGGCAACAATTTGCGTTGTTTTGCCGATGCCGGAGTTACTCAAACTCAGGCCACCAAGACTCAGGTCTTTCTTTACCTAGTTTGGGGGTCAGAATATTTGACCATTCCCGCGACTTCTCTGTACAAATTTTCCATACTCATTGATCATTGTATTTTGCTTCAAGTTGATTGTACAATAAATCATTTTTTTTTATTGTCGCCTCGAGGCATGATTGTGATCAAACGCAAGCCTATTTCTGTAATACAAAAATATTATAGGGAAGTCACCAAAAGTTGAACGATTAAGCGACTACCCCTCCTTTGAACCCTTTTTCGAAGTGTTGTAAGCCATATATGATAGTTTTTAGGGTTCCGGAGCCAAAAAATCAAAAACGGAACCCTTAGAGATTCGCTATGTCTGTCTGTCTGTCTGTCTGTCCGTCCGCGGCTTTGCTCAGGGACAATCAATGCTAGAAAGCTGTAATTTTGCACGGATATAAAAGTAAACTATGCCGACAAAATGGTACAATTGAAAATTCAAAAATATTTTTTTTTAGGGTACCTCCCATAGACGTAAAGTGGGGGTGATTTTTTTTTCTCATCCAACCCTATAGTGTGGGGTATCGTTGGATAGGTATTTGAAAACCATTAGGGGGTTGCTAAGACGATTTTTTGATTCAGTGATTTGTTTAACTTTAAAGTGTAAATTTTCATAAAAATCGAGCGTCCCCCCCCCCCCTCTAAAATCTAAACCGGTGAGTGGAAAAATTTGAAAAAAATCAGGATGGTAGTAAGTATATCAAACTTTCAAGGAAAACTATAACGGCTAAGTTTGCTTGAGAACTATTAGTAGTTTATGAGTAAATAGCAGCCTAAGGCATTGAATACCTAAACTTGGAAGATTCCGTATAAAATACGAAATCCTTAGAAAAATATTACTTAATTTTTTCGTAATGGCTACGGAACCCTATTTTGGGCGTGTCCGACACGCTCTTGGCCGGTTTTTTTTAGAACGCTAAGCACATAGTCGACTTTGCATTTCACACCTTCAATCAAACCAAACCCTTACAAACGGATGTATACAAAAAAAATATGTTTGTAAAATAAGGCAAATTGCCCTAAAGTTGAACAATGTGTTCTATTTATGAACGAATTGACCCCAAAAGATGAACTAATATATTGATTGAGTAATAAGTAGTGGATAGGTGGTCAACTTTGCCCTTCGTTGAACATTGCCCACTAAACAAATATACACGATTAAACGTTTAGTTATGTGTATTTCTGAAATAAACGAAAAAAATAAAAATAAATAAATATATTCCTAGTTTTTTTATATTGAAATAAATTAATGGATTTTACATGATAACAGAGAGAGATTATAATTACCTTGACACTTCTTTTGTAACAGATATTTTTATTGTGGAAAGTAGTATTTTCCACATGATAAATGTTATAACTATATTATAGATAATGATTGGAATGTCATCCTGTACAATCCTACTAGTATTAAGTATATATAAATGCGAAAGTTTGTGAGTGGCTGGACGGATTTAGATGAAATTTGGTATGCAGATTAGCTGGACGTCTGGAATAACACACATTTTTTTATCCCGATATTCCAACGGGATAGGGATAAAATCTTGCAATAACAACCGCTGGGCTTAGAGTCATGAAATTTGGTAGGTATGTAAGTAGCTGGACGTCTGAGATAACACATAGGCACACATTTTTTTTATTCCAATATTCCCACGCGATAAGGATAAAATCTTAAAATTTCAACCGCTGGGTTTAGAGTCGTGAAATTTTGTACAGTTGTTCTTAACACAACCTTAATGAAGATCGCGATATAAATTTTGATATTTCCCAGGGGAATTTCGTAAAATCCTGGAATTTAAAATTTAACTACCACATCAAATAGTATACGCGTGCGAAGCCGCGGGTAAACTCTAGTGGAATAAATAAAATCCAAATTTAACAAATCAGCCTTTATTGTTCCATTTTGTTTAGAGGATCCGACACAGGCCATCATTTTCGTGAATATGTGGCCGGCCACTATTTGCATCTTGCTTTATTTCGTACACAAAACCAAGATGCAAACAGTTGCAGAGAGTCATGAAATTCGGTATGTATGTATGTAGATAGCTGGATGTCTGAAATAACACATAGGCATATTATTCCAATATTCCCACGGGTTAGTTGGTCTTAACACAACACCTCAATGCAGATTACGATATAAATTTTGGGATTTCCCACGGGAATTTTGTAAAATCCCGGAATCTCAATTGTGACTACCAGATCGAATAGTTTACGCGTGCGAAGCCGCGGGTAAACTCTAGTGGAATTATATTTTTCACCTCGGCGAAGTGTTGCCGCATTATGAAAAAATATTCTCAAGCGTCTAAAATGTGCCAAGATTTAATTATTACGGGTTTTAGGCCAAACGTTCAACTTCTGGCCTGGGTGTTGTTCATTTTTTGGGTCCACTACTATTGTCACACGAAGTAATATTGAATTGGTGTAGTAAATGCAGCATACCGCTTCTTAAAACCAAGTTAGCCCGCTTGCAGCCCAAGCGAGGCATTAAGTTGGGAGTAGATGGTAGCCAGTAGATGGGCTGCAGAGTGGAAGCCAGCCAGAGGACCGCAAGTCGCAACCCGTCGCGACACGGCAAAGCACTCAACGCGCCGAGGCTTAAAATAAACTAGAAGCATCCGCAAACCGCCCGCCACTCTTAAATCCTATTACAGGAGCTCTTTTATTCATAGACTTTCACATCCCTCAAAGACATTTCTTATCGAAACGTATATTATTTTTATCTACATGCATATCATAACTTCCCTATTATATGTTCAGAAACGACTATCACATGGCCTTTATTAAGAAACCTGGTATCTGCGGGTGCATCTTAATGTTCACATTAAAGTACAGTGCATCTTAATGTTTACATTAAAGTATCGGTAAATCTTTTTTTAACAATGCATATCTGTACATATTGTAGAAAACTTATGGCATGCATGTAGATAATAATTATTATTCAAAGTCAAAGTCAAGTCAAGTCAAAGTCAAAGTCAAAGTCAAAGTCAAAGTCAAAGTCAAAGTCAAAATACAGGCCATATCTGAACATATTATAGAAAACTTATGATATGCATGTAGATAAAGTTATGTATGCGGCTATACATAATTAGGCATTAAAACACTCGTGTGATCTTATTATGAAACTCGCCTTGGGCTCGTTTCATAAAACCACACTCGCACTTTAATGCCTCTCATTATGCACCAGCCACATAAATAACTAATAATAAATTTTGTTTGCAGCGTATAAGCACCGTTAATTCGTGTGGTGCGACGCACATCCAGATACCGCCGGTCGCGTGTGACGGGCCTGAGAAACCAGGGCCTTAGTGATAATAGGTTAAAGCCGTTGAAAAGCCACCAACCCATCATACGGTAGAAAAGCAAAATGGAATAAAAGTCGCAGAAAAGCTTTCTATAAAGTCTAGATAAACTAATCAGGATAAGTTCACAATCACAGGTAATTTTATTCGGTTATAACTATGAACAAAAAGTGAATATTTTGATGGCATGTATCTTTTGTAAGCTGCTAGGCAGTCAAGACAATAACTGACTGAGATAAATCAAAGTCCACGCGGACGAAGTCGCGGGCACAGCTAGTATTTAATATATGGAAATTTTATTGGAAAATATGAAAGTACCTACGAATAGATACCTCTGATTAGATACGTGCATTATTCTCGCCTTCAGCATTATGTGGTATTTATAAATGTAAACTTAGCACTTTTATTTTGAAATGGACTAAAAATAATGACGGCCGACCGACCGGCTTGCAGTTTCCGTACGCGGCGAAACAAAAAGAAAGAACCGCCGGCCGCTGCGGCCGCCGCTCGGCCCGCTCGCTGCAGCCACTCGGCTCGCACTTAGCATATTTATTCAATGCGAAGTTGTCCCACACGGTGGGACGATTTATTCATAATACTTACTGATTGGTAACTATCCGCTCTATTGGAAATTGGTTACCGGCACCTCTGAATAAAATTAAACTAACATGTTATGCCTTGGGGGAGGCCTATGTCCAGCAGTGGACGTGTTTCGGCTGACATGATGATGATGATGACGATGACAGGTTATGCTGTATCCGTAAGAAAATGTAAATATTTAGTTTTTATATTATATGTACTAGCTTTTACCCGCGGCTTCGCTTGCGTGAGTCGTAAACATTCAAAGAAGCAAGCAATGAGGGCTATCGCGTATGAATTCGCCGCTAGAGGCGCTAGTGTAGCGTGAGGTATCCGAAATGTCAAATCTCATAGTTTTTGCGTGAGCTACGCGGGTTTATTTATAATAAGAATAATTTTGTGAATATTTTGCAATATCTGAAATTAATTATGGCAAATATGCGTTCCGGGGCAATGAATGTCTATGTTTTGAGACAGTTTTGTCTTTCGGAAACCTTTGTCCTCCCTTTTTTCCGAACAAAACGGGGACTATGGAACACTGTAGCATATTTTATGGTACGGTTTTAAGGTGTATTAAATATGATTTTAATCTAAACTTTGTTTTCACGCCCGTAATAACAGCCATACTTAAAAACCTCACGCAACAGTGCGCCATCTAGTGAGACAAAAAACGATAGCCCTCATTAAGCAAACATGCAAGTAAGCAAGCATGCATTCAAGGCTACATTCATAGGTGTATATATACATATAGAGGGTGGGCCGGGTGGGCCAAACAATCAAGCAAGCATGCCAGCAAGCATTCAAGCAAGTATACTCCCAAAGGTGCAAGCAATAATGCAAGCAAGCATGCAAATTATTTAGTTTAAATATGTATTACTCCCCCCCCTCCCACTCTCTCCCTCTCACTTTGTACTCTTTTTGTTTTGTTGTTTTCTTATGTATTATTTTTGTGTTTTATGTACAATAAAGTATTTACATGCATACATACATTACTTCGCAGGTGTAAATCATTAGATACAAAGGTTGAATTGAGATTCTGGGATTTAACAAAATTCCGTGGTACCTAATTCCCGAAAACTACATGGTGGTTTTCATTGACGTTGCATAAAAAACAACCATTCCAAATTTCATTAGGTACTCTAAGCTCAGCGGTTGTTATTTCGATTTAATCCATATCCCATGGGAATATCGGGATAAAAAGTAGCCTATATTTTATTCTAGATGTCCAATCTACATACCAAATTTCACCCAAATCCGTCGAACCGTTTCAGCGTGAAGGAGTAACAAACATACTCACTTACTCGCTCACAAACTTTCGCATTTATAATTTATAATATTAAGTATACACTGGCAAAATTTTCCTCTAATGGACAGAGCCATATTTATGAAACAAAAACAACAACAACCATGCTTTCCCGAAAAAAAAGAATCGATTGTGAAAGTCTCGCAACGCATTGAGGCTACAAGGGGCACGCGCAGGCGGTCTCTTTAGTCTGAGGAAGACGGCGGCGAGAGACTCAAGGGCGCTCTAGCCAACTGAAACGGCAAGCCAGCGCGAGTCTGGGTTGCAATCCCAAAGACATCGTACGCAATCTTTGAGATCGCTGGATGTAGGAAAATAGTAAGGGAGGATTATTCCTTGAGCATTATAGTGATACGTGGTCATCAGATTTTTCAGTGGATTGTTTAGCCGTAGTTTGATGGGATTTTTCGAAAATCCCACGGAAATGGGCAATGCGGGATATTAACCTCATTCCTATGGAATATTGTGTAAATATAAAAATCTACGCAGACGAAGTCGCGGGCAAAAGCTAGTTTATAATATTAGTAGGATTAGTAGGAAGGTCGACTGCCCCAAACTTTGAAGAAGTTTTCTGGGGCTTACCTACATGTGTGACTGACTGTATCAATAACCTCTCTTCTATTAATTATTATTTTTAACCGTTTAAATTGGGGAAATCGAGGGCAGTCTTTTAATATCGTAGGAGCAGATATTGTGATATGGGTAAATAAATATCTTAAAAATCGCCATTTGTTTAAGTAGAACTGATGAGGAAAACCTCAGTTGGCCATCGGAACTACTCATTAACAAGCTATGAACAAATAAACAAGGTATATATCCCGGGTTACGCTTCGATAGCGGATCGGAACTGACGGTGAAGCACTAATCAACAAATTAACGTGTCTGAATCAGGCCAATTAATATTTTGTAAAAGATGACGACCAGTTAACATTAAGTACCTCTACCCCTATTGTCCTTAGATAAGTAGTTACTTTGATTAAAACATTAACAACCTCTTCTTATTGAAAACTAAAATCAAATTTGTGTATTATAAACTGGTTTTTACTGAGGTTTTCGCACTATTCGATCCGATGTCGGTATCGGGCGACGATGGACGACACCAGATAGCCAATCCAACATACGGATTCTATTAAGACTGGCATTCAATAACCCAACGACACTGACAATGTCAGAATGACCTAAATTAATTTATTACCAACGAGTCTTGTCATTGAAAATTTGCATTGTTTACTATGATTTTTTAAAAATACTCCTACATTTTCGTATAATTTTAGATTTATTATTGATTGCGGTTTTACTATATAAACGAGTTGTATTTAATAAGTTACGATGGGAGGTAAGATTTTATTTGTACTTATAAATTAAAATTACTTAACTAAATTTCGCAAATAGAAAAATTAACAGCTTCCAACACTGGGTATTATACCCCGGGTAATAGGACGACCGGATAGCCAAGTGGTTAGAGATCCTGACTTCGAAGCTTGAGGTCCCGAGTTCGATTCCCGGCCGGGGCAGATATTTGTATGAATAATACGAATGTTTGTTCTCGGGTCTTGGATGTATTTAAGTATGTATCTATCTATATAAGTATGTTTATCCGTTGCCTAGTAATCCATAGTACAAGCTTTGCTTAGTTTGGGACTAGGTAATTGGTGTCAAGTGTCCCATGATGTTTATTATTATTACTATTATTATTGTACATAATACATGAAGATTGTGGTTTAATCCGTTTTCGCAATACTATGCACACATACAAAGGCATGTTTGGCAGAACATAACCGCCTCCATTAGCTAGAGGAATGAAAGCCAACCAAATCTGTACCTACTATAAGAATTTCGATATAGTAGATTGTTCAACAATCCCTTGTTCTTGGGAAAGAACCAATATCACACGAGATAACTTGGCACCCGAGCATGGCGATATTTCGAGTGTGATATTGGTGTTTTTCCCGAGTTAAGCACACTGCTTTTCATTTCGACTACAAGGAAAGTAAAAAATATGTATTATGAGAACAAAATTACCGAAGAAAATACTAAAATGAATAGAAAAAAAACATAATTCATAAAAGACAATGTCACTTTTTTAAGCATAGGTCGAAGGTCAGTGTGGTAATTAAAAAAAACAAAATTGACTTTATTGTTAAGCATAAATTATTTATTTAACAAAATTATAAATCACAATTTTTTACTTTTATGTTTTATATGTCTGCTTTATGTCTGCGTACAAGAAACTAAGTAATGAAAATGTATTAATAATACTAAAACTACTAATACTAATACTTGCTTGTATGCTAATACTTGCATTATAAAATATGTAAATGACTAATGAAGAAAAAACTCAATAATTATACCATGTAGGTATATACATATATGCCCTACCTATAGGCTGAATTCCTCGCCATCGAAGTGAAAAGCAGTGTAAAACTCGAGCATTAAACCCATTTCCCCCTCGACGTGTCTATCCACCCTCGCCGTACCGGCTCGGGTGGCTCTATAAACGCCTGGTAAAATGGCTCGTTTTACGCTTTCGTTGTACAATCTACTATTTTTATGTTCCGCTAAATATGTATGTGCTTAACACCAATAAATTGTTAGCTCTAATTGCGCACAGAAACGGCAATGCTGACTAATATCAGCGACATGATCGACTTGGCGATCGGCACGCCCGAGGTAAACATTTATCTTTTACTGCTCTGGGTACATTTAAGATGAGTGAAAAAGCCAATTAAATTCGAAGATGATTTAAAAACATTTAATCGAGCAATTCTTATTTATATAGAAAGCACCGGCTTAAAGCAGCAGCGAGGATGTGTTGCGAGTATGTTTTTCATGTCATGAACCAATAGAAACGCTTCATTTACTTTGCCTCGCTCCGCTCAGCTGCAGGGCTACTAAGAAACTCGAAACTCGAAGTTCGTGTCGTGCGGTCCCTCTGACACTTACCTATACTATTACGTAAGTACGTAGTACGAGAGTGAGAGGGACGGTACGATACGAACTTCGAGTTTCGAGTTTCGTAGTAGCCCTGCTGTTTCTACTAGAGATATGTGCTGTGCGAGGATGTGTTAATGAAGCGTTTCTATTGGTTAATGAGTATAACAACGCATTCAGAATGTTATTTAAGCTACTACGATACCGCAGTGCGTCTAGCATGTTTGCTGAGGCCAGGATCGATGGTTTCCATGCCATCATGAGGAAGCGTGTGGATCCATGTTGGGTCGCTGGCGCACTAGTGAGAATGGCATTATGAATGTGACAGGTGGGATTCGCCGTTGCTGACGAGGTGGATAACCCTTCATTTAAAATAGATATACCTGTATAATTATTATTATTATGTACTGGACATTTAATTAAATTAAATTTAAATGTCATCTTACTAACATTCGACAATACTTAATTGATTTTATATTTACTAACAAAATGGATAAATAATCTGAATAAATAACTGTTATCATTATTAGGTGGGCACCGTGGACTTCTGCATGCTGCAGACGGTGCTGCACTGCCTGGCGCAGCAGCTGGCCGTGCTGGACAAGAACGTGGAGCTGCGCAACACCGCGGGGCTGCTCGCTCTGCCGCCGGGGAAGGAGCTCGTGCACTCGGTCGCCGTCAACGAATACATCCTCGAAACCGATGATAAGGTATCGAGTTCAGAAATATCTTTGGGTCAATCAACTTTTTAGTGCAACCTGTTGCCATAGTAACGTCTCCTGATTTAGGTACTTATTAACCCTTTAACCGCCATTGTCTATATGATACAAATTATCCAGCTTATTTCGCCGCAGTCTTATAATTAAGACAAAATGTCATATAGGTGTAGGTGGCAACGCGGACGTACGAATGAAAACGTATTGGCGGTTAAAAGGTTAAAAGTATGATTTTATGGGGTACAAATCCACTAAAAGTTAGGAATTGTGACAGTTTTATTGATGGCTTCCTTCATCGCTCATCTTTTTTAAGCATGCTAAGTAATAGGAGGTATACATTGCAAAAAATGTTGTAGCAAAGTGTATCAGTGATGTCTCCTGCCTGAGTTACGGGACAGAGTAACAACACCGAAAAGTTGGTTGACCCCTTTACACTTTACTACCTTGTCGCTATCACTTTATGTTTGAACTTTTCTACAAAAATGACAGACGGCATACAGTGACAAGGTACTAAAGTATAAACTTATCTTTGATCTCGACTATGCAAGAGATCCATCGCTGCACCTACGAGTAACCTTCGTTTGGGGTAGAGCGAGAGCGAAGCAATAAGTCCCGAAGCTCACATGGTTACTGTGACTTTACTTAGTGGTAAATGCTGTATCAGTGTTTTTCAACCTGTGGGTCGCGACCCCCTGAGGGGGGTCGCCAAGCCTCTTTTGGGGGGTCGCGAAGCTCCTATAAGTTGCTGCGAAAACTACTTCGGTGAAAAAAAAAATAAGTTTAAAAATATTTATTAAGAAAATGTTAACTAATAATACTTAGCACTAAATAAAGTACCTACGTGAAAAAAAAACAATGATTAGGGCGGGTCGCGAAATATTTCTTCATACTAAAGGGGTCGTGTCACGAAAATGGTTGAAAAACACTGCTGTATAATGTATCGGAATAGCGACAGTTTGAAAGATACACATGTTTATAAGTTACATAGGTACAGACATAATATATGTTTATAGGTTAAAACCTTTTTGATTTCAGGCAGGAGACAAACCATTAAAGAAACACGAAAAACGTAAATACAATTTTTATCTTTAAATTTTGAACCGCTGAGAATATTATTGCAAGACCCAGATTTTACAGTCAAGGTCAAAGTTATGTTCACATTTTACAACCTTTTCGCCGACAGTACTTATTTAATTAGTAATTATATACATGTTTATGTCAAGTTTCGACAGAAATGAAAATCATTAACTCATCAAAATCTCTTTTCTTTCAACAGCGGCCGGAAAACCGGAAACGCTGTTGATTGGTAATTAAAAGGTTTTTCTAATTATTAAATTGTTCCTATCTCTTACACTGAAACCTCTTCACAGTAATATGTTTTTTCTTTCAGTTGAACGAATCAAGAAAGAAGGAAGTGAGTTTAATTTTGTATTTAAATAAACTAGCTAGAACTGGTGTTAGGGCCAGTTATAATCTACATTAAAATCATAAAATGCGATGTAAAGCTGCATTTTTGGTATGTTATTTAGACACGAGTACTGGCTTTTTGCAACGTAACGTTTGGCAACCTGTTTCATTTCGCAACTTTTCATTTCGTAAACATTTCAGGATTTATTTCAGGGCCATCGTGTAGAATCCCTTTGGGTTAGGTTAGTTTTATAAAAATCCTGAAATATTTACAGTTTCAGAATACTAAACAGTTGGGAAATGAAAAGATGCGAAATGAAACAGGTTGCCAAACGTTATTCGCCGAAATATTGTAAACCATTTAGACCCCATAGGGCAGTATGAAATTACGTTTTGCTAGCAAAATAAATTTATGCTCAGTACCTGCGTAATACGTCATCAATTTTTTTGTACGGGAATTAGAAATTATTTGTTCTAAAATCTTTCTTATTATACATCAATTAAAAGGTCTTGGTGAACTGAGTCCAAAGATATATCACATTATTACGTTAACGCTACACGTTTGAGAAAAAAGTGAAAAACATTATTCGAAACTTACCAAGTTTGAGCTCTTGTAGATGGATTTTTTTTTATTAATTATGTGTCAACTAACTCATAATAATATATTGTCCAACATTAACTGAGCATAAAACACAAATTTTTGTTCACGTTCAAAGTTTCACCCTATATATCAATAGTTTTTGAGTTACACTCGTAAAACTTGAAACCTATTGTCTTCGTCTTATTTATTTTGTTAGTAACTTTCACAATTTTTGGAAGATTTATCAAGAACTGACATGATTTGAACTTGTGAATCAAACTATCAATTACGTTGCTCGGAAGACATCCATATAAAAGTTCTAGACTTGGTGGTTGAGGCTTCTGGATTTTATCTGCGTAAATCCTGATCTCCTGAACACACCAGGATTGAAAGTATCTTAAGTAAGTATGTGTTATTATAGAGATACAGTCAATTGCATACCAAATTTCTTTCAAATCTATCCAGTCGCTTCGCCGCTGCCGTTTTAACACGAAATTGTTGCAACATATTAAGCTACGCACACATACGAACAAACTTACAAACTTTTACATATTTTATAGTTATAATATTAGAAGGACAGCCAAGACATTAAAAATTACAGCGTTAATGAATAGAACTGTTATTAATACCCCGTTTTATCGGCAGGCAGGGCCGAAGAAGTTCCTGCGTCAGCTGTGGAGACAGGGGCAGCAGCGGGAGCGCCCGGGGGCGCGGGCGGGGGCCAGCAGGGCGCGGGCGGGGGCCAGCAGGGCGCGCGTGGGCAGCTCTCCGCATCCGGGCAGCCTTCCTCCCGGACCTCTGTGTCCCACTTACCCGCTGGAGAAAAAATCTCTCTGGTGTCCTGGAGCAAGTTTAATTTGCTCGAGAGTGTAGTCGAGGATCTCAAAAACCGCGTCTACGGCAGCATGCCTAAGAACGAGGATATATTAGAAGAAGTCAGGTTGGTTTTCCGATGGCTAACGCTAATGTAATGCGCTGGTGCTAATCGTGAAAACTTGCACGCAGGTTCTCACTCAACTGACGCTTCGTAGAAAGCAATACGATTAACCTGGTAAATCTCTTTACAAACCTTGTTTTATTTCTTCACATATAAGGAGAGATGTATTTATTACGCAGATCACAAACCAACCTCAAAGCCATAACCGACATGTGGACGTCTTTGAACGTGTCGTCCCGGCTGGAAGCTGCTGAGACTGGCCTGACCAAGCTCAGCTCACTAGTGCAAGACCTCATCGGCGAGAGCACGAACCTGCAAGAAATGGCCAAACAACGCGATGCTAAGTCGTAAGAATTTAAGCTGACTTTTGATGTTAACCCACCCTCAACATACCCAGTACTTCTACAGTATCTACCAGTGCTTAGAGCTGCGTTTCCAGCTAAGATAGCGAGCTGTGGTGGCGTAGCTGAGCGGGCGACGGCGACGAGTGTAGCGAGGATGTAGAACGTTGAGATTGTTTCCTTTAGAGAGGTGCCAGGTATAGAGTTGCCATGCCAGCTATACTTTTAAAAATATTATTATACTGTTTTTCACTACATTATACTTTTTACTGTAGAACTAAAATAAAGTATGTAAAATACTGTTTCCAGCATCAACATTGCCTAACACTAGCACACACTAAGTCAGTACCTGCAGCATGTATAGTCACAATAGTGGTGGTTCAGAACAAATCTGCCAATGTTAATTTAATAAAAATTTACCTCCTTATTTATTCTAATTTTAGTTTTGATTCTGACGAGGCAGACCTCATTCATTCATTCATTTTTAAAGGACTCACTGATGAGGCTTTTAAAAATAAAACTAAAATGAACTTGTGCGAGAAGAACCCAAAAATTTGTCTTTAAAACATGAAAAGTAGAAAATACGGTTCATTTTTCTAAAATACTGTTTATTTCCCTTCTCAGACGTAAATATAATTTATATCTTGTAAAAAAGGTTGGCAACCCTAATTAACTGGTACCTATTTGGTTATTTGTAATTGTTAGGGCGCCCGAAGCAGCTGCAGCCGGTTTACCTGCCGGGGCTTCAGAGGAACTGGCCGCTGTCAAGGACGATATCAATCAGCTCCGCTCCGATCTGGACGACTTGGCCAACACTTTCAACACAGCTATGCAGGACATGGGCGGCGCCTCCCAATCGGAAGGCGCCACACCACGTGCCGCAGGCGCGGCACAAGGTAAGAAAATGTTTTTCATCACACTTGCTCGTAAACAATGTCGAAACATGCAGGCTACCTTGGTTGCAACCCCCCAAATAAAACCCTCGACCTTAATGTGCTTGTCATGAAACCCGTGGTCGGTAAATGAGTCAGTGCCCGTACTAATTTTGTTGTCATGAAGCCAAGAGCGCAGACAGCGGTATCGGCAATTTTTGACAAAATATTAGTTTTTCTTTTACACATATACAATTTTACTCGCAAATGTGATGAAAAACATTGTATGTCGCACGGGCGGAACTAGAATTACGAACATCGACTCATTAAAGCCCTCAGTCTTCGACTTCGGGCTTCTAATAGACTCTCGTTCGTAATTCCTTGTTTACCGCCCTTAAGACACAATGTACTATTACCTAGAGGTGGCAAGGTGTAAGTTTAATATTAAGAGGGTTTATACCACAGAAGCACTTGCACTATTACTTATTCTGTGACAGAAGTCCAAAAAAGGCAATTTGTCTTGTTTTCGCCCTCGATTTTCGTTTGTACTCTATGTGCAAGAACAAATAGGTAGGTATGTGGACCTGTAGGTACAGTAAACAGCTTATTGACTTTTAGTTATAAGTAGTATAAAGATTTTTACTTTACTTACTTCACTTTTATATGTGTAATTTCTTCTATAAATTTTATTGAGAGAGACTACATGACTACTAACTACTGTGAAATTTATTTCACAGTTGAATTTTTTTATTACTTAAGGCTACGTCTCAACGACAGATGTGCGAGGATGTGAAATGTGTTTTTCATGAACCAATCGAAACGCTTTATTTCTCCGCTCAGCTGTTTCCACTAGAGCTGTGCTGTGCGAGGATAAGTAAATGAAGCGTTTCTATTGGATCATAATCATATTATAACACATTAAAAACACATTTCTCGAACACATCCTATTACGTCTCTGGTTGACGTAATAATTGGTAATATGCACTGATGTATTAAACTGGTAATATGTGAAAAATCAATGTATTGTAATTATTTCAACAATTGAACATCGATGTTTACCTAGTAGTTCTGCCACTTGATACACTCATGAAGTGAATCATCGACAAAGTAATTTTGTTGAACGGTTTTTCTTATAAGTAAGAAAAATATATATGAATGGTACCTATGGCACAAAATAAAGCTAAACATAAATTTCATCATCCCAGCCTATATACGTCCCACTGCTGGGCACAGGCCTCCTCTCAGAACAAGAGGGCTTGGGCCATAGTTCCCACGCGGGCCCAGTGCGGATTGGGAACTTCACACGCACCATTGAATTGCTTCGCAGGTTTGTGCAGGTTTCCTCACGATGTTTTCCTTCACCGCAAAGCTCGTGGCAAATTTCAAATGTGATTCCGCACATGAATTTCGAAAAACTCAGAGGTGCGAGCCGGGGTTTGAACCCACGACCCTCTGCTTGAGAGGCGATAGGTCAAACCACTAGGCCACCACGGCTTTTTGCTAAACATAAATTTACTTAGTGTTTATTGGATGAACCGTTGTCGATGTTATGATATTCGATGAAAATTTTGTCGACAAAATAAGGGGCACACGCACCATGATCACTAAAATTTTCGCTCTTTATATAAAGCAGAAGCTGAAGGGCCCGAGGCAACTGAGCGTCGTCAGACACAGGTGCCGGAGCGCCGCCCCACGTCGGCTCGACGCCCTTCGAACTCAGCTGCTGCGGAAATGATGGAGCGGCTGGCCAAATTGGAGAAACGTATACAGCAGTGCTGTGACAGCATCAGTAAAAAAGACGGCACCAGTCAGGATCAGGTCCGTACAGTCATAGAAAATGTACCCCGTAACGACGATAACCACCTTTATAACTTGGACAATTGCATAGTTCCCGCAGGATAGTGATAAACGATTTTTTCTGAGACTGAGTCGCGAGCAAAAGCTAGTTAATTTTTACTTTTATCTTCCCTAATATTTCAGATGAGTAACTTCCAAGATCAATTGGAAGCTCTATCGAAGCAGATGGCAGATATCACCAAGGACCTGTCGGCTGGGAAGCTGTCACCGGATTTGGTAAAAGACTTGCAAGGTAACTCAACGCTAATTGCGTTAATTATTGCGTTTATCCTGGACTTCAAAACTGATAGATAGGTAGGTACGCACACTACCTCTATATAGGTCCCCAGCGTGTAGGTAACACTTTGTCTCTCTCATTGTTAGAGCAGGCCTGTTTCCAGCTGCGACGGGTATAAGAAAGCTAGCTTATTTATGGAATGAAATGGTTTTTAAAGTAGGTGCTATAAATTTTATAGAATTGTCACCTTTCACTTTCGAAACGATAATCGATGGTGCAACGGTAATATGTATTTCACACTATTAACCATAATTCCAAAACACAATTGCCACAAAAACATTAGGTAGGTACTGAATTTAAACCTCAGATCAGTTCAGTTCAGTCGCGATCGAAGGCATCTGCAGCAAAATTTCGGAATGTATTGTCAAAGTCTAAGAACTTACATTTTCTTACACTGTGGTATTGTTATTGTACCTACGGTCGGTTCCATAACCTATGTATATCAACTTTTCATACTAATTTGTTGCATAGAAAATTGTATACTGGATATAAGGGCGCGATTTAATAAGTGAAGTTCTAGCTTACATGATGTCAGTGTTCGTAATCGTGACAACTGACAGCCGGCAAACCGAACAGCAGCTAAGGATGCGTGCTATGACAAACACACATAAATGCCCGCTACACACGACAACGATTTATCGTAGCGATTTATCTGTTCAGTCCGTTTGCGCAGATTTATCGAACATGTATATGAAAAATTATCGCAGATTATTTCGTTTGCTCAGTTGATGACCGCAGTTACATTTTCTACTCGATAAATTATCTGTTTACGCAGTTGTACCTAATTAATGTAGCTTTCGGATGTTTTGTGGCACATGGTCAAAAAGTGTTTCTTTGCAACTTTCCACAGAATGTCAAAGGTCCAAGCTAAGTTTAAATCTACCTAGATACTTGTAAAAACGCCGTTTAAATCCGTTCGGTTAATTTACAGGTTTTTTTCGTTCTACTGTTTTATTATTACCTACATGTAAAAATGTGCAAATCAAAATTAATAACAATATTTTATTTAAATACTTCCCGTGCGACCCTTCATATAGGTCCGTCCGAACTGTGCAGGCTGGTATCGCTACGATATATTGTTACAGTATGTGGCGGGCCTTAGGTAGTGAAAGTTCTGTAGTTCAATTATTGAGGTTTAGACCTAACGAATATACAGGGCTGATGGAGCTCTTCAAGACCGTGCAGGACATGCAAGCGCAGCTGAAGGAGGTGCACGATACGGCGCTGCAGCTCGCCGCGGAGAAAGAGGACCGGCAAGCTCACATGAATGTAAATTACTGTTCAATTATTATTACTACCTACTCGAATCGTGAAAAGTTCTTGCCTAATATTTTTTTATGGACAATCAATGAATCATTTTCCTCGCACGAGCTAGCTATGTTGTAATTTTAAGATCTATGACTATTATAGTGTACATGATAAACTAAATATTATAGGTAAAAGCTATAATATGATGTTATGGACCTGTTTCGCCACTTGTTCCTGAATTCAGAAGTTTCCAATATTTTATATGACAGATACGTACGTAATATGCAATGTGATCTCTGTTTATTCGAACAAAATAAACAAAGACAGCATATTAATGAGTCGCATAAAATATGAGAGACGTTAGCAGAGTGGTGAAACAGGTCATATATTTTTTTCTACAAGTATCTCAATGCGGTACCTACACATAAAGCAATCCGGATACGCCACGTAGCCCTTTAGCTCAACCTTGTCATAGGTATGTTGAAGTTCCAGTTCTAAGTACTTAACAATTTTTAGGCACTCCTCGAGCAAATCGAGATCCTCAAGACAATCAAATTGGATCGAGAGGATATGGTGGAGGCGATGGCCGACAAGGCAGACCTGCGTATGTTGGCCCGCAAAGTATCCCACGATCAGTTCGAGATGGCGTGCGACGACTTGTCCAGAGGCTTAGAACACGCTATTGGGAAACTCAATGTCCAAGTAAAATAATGAATAAATTTATAATTACTTCCTCTTTTAAGTTGAAAAACCGGCCAAGAGCGTGTCGGACACGCCCGAAATAGGGTTTCGTAGCCATTACGAAAAAGTAAGTAATATTTTTTTCACCACAGCACCTCAAACAGGCAGGTTTTGCTATGAGAAATCAGTGAGCAAAATCGCATTTTGCTCACTCCGTGAGACAAAGTAACTTTTTAATTATTTTTTTTAAATGCTGAGTACAGTGTTGGGTCTACTCACTGAATTCCAAATATTTGAACTTTACTTTGATCTGTCATTTCACTTCAACTCGAAAAAAGCAAGAGATAGGATCAAATTTGTCGATTACAAACTTAAATTAAATTTATGGTATTAAAAATATATCGAAATATTTCCAAAATGTAAATTTTCCCGATCTTTTAATAAAGTATGCAACCTCGTTGCACGAAAGCCGCTTCTCTTGTTTTTTTTTTACAAAAGAATTCCGTATACTGCCTCTACAGTATAATTATTATTTGTTAAATTGAATGATTTTTTAACAAATCTATTTATGTTTATGTAATAGAAATCTTAATAAAAATCATATTTAAAGGTTTAATTGTTCAACCTTTTCAATTACCCCGAGATAAGGCTTTTTGCAGTATTAAAAAATAAGTGTGACATTAGTACAAGAAGTTAAGATTGCATGTTATAAGTATGCGATTTGTATTGTAGCTACTGGACTCTTTTTATGGTTTTAAATGTAATTATTATACTTATTTGATAATAATCGGATTCTATTTTAAAAAAATGTGTTTGTTTTGTAAACAGGTAGGTATATGTGGTTTTATTCTTATGTTACATTTAAATTATGTTCTCGCTGCTGAGGTGAAAAATTGTATGTGTCACACGAGACCAAAGTTTTTTTGCATCTCGTGTATTTCAATCCCTTGCTGATCTCAGGATTCTAACCTAGAATCACTCGCAAACGCTCGTGATTCAATTATAGAATCCTTCGCTTACTCGGGATTCAAAATCAACACTCGCAACAAAAAACAACTTTGCTCTCTTGTTGCACAAATAACTATTCTAAGGATTTCGTGTTTTGTACGGAATAATCCAAGTTTAAGTATATTTTATACCTCAGGCCGCTATTTACTCTTAAACTACTAACAATTCTCAAGAAAACTTAACCGTTATAGTTTTCCTTGTAAGTTTGATATACTTACTACCAACCTGAATTTTTAAAAAAAATTCCATCCACTGGTTTGGATTTTAATGAAAATTTGCACTTTAAAGCTGAATATTTTGCAAACGAATCACTGAATCGAAAAATCGTTTTAGCAACCCCCTAATGGTTTTAAGAGACCTATCCAACGATACAGATAGACATGGCGAAACTATAAGGGTTCCGTTTTTGCCATTTTGGCTCCGGAACCCTAAAAAACGGATTGTAATTTAAACCATGACTCCGTTGGCAGGAATCGCTCTGGCAACAGGCATTGGATGACATCCAACGAGAGATAGAAACCAAGCTGGATAAGATGGAACTCTCGCCTGTTAAAGAATTCTTCAACAATAAATTGCGCCAGCTTCAAGAACACCTCAAGAAAATGGCTTCACTTCGTCGGGAAGCGGAGGCAGCCGGTACTAAGAGGAAATTGCTGAGGTGTTTTCCTTTACAAAAGCATTACCTTTCTTCTACTGTGGGGTTCTTTATAAAAACTTAGTGTGATCGATGTTTCAGAGACGTGAACTGTATATCATGTGACGCTCAAGCCGTGATGCCTATGGAAGCTACAGGACAGGCTACCAGCAAGCCTTTAGCTGCCAATCTTTCAATGAAACCGTATCTTACCTATGAACTCGGTTCGTGTTCCTAAATACTTTTGTTTATGTTATACATCTTAAGCGAGCTAAATTAGCTCTGGGCTAGTAAATACTACTTATCTTTGCGTAGCGAGCACTTCATTTTGTTAGCCGCCACTAAAGCCAAGTTTAGACTTGCAAGGAAAGTCGTTCAAGTTGCGTTACATTGCGGCGCTCGATTGACCACTTACAAACTCGTTGGCTTTACGGCCTCGCAATGTAATGAAACTTGCACGATTTTTTTGCAAGTCTAAACTCGGCTTAACACTCTTAATGTGATTTGCGTTACTTTTCTTCATCTAGATATAAAAAACCGGCCAAGAGCATGTCGGACACGCCCGAAATAGGGTTCCGTAGCCATTACGAAAAAATTAAGTAATATTTTTCTAAGGATTTCGTATTTTATACGGAATCTTCCAAGTTTAGGTATATTAGTATATTATTAGTAGTTTTTTTTATCTATATATTTTTGGATATTTTTTGGAATTTTTGGGGCACCCCGGAATTTTGGACGGAATTTGATTTCAACCGCTAGCTGTTTTAATGAAATCGACGATACTTACAATTTTTGGCAATTTCCACGGGATTCTTCGCAAAATGCCGGAATTTTAATTCAGTTGTTAGGCCAAATGATTTACGCGTGTTTGTGAGGCCAGTACAGTCACCAGCATTAATATCTACCACAGCGGAGCGTGCTAAAATATCTGAACCGTCCTTCCGGCCGGCCCTAGAAATAGAGTCGTATCAGATATTTATGCACGCTTGTTGTGTCAGATAGGGTGCTGCTGGTGACTGTACTTTGTAAAGTTATTTATAAATTATATCAAGTCTTACTTATTACTAGCGACCCGCCCCGGCTTCGCACGGGAAAAATAAAAAAAACCGGCCAAGTGCAAGTCGGACTCCCACGACGCACGAAGGGTTCCGTACCTACCTATACAACATTAGAGATTAGCAAAAATCGACAAAAAAACACGTTTGCTGTACGGGAGCCCCCCTTAAGTATTTATTCTATTTTAATTATTTATTTTTAAAGTGAATGAAAATACAAATAATATTCTGTGAATATTTTAACCAACTGCCTGTTCTCGTAAAGAGCACCCTTAAATATTTATTTTATTCTGTTTTTAGTATTTGTTGTTATAGCGGCAACAGAAATACATTATCTGTGAAAATTTCAACTGTCTTGCTATCGCGGTTCATGAGATACAGCCTAGTGACAGACAGACGGACAGTGGAGTCTTAGTAATAGGGTCCCGTTTTTATTACCCTTTGGGCACAGAACTCTAAAAAGGTCTATCTAATCAATGGCACTTCACACACATTTTTCAGCTACAATTCCCAAAAACTACACCCGACCTGCCCGAAGCCGGGGAGTGTCAACGTTTATTCTGGAGTACCTAAATGCATTTTTTGGCTAGATTGATATTTTTAAATTCGTAATATATTTTGAATGGAATGTGCGATTTGAATAATTCAAAAAGCAATCTACAGGTATTGAAACTGCCTTAAATATGAAATTATTTATTTGGATAAAGATACAAAGGTATGGATAACATGGTCATATGTTAGTCGGCATTTCAGTCAACTTATAAAATGTAAAAAAGAAGTTTTTTGTAGATATTGATATATTCTCTAATATTGTAGAACGTTTTTTTGTTCTATCATCAATCGTTTCGACAGCGCATGCAATATGTTTTATGGCAACTTTTTTTACACTTTGAGTTACATTACTGAGGTTTTAGTACGGAACCCTATTTTTTTCTGGTAATAAATATAAGCCTATGGCACTTTGGAATAATATATCATTATAATAGAGAAAAAAAAATTAAAATCGGTCTAGTAGTTTTTGAGTTAATTCGTAAGAGGCATCCAAAAATACAAAAATCCAAATCTTTCCTCTTTATAATATTGGTACTTATAGACTAGCTTACAAAGAATGTTTTTAAAATTGGTGATTTTACACATCGAGCTTCGGCTAAAAAATATAGAGCTATCTTAGACCTATCACCCCTTGGCTTTAAAACTTTTCCCAGACTCTTAAATAAACTGTATTTTTGTGGAATGTTGGAAATATAGGTACATATAATTAATTGTGCGTTACGGAAACGCTTTCCTAGTTGCTCTCAAAAGTTTACTTACTTATATTTTATTTATTAACACAGTTAAGTATCTACCTACATAGTTGTGCACCCTTACCCGTAAGGACGTAACTTTATAGAATAACTTTCGAGTCTTCATTTACAGACGCTATACGCAAAGCGCAAGCCACCAATATGCCGCAGCGAAACTTGAACGACTGGGAAACAATTGACAAACAGATGTCGCAGCCGAAACCACCACAGAAAGTCAGGTACAGATGTGATAGTTAACACAAAGAAGGCCCGTTATACTTAGTTGCTATTACTTGACTGTAATTTTGCTTTCCTTTCGTACCCCAACATATATAACCAGCAGACGTATTGTCTAACGCTTTGACGTTCACGACCGCATCCACCATCTCTCTCTATCCTCATCTTACACCGTGTGTCAGAAAGAAATGGTGAAAACGATTATGATTTCAAGTGTGTCAGACCAGTGTTTTTCAACGGGGCAGGGGAGGGGGTCGCGAAGCCCCATAGTTGCTGGGAAAACTACTTTATAAAAAAAAACAATAAGTTTAAAAATATTTATTAAGAAAAATTTAACTAAAGGACATAACCAGTGGTAACAAATTTACAAAAAAAACCGGCCAAGAGCGTGTCGGACACGCCCAATATACGGAATCTTCCAAGTTTAGGTATATTTTATACCTTAGGCTGCTATTTACTCTTAAACTACTAATAATTCTCAAACAGACTTAGCCGTTATAGTTTTCCTAGAAAGTTTGATATACTTATTACCATTCTGAATTTTTTCAAATTTTTCCACCCACCGGTTTAGATTTTAGAGGGGGGGGGGACGCTCGATTTTAATGAAAATTTGCACTTTAAAGTTGAATATTTCGCAAACACATCACTGAATCGATAAATCGTTTTAGCAAATCCCTAATGGTTTTAAAAGACCTATCCAACGATACCCCACACTGTAGGGTTGGATGAGAAAATAAAAATCACCCCCACTTTACGTCTAATAGGAGGTACCGTAAAAAAATTTTTTTGTATATTTTATTGTACCATTTTGTCGGCATAGTTTACATATATATATCCGTGAAAAATTACAGCTTTCTAGCATTGATAGTACCTGTGCAAAGCCGCGGACGGACAGACAGACAGACAGACATGGCGAAACTATAAGGGTTACGTTTTTGCCATTTTGTGAAATAATTCTTCATTACTAAAGGGGTCTTGTCATGAATAAGTTTGAAACACACTGTTAGACAATAAGGCCTCAGTCAGGACCTATATTGTCCAAAGCGCTTGAAATCTCATCTTTTTATACCGTCTGACGCCGACAGTTATAATAGTGATATCGATTGCAACCGTGCACGCGTCAGTCAATATTCCAATTGTGTCCAATTATGTTTCTACGGACACAAAACGTATGACACGACAAACTGGCGTTAAGTCCAATGGATAACCTCTAAAATGGCGACAAACAATTCCAAAGAGTTGCTGGAATAGAAGTAGTTGCTTTACCTTCTGATGTTGATTAGAGGAGCCATTAAATAGAAATAGCACTTCTTATCTCGATCTCGAAGTTCGTATCGTACCGTCTCTCTCGCTCTCGTGTTAAATAGTATGAGTGTAAGAGGGACCGAACGACACGAACTACGAGTTTCGAATTCGTATACTTACCCCTTAAAAGTAGCCCTTCTGTCTTGCAGGTCTGAGACGGACAAGCACATATGCAATCGCTACTGCGGCGGGTCTCACACGGTAACGACGCCGGCGCAGCGCGTGGCGCGCACCGGCCATTTCATAAAGCAATGGGGTCCCGATGTCGTGCCCCTGTCGTCCGGATACGCCACTGGAGACGACGGCAGGGTCAGTGTCCGTTGCAATAGCACCCAACTCTCGCAGAACCAGCCAGCCAGGCGATGAACCAACCCGTTGCTTAGTACCCATAACACAAGCTTTGCTAAGCTTACTTTGGGACTAGGTCAATTGGTGTGAATTGTCCCGTGATATATATTTTATTATTTATCAACCACCATTATCATCATCAGCGTCATCGTCAAAATTATTATTACCAACCATCATCATCATCATCACCATCACTAACAATCATCATCATCATCATACCCCGGGGCTTTCGGGGCACGAACGATTTGCTAGAGTACATTAATACAAGTAGATAGGTTATTCTGACAAAACATCGTATTATGCCTAATGAATTACCTCACTGCGAATTGTATACTATACTAGTACTTTAGGTATAGTACCAACGCTTATGTTATGAGATAATAATAAAAAACCGGCCAAGTGCGAGTCGGACTCGCGTACCGAGGGTTCCGTATAAATATTTTTATTATATGATGTAACTAAATAATTTACGGTTTTCGCAATTCTTCCTCTGTCTGTGCTATAAGACGTTGTTTCGTACCAAATTTCAAGATTCTGAGTTCACAGGAAGTACCCTGTAGGTTTTGATTCCCTTGCGAGTTTCGAAAATTTGAGGAAATTTGCGGCATAAACGGCTGTATCTTTTGATTGCGTTGGCTTAGAAGTTTGTTTTTTTCACAGCTCCAATTTAAGGGACAGTAGACCTGATTATTTGATATAAATTTCAGCTTGATACCTCCACGCGTTCCTGAGAAAAAGGGTCTTGACAGACGGACGGGTTCCGTTTTTTCCTTTCGAGGCACGGAACCCTAAAAACGTTAATGAATTACCTGCAGTAAACGTAGTAGTTGATATGATTTTCGAAGTAAATTATTCATATCTTTTCTAAATTTGGAACAGTTAAGCAGTCTAGCTGTATGATCTTTCTACGTAGAAATATATTGTTGCATGATGTGTTTGCGATCGCAGTTCTTCTTCATTGCCTTGTAACAATTCGTTCATGATGCTTAGTGTGCTATAAAGAAATGGACGAGACACAATTTACCCTACATTTACGCGCCCTAGATTCGCACGGGTATAGTTTTTGGGAAAAGGAGCTGAAAGAACCGGCAAAGTGCGAGTCGGACTCGCGCTCGAAGGGTTCCGTACCATTATTTATACAACATTAGACATCAGCAAAAAACAACAAAAAGATCACGTTTGTTGTATTCTAGCCCCACATATATTTCATTTATTTTATTCCGTTTTTAGTATTTATTTCTTATAGCGCCAACAGAAATACATCATCTGTGAAAGTTTCAACTGTCTAGCTACCAAGGTTAATGAGATACACCCTAGTTACAGACAGACGGACAGTGGAGTCTTAGTAATAGGGTCCTGTGGGTACGTAACTCTAAAAATGTGGCTTCAACCACATTAAACCACAAAAAATGTGGTTCAAGTGTCTTTGAAACCTTTAAACCCGACTGTCCAAAGGAGATATATTTGGAAAATTGTAACTATGCGAAGCCAGGGCGGGGCGCTAGTATTGTTTTAAATATTATTGATTATAAATATGTATGTTAGTCTGTAAGGTATTTATTGTATGGGCCAAGTTGCCCGATATAAATGAATTTATTATTATTATTTTCTATATATTTTTTTTTATTCTTAGGATTAGGTTTTTATAATAGTTATAAAAAGTAAAATACAGAAAAATACATACAAAATAAAAATATTATAAAAACCTAACCTAGTTTGCCGCCGGTATCGAGGCAGGGCCCAAGCTACCGGTGGTCAGGGCCGCAGAGTGAGGAACCTCCGGACGATGCGTGCCGTGTCCAGAAGTACCGCCTTCTGTATCTGGCCCTTGATCTAGCCATCTAGCGAGAGTCTCTTGAGATGTCGGTCGAGACTCTTATTATTATTAAATATAATTAATCAGTAGTAAAATTAATATTAACTTTTTCTGTACAGTTGTACAAAGTGAGCCCCGTTGAAGGTGCCAACGTTGGTCCAGGTATGTGCTCAAAGAACAAATATGTAGGTAGTCTTTTTGTCTTATGTTTAGGCATAAAAATGTATATAAATTTGATTTCCTAACTTCAGGAGGGGCGGTGGACGCGGCTTGCACTAAGAAGCCGACGTCGGACGCCAAACCAGTCTCGAAGCCTTTAATCATTAGTGCGGTAAGGCTTATCTCTATACCTACCAACATTTTACAGCAGGTAAAACTACAGACTCCTACCACCCAAAACTAATTTGTGTATTTGAACATGACTTAAAAGCTAATTCAAAACGATTTTCAGGAATGCCGCTGCTTGGAATAAACGGCCAGAAAACCCCTTCTTTTTTACTCTTCAAAGGTATGTCCCCACTTTATTGTTTCATTCATCTTTTTTCATGGTTCAGATTGATATAACATTTTTTATTCACGTTAGCATTTTATGTGTTACAGATATTGCCACTGACTGATGACAAATCAGGTTGATGTGATTATTACAAGAAAACGACTTACTACTCTCATAAAATCACTGTATTTTTGTTTTGACACAACTAATATTATGTTGATTCATTCCTAAATTAAAAGCAATACTTTCTAGTATTTCCCATGTTTTGACGTTATTGCATTTACGAACCATTACTATAGGTAGATAAGAATTATTTATACTCATTCCTCTATATCTAAATTATTCTATCTAGATTTAATGGAGAACAATGAATGTCATTACAATCAGAAATTTGACATAGCACATTAATTTCTACCGTCTTTACTAAATAAAATTATTAAACCCCCAAAATGTAAATAAGTTGATTTTTCACAACATTTGCTTATGTGTTTGGTTGATTTGTAATGTATGAAGATTGAATGACGCTGCGAATATAGTCAGCGAAAAAGCTTGTATTAAAAACAGCAAAAACACATTTTTACGACACGCCAGCAGTAGATAAGTTTTCTCAGATTTATTAGATATAGCCGAGCGGACCAGGTGCTCAAATATATTTTATGTGAATTCAACCCATTTGCAAATAGCGTTAAAGTATCTTGAAATATTCTTGAGGACCTTGTTCACTATGATACATGCTTCACAGCGGATATCAAAGATGTATTCTAATTTTGGTGCCTTACTCCATTGCACTTATATAGGTAAATACAAGAAAAACATGTTTAACGCCACTGGGCACACAAAATGGGATTGTAATGTGGGAGAGAAGAGAACTAACTCAACATATCCTGCAAACGAAAAGAGAGTGTAATTCTAAATGTCGTTATCGCAGTATAACTATGTACCTATTAACACTTTTAAACTGTCCGAGCATTCCATGTAATGCACCGTTAAACTAGCTCTGCCACGTCTACGTGACGTCAGGAATGGATAATTCTGTACATTTGTGCATTACCTGTAATGCACGGTCGTATCGACCCATGACAGGTGGCTAAGGCGAGCGACTGTTAGTGTTAATAACCGTCGGGTTAGATCAATGAATGCCTCACCGCTGGTCTCGAATATAATGTAGGTACAGTGACAGCAACATGATCACACGCTAATAACATGAAGGCGACATTTGATATCACAGAATCACACAAGATCTTCTATGATAGTAGTCATCGTTATAAATAATTACATAAATGCCGTGACAGACGACTTGTTTTTCAAAAATAAATAGGATTGCCTTTTCTAGCACGTAGGTACATGATGGGATCAGGCACTGTGAAGTACAAAATTCGAACTTCGTGTCTTGCCGTCCCACGCTTATATTGTTTAAAACGAGAGTGAGAGGGACGGTACGATACGAACTTTAATTTTCAAATTTCGTAGTAGCCTCTCAGATCTTCCAGGAGATCAGCTCAAATACAGGGTTAGCGTGAAAAAGAAACACCAACAGATCCCACTTTAACCAACATTTTTCTGACTGTATGCGACGGTTAGTAGAAAATCAGTGCAAACGCTATTTTTGAAATGACATCGACACGACAGTGAAATAATTCCAAATGAAAAAAAAACGGACTTATGCGATACTTAGTACAGCACAGAATAACGTATGCGGTTGTCCTAATGCGGAAAAGTATTTTGGTTTCCATAATGCAATGACGGTAGGAATTAAACGAGTACATAATGGTATACTGTATTATATACAAGGTGTTAATTAAATAACTGAAAACCTCACGACACCCCAAAAATATTATTTTCATTTAATGTTAGTTGCTTGCATTTATTTTTGAATAACTTCATTATTTTAAAAGATATTCGTATATTTTGCTAAGTCAGTAATTCTGCCTCATTTCTAACTCTACACTCATAATTTGTGTTTGTCAGTTGCGCTTTGACGTTTTTAGAATAAAATCATACATTGACGGCAAAATGGCCAGTATTAAATTATCTAAATAGTATGCAACATCGCTGAAATGTTTAATTGGCGCCTGTTGCAGTCATAACTTTTAGACTGGGCACAATATAAAAAGAGGGATTTAAGAACACAAACACAACATAATTTTAAACAAAATGTAATTGATTCTACTCTCGATTCTGAGCAAACTACTTTCTGGCTTTCAGTTATTTAATTAACAACTTGTAAAATGTAGGTACACAAAAATGACGATGTAGCATATGAGGCTATAATCAATGCTGAAAGTTGAATAAAACCGTTTATTTTTCACAAATTATTGCGTCAAACAATTTTCTGAGAGACTACGCAGTTTAAAATAAATATTTACAAGAATAATGTAGTACCGGATCTGATTGCAAGTTTACGTATGCCACCGAGTGTCACACGGGGACAAGGTATTATAATCGTCCCAAAGTTACGTAAAAAAAACAATTCTGCCTTAGTTACATTGGCCAGTTTAATAGGCTGGGGTTTTTTTGGGTCAAAATTAGGTCATAGAGTACCCGAACAAGAATGGTACAGTCGGCATCAAAAGTAGCAGATCACTTTTTTACTTTGTCGTATTAGCACAATTTTGTTAAATTTGTATGGTGTTAAGTATCTATGTTGCTGTAAAACGACAAAGTACAAAAGTATGCAGCTACTTTTGATGCTGACCCCCAGCAGTTGATCCCTGGTCTAACATGGTCCTATTCTGGTATATTACATTGTAACAAGGCTGATCAAGCCTTGTCGATTGTTAACCTCTACCTCATTTCATGTTTTGGTTCGTTTTAAAAATTCAATTCAAATCTCAATTTTCGAATATCTTTAAAACTGTTCTTTCAAATTCAGCGCTTTGTTTTTAACTTTTTGTCAAAATTTATTCTGCGATCAGCAGCCATACTATAAGGACGTGCTAAATATTTTTGTTATGTTGACATCAATAGCTATTCGATCACATATCATAACAGTTTCACAGTGCAGTTAATTACAGTCTCCCTACATGTGTATCCCTGTTTTACTTAACCCTCTAAGGGATCTTGAAGGCACAATTGTAAGTCCTACAACTTTTGTAACCGTTTAAGCTTATATACAACGTCCCAAATTTATTACTTTTTTATATTAAGTTTGTTTTTGTATGCATTGTTACAGGTGCCTTCTATCTTACCTTTAAAATATACATCCTTGAACATCATCTCGTTTTACTTCTCTACACATCCTCATCAACGGTCGCTCACATCGTGACAAATTAACGTAAGTAATGAGGTTGAAAGGCCACCTCCATCGACATCTGTCTTGCACTTCTGACCAGGTAAGAAGTGGCAGACTTAATTTTTTTTACTCAATGGACCTTTGGTCAACTGCTGGTATCATTCTAGTTCGGGTACTCTATGACTTTTTTACGTAGCTTTGTGATGGTTAAAGGCATATAATTGCTCTCATGTGGTACTCGATGACGTAGGTAATCTTTAACCCCTAAAAAGGTAGAGGCGATTTAGGGACCACATACATTGACTTGGAAATTCAACTCTATTGTTTTAATTATAAGTTACAATATTCATTGTAATTATTGAAAATACTACTAGCTTCAAAAATATCCTTTCTCAAAGACGTACGTATTCGATAGCTACTTTTGATTCTGAGCATAGTAGTATGCTCCAATAAATTGGGCCTTATTAAGGGTTAAATCAGATCCCGAACTAAAGTTTAATCACAATCAACTCAGCATCATCCCGAGTGACGAACCTCAAGCCGACGCCAGCACCAGCGAACTTATTTAACGCATTCAGAATCACAATCATTTTCACCATTTGTTTTTGTCACACGATATATGATGATTGAAAAAGATGGTGCAAGCGCGAGCGCCCCACCGTCAGGACAATATTGCTGAGGCCTTGGGTCTGGTAATCGAAATCGCCCGCACCAAGTACAGTCGATCACATACATAAAGATGATATTATTCCAATGCACTGCGATAAGCTGACCATCATCGATCACTACAGGGCTCAGGCCTGAAATATCAGTTTTCTAAAATGTATTTTTCGCAAAATGTCTGCTTTTCTGAATGTCAACACGTCTTTTGCATAATGTCAGCTTCTCAAAATGTCAGCTATTTAAAATTGCCTGTCTCCAAGAATGACAGTTTTTGTATAATGTTCGCTTTTCAGAAAGTGCTTATTCTCAAAATGTCTGCAACCTCAAAATATCCACCTTTATATAACGTTGGCATTCCAGAAAAGGTCCCAAAATGTCTCCAACCATGGTCTTCAAATTTCATCTAAATCGGTTCAGCGGTTTAGCCGTGAAAGAGTAACAGACATACAGACAGACTGAGCTACTTTCGCATTTATTAGCATTGATTTTAGTAAAAAACGAAACTACGAAAATCCCTTCGTTCGGGTACGAAACCGGTTGAGAACGAAAAATATTTTGTTCTAAAGCTGTAATTTAATATTAGTTATAATTAATATGAAATAGTAAGTATGCAAGCAATTAAACTTTTTACATTTAGAACATTGATTTGAAAATAAAGCAGACATTATGGGAAAACAGACATAACAAGACTATAGCCTATTTAAAAAAGCGAACATAACGGGAAAGCAGAAATTATGGTAATGCTAATATTATAGGAATGTAAACATTATGAATAGACGACTTCCTGAAATTGTACACATTTTAATTAGCAGACATTTTGAGAAAGCTGACAAAATAGAAATGTTAACATTGTGAAAACGCCGACGTTTTGAGAATTGTACATTTTAGGAAAACAGACATTTCGGGCCTGAGCCCACTACAGCACGCATACGCGGTGTAAAGGGTGGACAGACTCAACATAAAACAAGCTAAACCGGAAATACTAACAGTCACAGATTTAAAACTTCATCGAAACCAATCGCAGAAACGATCAATTTCATTCATGGCTTTAATTGTTTTCATCTACTACTGCCACCCTACCTACTTTTCAGGCCGTATGCGTTGCACCCTTCTTATTTCCATGTTTATAAAATCACTTAGTATCATCAGTAAAACCAAAACTTCTTGTTCATTACAAAACCAACATATAAAATCTTCATAAACAGAAAATATTGAGATAATTTCCAAACGCTTTTTTTTTCTTGACGACTCAAATAGCTTGAGATATCTAGTCGCTGACCAAGTAAGTATACCTAGCCTCATTTCTATTCAAATTTCAGCAATATAAACGGCAGTTAGGTTATTCTGACTATATGATATTATTTATTATACTCTATCAAATATTTTTACATACCGAAAAAAAATTAGGCTGGCCCGACACAATAGGAATATCTATTAAACTGTAACTCGCAGCTGATTGATAAATAACGCATAGCCTTAATCAGTGAAGCTAAACACGTTAAATTTGGCAGAGTTTATATACCTTGATATATTTTTACGCTATGTAGGCAGTGATTACTGATTACCTTTATTAACAAGACTCATAAATCAGCTATAGCTCAACATCGTATTGAATTTGAAACTAATCACTGGATTGAGTTACACAGCCCAAAGGTCATCACGACGAAACGCCATTACTGGCATTACCTCCCAAGACTGGTAAGAAGAGAAGCGGTTCAGAAATACACAAAATTAAATTATTGTGACGGGTTGAGATTATCGAATGTGGAATTCAGTGATTTCTTTGTGTAAACCTCTTCTGGAGTTCAAGTGTAAAACCGTGAATCATTAAAAACTCTTTATGTACTTTGAGTAAAATATATATACATATAACCTACATATGTCTATATTCTTATTTTATTATGATTAATTCAAGTTAAGGTTACCTACTGAGAGGAGTCAGCCTTCAGTATAAAACTAAGTCAACATTAACCCATTCATTGCCGATCGCCAAATTACGTACTTCGCCGCGATGCCGATGCTTTTGTAGACAGACGCCCATCCACGTCCGCGGAAACTAGATAAAGCTAAATTGGATGCCCATCGGCGTCTGCCGAATTATATTAGGGTCCACCAAGACGCCAATGCGCGTCAAACGCACTGAATGGGTTTAAATAAAATGTGGCACCTGCTCACCGCTTTACATAATGTGAATAACCAAAAATGTCTGCTGGTATGTAAAGAAATCGGTCACTATTTGTAAATCCATCTCCGAATATAAACTTAGAAAATAAAAATTACAAAAGGTATTTAGTACAGTCTAGTACCATGTATCAGTCTAACGCAATATCGTTCGGAACATTTTAATTGTGGATGCATTTCGGGTTTAAAAATGGGGATGTTTATGTGTGCAATCTTCGCCTGATTAGGGCACCCACAGACGAACGCTCACATTCTTATCTTTTAAATGTAATATATACAGGGTGTAACATTCATATCGGTCAGTATGGGAAAGTCTGAAACTATAAGACATATGAAGATCTGTCCTTAGAAACCATGTCATCGATTTTAATAAGAATAAAAACTGTATTCCTACATTTACAAAAAAAAAAAACTTACTCAGTTCGGGAATTGAACCCGGTCGTTTAGAAAAATAAAACATACATTATTTCTATTTCGATATCGGTAGTCATAAGCAATAAATGTTACTATGAAACACGATATCTAGAATGAATAAATGCATTGTATTTCACATTCTTTAATAATGTAAGTTTTATTTTCAAAAGATCCGGGTTCCGGGTTCGATTCCCGAGCTGAGTACAAGTTTTTGAAAATGTATGGTTGCAGTTTTTCTTGTTATTAAAATCAATGACATGTGTGTGTGTGTGTGTGTGTGTGTGTGTGTGTGTGTGTGTGTATGTGTGGTAGTTTCAGACTTTCCCATACTGACCGATATGAATGTTACACCCTGTATATAACAATCATTAGCAGCGTTAAAATGACTGATTATTATTTGAGACAGCCCGCTCGGTTCGCGATACGTGCGTGCAGCAGTCACAGCTGAATAAAGGTCAGCTCATTTATACAAAACAGTTATAGTTTTAACACGCAACTTAAAATTAATCATTAACTTAAGAATTAAATGGGTATATCTAGTAGGTGACTTAAAGTAAAGGTGTTGTGTACATGGCCCTTCCGGCAGGCTGAGTACAAGTGTAGTGTAGCGATAGTTTAGCGGTGTCGGCCGCGCGCGCCGAAGTAGTTGCCGGCAGAGTCGCGGCTGTAGCGACGCTCCTTGCGGTCGGGCCGGTCGGGGCGGTCGCGGCTGGTGCGCCCGGCGCGCCGCTCGTGCTCGCGCGACCGCTCCTTGTCACGAGATGACTCCCGACCTCTGCTGACACGTTACACACTGATTGTTGTAGCAAACATCAATGGGACTACTTGCATAAGCGCGATTTTAAAAAGGTAAAAGTACGCAGCGTAGGAATGCTTAAAGTTACATGACAAATAATTAATCACTAAATCATAATTTATGATTCCCTGGAATTCTGACGTTTCTTGGTATTACCAGGGAAAGAACATTGCACATCAGTTATAAATAAATAAATATCATGGGACACTTGACACCAATTGACCTAGTCCCAAACTAAGCAAAGCTTGTACTATGGACACTAGGCAACAGATAAACATACTTATATAGATTAATACATATGTACTTAAATCATATTAAACACCCAAGACCTGAGAACAAACATTCGTATTTATTCGTACAAATATCTGCCCCGGCCGGGATTCGAACCCGGGACCTTAAGCTTCGTAGTCAGGTTTTCTAACCACTTGGCCATCCGGTCGTCCGACCGGAGTTCTGAGAATGTCAGGGATAAATAAATAATTTATTTGTATGTTGTAACTTAAATAGTATGGCCGGTCTGCCATTGTAAAACAGGCCCTGGTTGAAAGCGTGTTTCTTATTCATTTTATTTCTTATTATAAGACATGTGGACTTTGTGGACTAAATTAAACCTGGATTTTTAATCCCATGGAAAAAATTTAAACAAAATTTCCTTATTGTCAAAGTGACATTTCAGGGGATCTCAAGTTATGGGCCAGCTAGAAATATTATATAAAGTTCTGTTGTTACCATGTTTTTTCTATTTCCGATAAAAATAACGTTTAATAACAATGAACGAAAAACAACGGAAAACGTAACAATGAACAATTTAACTGCAATAAAAACATAACAACAACGTCAACAATGTTAGTGCATTGAGTGACGTCTCGCGTCAAGCGGACTACAGCTTAAAAACCCGGGTGTAATACCAGGACAATAAATAAATTATGCATACGAAAACAGTATTCTCTTTGTAAATGAATATATCAAAGTGTAAATGCCATTATAAAGATTTCCATCAATAAATATTATTTTATCTTGATTATGAAATACAGTTTTTAATAAAAGTCGAGTTCTGACAAATGTGGAAATAATAAATACCTTAAATAAATATATTTTCCATGGAATTAAAAATCCTGGTTTAACCTTACCTCGTTAAAAAAAAAAGTGTTATTGACGTAATTGTGATACGATTTTTTGTAATTTTGTTACAGTCTTACTAATTTGAACGCGTAAATGTTTCCATGATTTAAGGAAAACCTCGTTTCTAGCAAACCGTATCCGAAAGGTAACAAACAGAACCTAATTATCGCCACTTTGCTGTCCGTCCGTCTGTCTGTCTGTCACAGGGCTGTAGGTATCTCGAGAAAAAAATAACACAATGTTTTTTTGGCAATGAGTATGGCGGAAGGAATATGGTGGTTTATAATACTTTTCGGATAGGATGGGTACGATGACACATGTCATTAAGCAATTAAAGGTTTGTGACAATGTAAAACGATTTATTGCGATTCTCGATTAAATATGCTAAGGGTGTGTAATGGATTTTATTAGTGATAGTTTATATTTTTAACTATTTTTTGCCTGCGGCTTCACCCGCGTAGCAAGTGTTTTTGCTTGTGTATCGGGATCTCACAAACCATGTGGTCTTCTTTGGCACTATATCAAAACTAATAACTACAACAAAAACCATAATAACAAAATTGAATAACAAAGTAACAGTTCAAAACATCAAACAATACGAAACACTCGATACAAAGACGCATTTAAGGACCTTTGCTCTCGTACTAATTGACAGATGATGCGAGTCAAACTATTTGATAAGATTGTGGAATCGATTCGGTCGATAAGCAGTCAAGCTCTATGGAAATAGAGATCCGTTTTACGCGATGAAAGTTGACGAGATTACAATTTATCTTTTTAGTTTTAAAACATAATAATAATCATATTCATATTCATTTATTCATAAAATTAAAAATTAATATATTTTTAAGTGATTTTTGTTTATTATTACGAAATCTTTTAAGCCATAATATATTTTTTTATAAATTATTGGCCTGAAACGTTCATGGCGTGGAATTGAAAAAACGCAAGTGTCACCGTACCCAGGATGGGATCCGAAAAGTACTATAGGTGCTCGAGGGAGGTGGTACATGGTGGAAGCTCGCAATGGGGCAGAGCCAAGATTACTACTTTAAACGTTGATGCCCGTGATGCATGTCATGCCACTCGGCTTCCGACTTGAATGTTTTGGTCTCTTTTTTTCTATTAACTCGTAACGTAGAACATACACAGCATGACAACTGTCAAAATTTCAAGGAATGAAAAATCGCATTTAGTAATCTCGCTCAGCCAAATAACCTACTAATTAGTTTATAAGGATATAAAACAAATACATGAAGTAAAAACTAGGGCAATTTAATCCTCTTGACCTAGTCCTTAACTAAGACCCATTTGCCTTGCACACGGTATTCCACGAATTGACTTTATAAAGAAAATAACAAAAGAGTAGAAACACTTCTTTCCAAACTGTCACATTATAAAAATAAAATGGGTGAACAAGTCAGCAATTTCGTAGGTAAAATTTGAATTCCTTCTTCAATTATTATTGTAAATCTGTTTAAAAAAAAATATATACCTCGTTGAGTTTCTTGCCGGATTCTTCTCAGCAGAGGTTTTTCCGAACCGGTGGTAGATTTTTTTTTTGACATTCATAAGTGCTTAGCCTAAATTGAATAAAGATATTTTGACTTTGACTTTGAATGCTGTTTGTTATTTGATGTCGTACTCTTGAAGTCCATTTTCCATTATAATTATTATCTTTTTTTATTAAGATATAAAAATGAATCACCATTTAGCTAATTCTTTTTTTGTTGTGTTTGCTATTGTCAGGAGAAGGTTAAGGATAAAAGATTTAGAAAATTTAAAAAAAAACTACACCAGGGGCGAAGCCGCGGGCACCAGCTAGTAAGCAATAAAACGTATGTACAGGTCGACTCACAAAAGCTGGCACAAATGGATTGAATAAGTGAATGAAATCTATATCTGTTCCTTCTTTGCATACTCTTCACACAAATATCAAAATGACATGCATCTGTCATTTTCCTACAAAAATGTCTAAACGACATTACATTTACTCAATGTATTCGTGACAGCCCTTGTGAATCGACCTCTACTCTACGTTACGGCTGCGTAAGAAATCCCAAATTATTGTTTAGAAGTTTTACAACTTTCTTCAGTTGCTATAAAATTAAATTCGCTAAATGCAATATATATATGTATTTAGTAAAACTTTCGCTAATGGCAAACGCGTTAACCCTTAGATAGACTAGTTTTGACTTTATAATAATCAGATTTGTATGATAAAAGCAGTAATTCAAGTTTACTTTTAAAAATGTACATATAAATGGGAAACTAATATTGCAATGCATGTACGGGTTGATTCACAAGAGCTGCCACGAATTCATTGAATGAGTGAATGAAAGTATCTGCGTGTTACCTATTTCAATACACTTCACACAAATATGAAAATGACATGAATCTGTCATTTTCCAACAAAAATGTCTAAGTGACATTACTTTTATTCAATGCATTTGTGCCAGCTCTTGTTGTGAATCGACCTGTACTATACGTACCAGAAAACAGATAAACAGACTTAGTTAGATAAATACATTCTTACACATTATATGTACATATAGTGTAGGGTTAGCCACAGACGGGCGGTCATGACGAAGGTATGTAAATAAAATATGGTAATTTTTATGTTCTAAAGGTGTCTAACTCACCTTCTAGAAGTAATTAATTGTTGCAATGAGTTAAAACAAACCTAGATTCCCCAGCGGAGCGGGAGTCCCGCTTGCGGCGCGGCGCCGTGGCGCGCGCGTGCGCGTGCGGCGAGCGCGAGCGGCGCGACGGCGACCGCGCCGGAGAGTCGCGCTCGCTGTTCAGGTTGAAGTCGTCGAACCTAAGCAACCACCATCAATACAAAACCCATACAACCCCTCGGATTCCAAAACGACGTAGATGTTTTTTTTAAGGAGACGCATAACATTTTTATGCGTTTATGGGTTGATAATAGGACTTTTAAACCAAGACTTTATTTAAGAGAAGTCCGTTGTTCATTCACTTTGTTCTAAAATACAGATTTAATAACAATTATAGTACTTACTTATTTTTAGGCGCTTCTGCAGAGCTGTGACTAGAGCTGGAACTGGAGGAGGAGCTGGACGATGACGAGGAACTTCGCGATCTTTGCCATGAAAATAACATTGATAAATAAAATTAAAACACCGCCTTTTGTACCACAATAGATAAATCTCTCTCCTAGCTACAATATAAGGTAAGGCAGATTAATAGTTTAAAATGATACCTAAACCTTACCTAATCACATACAGCCCTGGCCAACAGTATTAGCACCCTATAAAAAATATTATGTGCATCAAAATTGTATTTACAATGCACGTGCTCGGAAAGTGCCTCTTGACGTGGGTCAACATATCCATAGAAAATTAGTGATTCCTGCACGCATCCACAAGTGTGCAGAAAAGTTGTATGGATTTTACTTTCCGCACTTGTCCAAACTATTGTTAAAAAAATAAGTCTAAAGAGTCGTTATAGTTAGGCTTTGAACAAATAAGAAAACGTTTGATGCAACCAACTGAATATTTACTGATAAGATAATACAGATTAAACGCGACAGAAAAGGGAATATTTTTCTTTTTTTTCATGTAAACTCGTATTTTGATTCCGTCTAAAGTTATGAAAAAAAGGAAATAAATTCTTTAGTCCAATTCGGACCGTGCGACGACAAGCGCGCGCACTCGAAAGTTAACCAATGAGCTTCTAGTGCGCGCGCACGACGTAGCACGAACCAATCATGGTTACCCGTTCGCGCTTGTCATGAAACCCCGCCAAAGTAATGTTCATGAGTTCAGTCCGGTGAATTAATTTTTGATAAGTAAATTAAAATGAACAGTTCAAATGATGAATTTATATCTGACTTGACGCCGTCTTACGTCCTCGACGAAGCACATATTGTCAGTGACAAACTCAATGCTGAAATACGTGAACTATAATATACATTAGACATGGGTAATCTCAACTCCGCGAAGTGATCTGACTCACTAGATGCAGCTCCGGTGTCGGTACCGAATCCGCTTATTGAATCCGACTCCTTTATTGACTCCGGTTCTTTCGAGCGATTATTAATTTATCTATGGCCGATCCGCCCCACCCGCTGACTGAACTGAAGTACAGATTCGTGAGAGAGAGAAAGATTCGTTCGTTAGTCCAAGTCCGAGTACCGAACCGAACCACCTCTAATATACATACCAAAGTTAATAAACATCGTAAATTGATAGAATAATCTACTTCTACACACATGAATATTATAACATCTACCGGTACGTCTTATTCTTATTTATTTGCTTTTATCTATTAGAATTAGTGAACCCATTCTGAATTATTTACAGTTCCAAAGCTAAACAATCTCAGATTTACGGTAACTTTTTGTTAATAGCTGGTAGATTAGATACATAATATAAAAAAATTACTTGATGATAATTAACTATTACACGGATTTATTCACGGGTTGCACTGATATTTAGCATTATAGGAGCGTGCAGGAGATAAGGTCTAGCCAATATAAGTGTGGAAAATGTCAAGCAACAAGGGCTAATAATTAATCATAAAAAATCACGATACTAAAACAAAGTCTCCTTTACCTATCATTAGTAGCTGTAGCTGTTCTAATCTTCTGAGTCAATCATTGTTATGAAAGTTGGTTTAATAAAGTGTATACGTTAGCGATTTTGGTTTACCGTGCATGTCGTTATGCAGACGACCAGATGGCCTAGTGGTTAGAGAACTTGACTACGAAGCTTGAGGTCCCGGGTTCGATTCCCGTGTCGGGGCAGATATTTGTATGAAAAATACGAATGTTTGTTCTCGGGTCTTGGGTGTTTAATATGTATTTAAGTATGTATCTATCTATATAATTATATTTATCCGTTGCTTAGTACCCATAACACAAGCTTTGCTAAGCTTACTTTGGGACTAGGTCAATTGGTGTGCATTGTCCAGTGATATATATTTATTTATTTATTTATATCTACTGCATGCTACTGTAGTAAAAGGAGTCATCATCATCATCATTATTAGTAAATATACCTACATAGTTTTAGACACAATAAATGGCATGCTGGTTCGCAATAAAGCAAAACCTGTAATTAAAATGTATAACACTTTTTTCTTTAATCGGTTCTGGTTCCCTTATATCGAACTTGATCACACGCCAAATTAAATAATTGTTTTTGCTTTGTGCAAGGAAAAAAATATTTATTATCCATCTAATATGCCCAAAAAAAGAGAACTTACGTTGTTGTGTATATACAGCATTGGCCAAAAGTTGTGCCTACCTATGATATTTGTACGCGTAAGTTCTATTTTTTAGGCATATTAAAAGGATAATATACATTTTATTCTTGCACGAAGCAAAAACTATTATTTTTTACTGGCGTATTACGTGTTCAAGTTTGATGTAAGCGAAGCAGAAACGATTTAAAAAAAAGGGTTTTAATTTTATTTACACGTTTTGTTTTATTGCAAACCAGCATTCCATTTTTAGAGTATAAAACTATGCATGTGTATATTTACTAATAATCTGTAAATATTATATACAATTTGGATGCACATATTTTGTGGATTTATATTTTGAATAAGGTGCTAATATTTTTGGCCAAGGCTGTATGAGGGGTTGTATTCCATGAAGGCAAAATTTCCCATTTTATTTTTAAACTTCTGTGTCAGTTGCTCTTTGTTATCAACATCCATATTGAATTAGCACAACTATTAATTTTGTTATTAAATTTTAATAAACAAACCTTCTGTTGGTGGTCTTGCTATCAACTGGAGCTGCTTTGCCGTTTTTGTTTGTCGGATCAGAGCTACCTTCTTTGTCGTCTTTATCTTGATTTTTGTCTGCCGTTTCTGAAATGTTTAACTCATTACTTGTGAACTTATTGCAGCCCATTCCATTTTAATCAGTATTCTGCAGACCACTAAATGTGCGTAAAAGCCCCAGAAATCACCGAATTAAGTGTTTAGTTTTTACCATATGTTATATATAATTTATTCCCAGCAAAAATCAATAGGCAATTTTAAGGGGAAATGATCGGTAATACATGGTGAGACGTGACAGATGGAGGTGGCACCTGGTTTGGAGGAGCGCGGGCGGTCGTCGTCATCGCTGCCCCACAGGTCGTACTTGGACAAGTCGGCGTCGTCGCCGGACTCCTCCTCGTCGCCCTCCTCCGCTGCCTCCACCGCCTCTGCCGCTCCGCTCTCTTCCTCTTGCCCGTCCGACGGTTGACTCTGAAACAAATCATTAAAGCACCATCAGATAGACACTTGGTCAATGCATACAATACAGGATTTCGAGAGGTAATTAATTAAACATGACGGCGATGTAATAGATTGGCTTTATTAGCCATCGTAACAAAAACATTAAGGGCCTGTTTTACCACACATTGTTGAATTTTATGTGACATATTAATTTGATACCGTTACCGTTTATTGCGACAAAACAGAGACAGCATCCTAGACATCTATCACATAAAATTGATCAATGACTGGTGAAACAGGGGGTAAATCTTGTAAAACTTGTGAAGCATTAAAACCAAAACATTTAAATGAAATACAAACCTTTCTTTTTCTTTTCCGTTTTCTTCCATCAGCAGTATGCTTTACGGTCTTGTCTGCGGGTTTTATTGTCAATTTGAGCCTATTCAACATAATTGGTTTTGGTAACGCAAAACTTTTGAAATTGCCTATAACAGCCGTATTTTCGTTTGTTTCTGAGAGGTCATTATCTACATTTGGCTGCAAGTTGATATTTAATTTTTTTGCAACATTTGGTGGAATTATGACTGGGCCAGGATCAAAAATATCACTTAAAAAAGGTGTGTCGCCAGTATTTCCATGTAATCTTTTCAACTGTCTTTCTACACTCCCTTCTTTATCGGACTCCTTTTCCCAGTCTTCATCATTGGTCAGGTTGATAGTCTCCACTGGGTCTGCATTGTCTTCCACATTGTTTTTTATTGTTTGACCATTTTGTTTGTTAGCATCATCAGATTTTTGTGTTATTTGTTGCAGATTTTGAAGAGCTAATAACAATGTATCTGTATTAATACCAGCCAATATATTGGATAAATTAACGGCAGTTTGTGGGGTTTCCTGTGAAGTTAAATCTTCCTTCACAGCATTTTGTATAGATTTTGTATTATTTGCCAAGGTTGTGGTTGCAGATTGAGGTTTGATCGAGTTCTGTGCAGTAACATTTTCAGGAATATTTATTACCTGTGGTTTAAGAGTTATTGATTCAATAACCTTAATTATTTTTGATTTATTAGGAGTGCTGTGAACATTCTCATTAAAAGTTTCATTTTCAAGTGATTCTGTCTGAGTAACCTGACCATCGCGTGTTTCGCCCAACAGCATATTATTGTCTCTACCAGAATGCGGCTGTATAACCTGGCTGAGAACACTTCTTGTGTCCTTATACTTGTTTGGTGAGTTTGCTGCTGTAGAACACTTTATGACTAACTCAACCCCAGAATCTGTTATATCTTGACACTTACTCGAATTTATATCTTTATTTTCTACTTCAAAACCAAACAAAACATTATTTGAATTCAAAAGTTGCTGCTTGGGGTTAACTGGAGACATAATGTGGCTACTCAAATTTTGTAATCCTAATTCATCTGAATCATTGTAGAGAGCATCATCATCTTCATCCCAGACCATTGTATAGGGTTTGCTAGTACTATTCTCTGAAGGATTCCTTTCTGGACTAACACAATGTTGACCAAGATCAAAAATTTCCATTATACTTCTATTTTTTGTAGCTGCATCAGACTGTACCAAGTCAAAAATGCGAGAGGAATTTTCAGATGACGTCATAGTAGTTTCAGTAGCTTGGACCATACTTGCACTTTCATTTTGCAATGGCTTATCAAATGAGGTGTAATTATTAGTAATAGCTATTTGTTCAAAATCATCATTTGTAAAATCAACTCCATGTGGCTCAATACCTGACAAATGATCTGGACCACACCCAGGAATGATATTTAAGGGCTCATTATCAGCAACTGAATTGAGCAGAGGAATACTGGACACATTATTCAGTATTACAGGAGCAATATTTGCTGTGCCATGATCATTCTTAGTTTTATCTAACACCTGACTATTTTTGCGAAATTTTGCACAATTTCCTTTTGCCCAAAATCCTTTTTTCTTAACATTATTCTTGAAATCTTGATAGTTTTTGATAGTTGAAGACCCAAGTTTAGTAGGTACGTACTCTGCCATGGAACTGTCCGCATCTGCAAAGCTTGTATTTCCCTTGACATGCATATTTCGCACATTTGAAGTGTAGATATTTGCTGTAGCTAATGGTGATTGTTCTGATTTTTTCACAGTGCAGTAGCCTTGAAATATTTGAAGGTCATTTAATTGACATTTTGATTTTTCATCTAAAGGTGTTTGTCTTTTTGATAGTTTACGCTCTGGCTTCTTTCCCTCTCCATAAACTCTTGAAAGGAAATCAACATAATCACTATCATAAGAAATAGAATCTGATTCGGAATTTGACACAGTACTTGATTGCTTATTCTGAACGGAATCACGGCTATCTGGTATGATTTTAGACTTCATAGTAGCTGAACCTCCTTTTTCTAAATCACTGTCAGGGTAGTTAGAGTCCTGGGTGTCACGTGAACTAGAACGTCTGAAGCGTGGGGACATACTCCTTGGCTGGTCGTCAGCATTACTAGCTGAACTACCAGATGCTTTTTGATTATTGCAAATTACTAATGTTTCAGTACTTATGCTTCTTTGTAGTGTTGTAGCTTGAACGCTATTTGTTTTTGTCTTATTTTTAATACACTCAGTATCACTGTCGTCTGAAGATATAGGTATCTCATCTGGATTAGGCTGTGGTTTGGAATGACTGATTTTAGTTTTGTTAGAACATGGTGGACTAATGTGGGTATCAATTAAACATCCTGTTGACAGAAGACGTTGCCTCCAAGCAAAAATTGTTTTAAAATCTGGTGCAGGTTTATCATATAATGATTCAAATTTTTCTGTACTTATTTTACAATTGTTATGTACAATAGCAAATGCTGCTACTTTCACACGCTCTTCAATAGAATAAGTAACTTCATAATTGGCTGTAGGAGTGCCTGCTGTAAACTTATAGACAACATCATCTTTTGATGGTTGTAATCGGTTTTCTATACTTTGATCATGAAATTTTGGTGTTTTATTCGAAATATGCCTTGGCCTTTTTGGTGGATTTCCTGACGATTCAATCAGATCCTGGTCTGTAGAACTAGTAAATCTTTTACGCATGTAATTTCCATTGGTTTTATAAGATGGTAACATATGATTTTGTCTGTGATAGTTTGTTTGATTTTGAAGTTGATGCCTTCTAAATGCCATTTTACTGAGTGGAGGTAGCTCTGATATAGAACTGTCACTTAGACTGCCCCTTATTTTATCGAAATCTTTGTTGCTGACAACATTTGGTGCAGGATCTTCCTTTGCATCCATATTTAGTTCCATCTGCAGCAATGTTGGTGGCAATTTTTTGACAAGAGGTCCTTCAGTGATGCCGACCTGAAGGCAGGAAAAATTATCTCCACTTTAGTATTTATGTGCATCAAATTATTGCACTTATATATAAATAAAAGTCTTCTCTGCTTCAAATTCCCAACATCCTCTGAATTTTCAATAAAATATTTATTTATGCAAAATGTCCTTAGGAAATGCTGAGTGATGTGATGTAAGAAATACAGTATTAGGTCTTGTAAACAATAGAAGTCTGCAGGAGAGCTGTTACTGTCAGTTACAAATTTTCACCGCTCATAAAGTTGTAATAACATTTGATACCAAAATGGATAATTTTGTAACATTTACAGTAAAATTTATTATTTTATATCTAAATAGTACATACATTTATGTTTTGACTTGATGAAATTATCAAATTACTGTAAAGTATGCCAAAACTTTTTTTGCTACATTTGATCCAGTGTCTTAGTAGGTAGAATTTGAATGTCTCCAAGTCTGAATTTAATCCAAAAATTAATGTCAAGCAAATATGTAATTCTCTTTGTTTAAAAATATGTAGAAATAAGATCCCTGAAATTTATTGCACTCTCTTTTTCACTAATTTTTTTTAAACAATATAGGCTTTCATTTGGCCACAATTTAATAGAACAAAGATGCCACTGTTTGCACATGTCACAAAACTGCAGTTGTCTTGAGATTTAAAAACAGCACATATTCTTGCAGACTTCTCATGTTGTTTTGTTGTTGTTTTGATGTGAATTGCTATTTAATTGGGTTTCAATTAATATTAAAAAAGGGCATGCTTGTTGCAAGATATAACAAGGGTATTCAGGGTTATAAAGCATACACAGTAGGTAGAATACACACCACATTCTGCGCCTCGGGTTTGCGTTTTCGTTTCTTTCTTCCAAATTCATCATATTCGTCATCAGATGAGGGCTCCCGCCTGCGGTACTCGACCACCCCGCGCTCGTTGTAGCCACCGCCGTAGCCGGTGCGTGCTTCCACCTAGTAAAATATTACAACCAATGTATTTAGTGAAACACTCCGAATAAAAATGGTTTTAATTTAATTATTGCGATATTTACTTCACCAAACTTTGGAGCATTGCAAACATTGCAGGTTGTGCGCCGGGCCCAATTTACGTTCGCACATTTATTGCATTGCCAGTCATCAGCATTGAACAAGCCGCGGCTCTTCTCAGCTGCCGATTTACCTATTTCTGTGCCAAGTTTCTTTTTGAACATTTTTCCGCCATCGGGTCTATCTTTATTACAACGATAACATGATACTCGACGCGCAAAATTTATGTTCCCACAACTCTGATCACTACATATCCAATCACCTGCGCCTTCGTTCATTGTGATACAAACGTATGTAAGCCTTCACTACACAATTATTGTCAATTACATATTACCCTGCACTACTATTTACGACAAGTAACACAAAACTACGAGTATATTTGCAAGAAGTTGTAAATAGAAGTTTATTTGACGGATATCACTACCAAAGAAAACTAAGCACTCTTTCGTTCGTGAGGAAAGAAATCAAGCAAAGCAAGCTTCATTTCATGCCAGCCATGACATGACGCAGGCTGAGGATGGAAGAGATGTAGAGAATAGAACGTTCTTTCCATAGACAAACTACCCTCTAGACATTGTTCTTGTCTATGGAATTTGCAAAATGCCAACAGTACAACAGCAGGGCTACTACGAAGCACGTAACTCGAAGTTCGTGTCGTGCGGTCTCTCTGACACTTATACTATTTAATACGAGAGCGAGAGAGACGGTACGATACGAACTCAAGGTTAAAGTTTCGTAGTAGCCCTGCAGGTACAAACGTAATGCTACATTTACACGCTTGCCAAGCTTCGGCAAGCTCTCACAATTACAAGTGTGTAAACAGTTTGGATAGGCTTGCGTGAGCTTGCCAGCGCTTGCTGCCGATCCGGGACGGGTCACACACACGCACCACACACGCACACACAGCAGGGCTACTACGAAACTCGAAGTTCGTACTTCGTATCGTAGCGTCTCTCTCGCTCTCGTATTAACTAGTATAAGTGTCAGAGGGATTTTAGTGACCATTATGAGTGCTTGGACTGAAGAAGAAATTTTGTCCTTTAAATAAAAATACATCAAGACAACTCAACACTAGAGCTGAAGTAAAGCAACTTCAAGATCCACGTCTGCCATGCTTGCCTGTCTGGAGTACATACACTGACGCATTTGCAAGCGTGTGGCATTCAAGCGCATATATAGGCTTGAAGTTTGTAGATGTTGGCTAGGGTGTAAATGTAGCATTATAATGCCCGATTCAAAATAAATAAAAAAAGTTGGATATTGTGATTTGTGATCATGTTTGTGATATTGAAATCAGGGGGTGCTGTAAGAAATTTAAAATATTCTATCTTACCGTCCCTCTCACTCGTATTAATATATATGAGCGTTGGTGGCACGGTACGACACGAATTCAATTTTCGACTTTCACGTTACGAACGACTTATCTTGCCGTCCCGCCCGCTGACGCTCATTTATTTAAATACAAAAAAAAATACAAGCATTGGAACATAGAACCTCCTCCTTTTATGAAGTCTGTTAAAAATACAATAGGTACTGAATACGATAATACGAAAGAGGGATGCAGGGCTACTACGAAATTCGAAACTCGAAGTTCGTATCGTGCTGTCCCTCTCGCTCTCGTATTAAATAGTATAAGTGTCAGAGGAACCGCACGACACGAACTTCGAGGTTCGAGTTTCGTAGTAGCCCGTCAGATTGAAATTGAAGTGAAATATAGAAAGCGGGCACAGGCAAGGCACGCTCAGGGCTCGCGCTCGCGCGCATTTAATGTATCTGTCAAAAATGTATACAGAGAGGTTATTGCAGTGAATAATAAAAAAATGTTTCATAAAAACAAGTTGCCCTTTTAAATAAATTACGTACAATATCGAGATCCTAAAAGTTTATGATTAGATTACGTATTGAAACCACATCGTCCCTCTTGGTGTACGGCCAACTAGATTAGTGCAGTCTCTCAAAACTACCCGTATCTTTCTGGTCCTGGAATTTTACAGAATGTTATCGCATGATGTATGAAGATGACAACATAACTTCCACTCCAAAGCGCTGCGTGCTCACTGAAGTAACCAATTCGACCAATGTGTCTCCCACGGCGAACTTGAAGTTGTTGACGAATGTCGCGCTGCTGTATCCGACGCCGCCGCCGAGCGCCGTGCACCGCAAGGAGAAGTCTTTGCAAATATTGTGCGATAGGTAAAACATTTTCGTGCTTTATCTTTAACTTACTTTATATGATTACAAGCTATCGTAATTTTGGCAGCGTCCAGCGAGAACTTTGCATTTTCTCGGGATATAAAGAACTCCATGATATTGTTATGGCTATATCAGGGATAGTGGCGCTTTCTTAAAAATATTTTTTAACAATAGATATTTTGAAGAACTGTTACTGACTAACACTGTTTTTTGTTAAACTATGATTCAACAAAGCTGTTTGTACTATTTCTTTAATTCATAATATAATTGTAATAATCTTCTTGTGTAGACAACTTTTTCTTCTAAATATAGTGCCAGTTCATAAAATCTGTTTTCCTCTTGTTTAGTTGGCAGTCATTTTGTGATGGTCTCTATTACACTTGCAGTTATTGAACAGTGCTACATTGTTTATATCTTGCTTCTCAGCTACTAACATTGCACCACAGCTACATTAGTTTGGCACATAATATAATATGTTATCATATCAAACCCACATATAACAATACATATTATTATGTGCCTGTAACAATATAAATGGGCTTGTATAACATATGTATTGTTTTATATGAAAGACAAGGGGGGGTATTCTGCATGTGAACCCTTTTCTACTCGCCATTTATAGAAATGTAAAAAAATATATTTATTTATCATACCAGCTTAGTTTTAACACGCACACACAAACATCACACGTATTCCCAAATGGGGTAGGCAGAGCACACGAAATGTTACTGCTCCGGAGCCACTTTTAGCAATTTTAGGTTTTATGCATGACAAAAACGGTTCAATAGTGACAGGTTGTTAGCCTATCGCCTATGGTATACCTTAACCTATATCCTTAGTCGCCTCTTACGACATCCACTGAAGAAATGGAGAGGTGTAATTCTAACCCGACACAATAAGGCTTGTTTTAACCTGAAGAATATATTCTAATGTTTATTTATAGTAAATGTTAAATCTATATACAGTGGTGGACATATAATTAGAAACACTTAGTACAATTTATAAATTCTTAATTCAAGCAATACTTTAAGAGCATTTTTTGTGTGACATCAAAGAATATTTAATACTTGTTAGTACTTAAACAGTAGAGCATCTAATATCGGACGTTTTTTGCAATACCGGTATTTTTTCGATACCGAAAATTTAAATACCGGTATTCCGGTATTTCGATATTTTTTAGATATTCGTATTATTAAAGTAAAATTAATGAGTCTCCCACTTCCAAAACCTTTCCAGTTCCGACTATCTTAAGTATGAGTGGGTACCTAAGATTATTTCAAAGATGTCTAAAATTATTTCAAATTACAATGAACAAACACGCGCACCTTTAAAATTAAACTGAAAAAATTCGAAATTCTCTCATTTCAAAATTCAACCAGATTGTTTTATTTAAAGTTTATTTTCGAACTGTGAATATTTCGAGTTGTTTCAGTTTAATTTTAAAGGTGCAACGTAAGTAAAGTATTTTTATACAAATTTCGAGATACTCGTACTCCGTTTGATGATACACGTTTGTTATTGTCTAAATGAGTCGAGATCTACTTATGTGTAACATAGGGATATTATTTTATTCCTGCGAATTTAATATTTCTTTATCCCTAGTAAAAACATTGCTTTAAAATAACTTATTTATTACTATATTTACTATTTTAAAAATCAGGTGATCCATGAACTAAGATAACGCAACTAAGCAATAATAATAGAAATGTGTGAAGGTAGAACACACTACTAAAACGCGACGCCATGCTACGCTACCTGACTCGTGTTAGTACAATCAATCCCACACATTTCCTATGGCCAGGTGCAGATATAAGACACGCCACGGAATGACACGCGGTTTTCTCATAGGCATCGTTCATAATCTTTATAAAAAGTAGATTCTAATTTAATTTATTGTAAATAAAAATATTAATTAAATAAGTATTCACGAATTTTTGACTTTTGAGTGTTGAGACTGTAATACTCTATTTAAAAACAAAATAATTGGTATTTAGAGATCAATATCGAAATTATCGAAATACCGGTATTATACAATGTCAATACCGGTTTTGCCAATATCGGGATTTTGCTCCGATATTCCGGTTTTTCGGTATTATCGAATACCGGTATTCATGCTCTATTAAACAGCTCTAGCTTCAAAATTAAATAACATTATTTAACACTCAATGGAAATTAAAAAAGAAAACCCGGTATCATAACAATTATCAATTTCTTTAACATTGGCAGCTTGGACAACTAATTAGAAACAGAGCAATTTAAAGAATGGCTAGTGTTCGAAATTTGAATGTTTAGAAAAAACAACACTACTTTCGCAGCATTACGCGTTTTGCCGCCTTTTTCACTGTTTATCATTAATTTTTGCGTGATTTAATAGTTGAAAATGGATAAGAACAAAAGTTGTGATGCTTCAACAAGAAAAATTATAGAATATGAATCGAAAATAGACGAATAGAAAGATTGCAGACCATATGGGTTGTTCACTAAAGATGGTGTTTAATGCAGTCACACGTTAAAAACAACACAGAACATCAGAAAATGTTCCTAGAAAAGTTAGGCCCAGGAAGACTACACCACATGAAGACAAGCTCATCATTCATTTAGCTAAGAAGGACCAGTTCCAGTATAAAACCATGTTAGAAGAGAATGATTCCACATTCCAACAGTAATTTACCAGTCACATGGATATTTCAACATGACAATGATCCAAGGCACACAGCAAGAAGCGTGAAAGCATTCCTTAGCGAACAGTTGGTGAGTGTTGGAATGGCCTGCCAACAGCTCGGATTTAAATGCCATAGAAAATCTGTGGCACATTGTGCAGAAAACATTGTCTAATAAACAACTCATCAGCATCGACGAACTTTATTACGCCTTTGTTGAAGCTTGGCATAGACAAAGTATAGTACTAAGTATATGTTCATGAGCTTGGTCAACTATTCCTGTGGCAATGTGTGAAAAGTTGATAGTGTCAATGCGACATCGTTGTATAGCTGTAATAGATAACAACGGCTACCAAACTAAATACTAAAATTCTATGGATAAGGTGATGGACCTACCCTCTTACCCTTCTTTTTGTTTGCTTACCTTTGCTCATGTTAATTACTAAGGATATGTCATGTTTCTAATTAGTTGTCCACTATATAACACACTGTTTTTTTACTTAAATTTATAATTTGATAGAATTATCGCAAAACCGTTGTTTGATTTTCGCAAAACCGCCGAAATAATACACAAAAGCGATGATTCATTATAGACAAACGAAAACGAACCCTATTATGCTAAGTAAAAAAAATACATCAAGTTAGTTTAATTTGAAATTTTGAAATAATATGTTGTTTCTAATTATATGTTCACCACTGTATATAAAAAATTCAGTCCTGACTGACTGACTGATATATCAACGCACAGCCCAAACCGCTGAAGCTAAAATGCTTGAAATTTGGCATACATATACCTTAAGTGACATAGAAGTGCACTAAGAAAGGATTTTTCGAAATTCCCACGGGATAGGGAATAAATGGGATTTATATTTTTAAAATTACCCTATTTCTGTAACTATTATCAAGAGACTTCAAATTTGGCATGCAAGTAGCTAATACCACAGAATAAGTAATAGCTAATAGGTAGTAACAGCTAAAACAATTTTCAGAATTTACTGAAATTTCCACGGGATAAGGAATAAAGCGTACTATTTTATACTAGCCAACTAGATGATTTAGAGACTTGATATTTCTAGAGAGTCATAGAGGTAGGTAGGTAAAAAGGAATTTTTCAATTTCTTTCAATGACTATTCATATGATAGACACCACCTGATGCTATAGCCAAGTTCGTCTGCTCATGAGGGACCCCTCACAGGTTGATAGCTCTGATACGTAATTTTACAGCCATGTACGTTCAGTTTTAATGAAAGAATGAAATAGCTATATAAAGATTAAAAAAAAATTAAAAACAGTGTAGCTTTCTATTGTATTTACAAATTCTTATCTCGCGGGAATTATCTAATAACCATCGTGTACGAAGTTGCGATCAAAAGAAACACGTAGTCACTTTAATGTTTTTCGAAATCTACTCCTAAATATGTGAAACAGCTGGAGTTCAAAGTTGATATGAATTACGATTATGTAGGTTGATTTTTCAATTCGAAAATTTGAACCATCTGTCTGAAACGTCTGTCTCTATTTGTATTTGATATTTTTTTTTGATTGAAAATTTAGTAATTTTAGGAAAATACCCAGAATTTGATAGTCAGGGGGCAATATTGCCCCAATGAGCGTTAATTTGTAAACAATATCTTTTATTTCGGATAGTTTAATGTGTATTGGACCAAATGAAATAATTTTTAAGTGTCTTTCTTGCCACAAAAACAAAATGGAGGCATTCGAAATTACTAAAAATGTGTTTGGTTGGAACAGTCATATTTTTTTGTGCCATAAAAAAAAATCCTTGAATTGTTCAAACATTTTTAAAAACATGCCTGTTTATTGTCCTTTCTTTTAAGGTATCACTCATTCATATTGCTTACTAAATCATAGCACTTTTATAGAATTTCTTCATCAGACTGTAAATGGACTTTTTAATGTAAAATATTATTTTCAAATGAATTAATTTACTTTTCAAATCACAACAAACTGAAGATTAACGATTTTTTTTTACCTTTTTAGGGTTCCGTAGCCAAAATGGCAAAAACGGAACCCTTATAGTTTCGCCATGTCTGTCTGTCTGTCTGTCCGTCCGCCCGCGGCTTTGCTCAGGGACCATCAATGATAGAAAGCTGTAATTATGCACGAATATGTATATGTAAACTATGCCGACAAAATGGTACAATAAAATATATAAAAAAAAAATATGCACTTAAAGAGGGGGTGATTTTTTTATCGTTTGATAGGTCTTTTAAACCCATAAGAGGGTTGCTAAATCGAGCGCTAAAATCTAAATCGCTGGGTGGAATTTTTTTTAAAGAATCAGGATGGTAGTAAGTATATCAAACTTACAAGGAAAACTATAACGCTTAAGTTTTATTGAGAATTATTAGTAGTTTAATAGAAGTTTAAATAGCAGCCTAAGGTATAAAATATACCTAAACTTGGATGGAATACCTATTCGATAAATTTCGGCTAATACATAATATATAGCTAAAAATGGTCAAAATTTCTCGGTTATCACCCCCTTAAAGCTTTGAACCTAGCTACCAAACATCCTCTATATCCATTTTGTATGAAAGCCAAGCGACTATTTCTAACGACGCCATTAACGCCGGCAGAAGTGTTGCCATTAATGGATTAGAACCTACTATAAGGGAGTATCTTTTAACTACTCCAACGCCATCTACATTTGGGAAGTAGAAATACGGTAAACAAAGGCCAAAAGCTAGCCAAAAATTACTCAATAATATCAAATTTTTAAACCAATTTTTGTATTGACATATATCAAAAAAAACATTTGATGTATATCGTATATGTATATATCATGATATATATCCATTGATATATATCCTCGAACCCTGGTCGATAAGCCATCTAAAATGACCCCACATTGCGTAGGTACATTTTGCATAAGAGCTTAAAAGGCTCTGCTAACTCTGCATCATCCCCTCTGCTAACTTCCCCTATAGCCCAACTATTATTGTAGAATCCTAGTCACGTTATTTTAGTGTAGACTATATCCTAATAATGTAATAGTTCTGTATAAATTAATTGAAAATGACATTTAAATGTAAGATAAAAAAATGTATTAATGCCCACATCCCCAAATCCCCATTAAAAGTGCAAATAGGGCTGCAAATTAGACTAGGACTCCAAGCTTCTTTACTGGTAACAGAAAAAATCCTTTTACAGATTCCTCAACCTGTTCCCACTATATGGGCTTGGCACAGTAGAGATACAGCTGGACAGCACAGCAGCTCGGCTTGGTGTTGAAAAACGCCGAATGTATGACATCATTAACATCCTTGAAGCCATGCAATGTGCAGTCCATAAAAGAAAAAACACTTATCTTTGGCATGGAGGATCAAGACTGAATTCTTTTCTGAAAATGCTTAAAAAACAAGGGGAGAACTTGAGACTGTCAGCAGCATTACGCGGGAGAGCTCCAAAGCCACCTGCTCCTAAACATAAAACACTAGGAGTCTTGGCTCAAAGATTTCTGATGCTTTTTCTGGTAGAACCACCAGTAAGTTATTTCTATTGTATTAATCTGTAACTTACACCTAGTGCCATCCACGAAGACGCGTGATTTTGTCAAAATTAGCCATTAATGACATTGTAATAAGAACCACGGCACGCGTCATCGTGAATGACCTTACCTATAACTTCCGTTTAAGATTTCATCCTACTCGTGCTATAGCATTGCCTTCTTTGTCTTGCCTCAAACAGAAGTGTGTACTCATTCATTATCCATCTATCTGCAAAGAAGTATTCTTTAACTGAAGGTTTAGTGGGAGCTAGAATAAGTCAGTACCTAATAATACTACTTTTCTTTCAGAATACGCTTATTAACCTGGAGATGGCTGTGAGAGTACTGATAGACTCGTCTAATAAGAACAAAACTGCTCTTTCTCCGGAAATGCTAGATCGCCAGCACAAATCAAAAGTAAGGAGGCTGTATGACATTGCTAATGTATTCATTTCCATTGGTCTCATAGAAAAAGTGTGTGGTAATTCGATTTTGAAGAAACCTGTGTTTAAATATGTAGGGCCATTCAAAATGAAGAAGATTGAAAAGGTGATAATAAATACATCATCTCCAATTACTCCTAAAGTACTCAGTCACGACCAGCGTTTGACTCCTTGCCATGTATTCTCTGGTAGATCAAAACGTAAGTTAGAGTTCTCTAGCACTCCAAACAGCAATAAAGAAATCCAACTTGGTGTTACCACTCCACCTCACACTCCATCCCACAAATGGGACGAGATCTTATTGGTTGCAGATATGGAGCTAACTAGAATCAACAATGGAATTATTTTGTAAATATTTTTGAAGAAATTATCCGTCCATGGAAATGGTTTAGGTGACAAGGAGGGTTTACTCTGACTTTCTGCGGGTTTATTCCATTGTTATTGTACCGACGTTTTAGTGGATATAGACCATAAAAAGTTATTCTCGTTCGTTCTTACAAAGAAAATTTCACAATGTATGTCTAATTGATCTCAAATCTCGATGACAGTTCAAGATCAGGATGTATATCTTATGTTAATTTAATGTAATTTTATTTAAAAAATACCTTAGGGAGTTAGGTTCAGTTTGGTTTTACTGAATTGAAACTTGATTCCGTGGTTCGCGAATCGTAAGTAGGCAGACTCAATAATTGCGCGGCGGACGTTGCCCTGTATAAAATATACAATCAACATTTTCCTGTTGTTTCCCCGCTCTGTCCCTCGGGCAACAACATAACATTACAGCTAGCGCTGGTAACCGCACATGAATACGTAAATCAATTGCTTGTATCTGCAACTTGGCCTGAATGAAATATTATCGTGTCCCGCAGGAACTTGCATTCTTTCAGCAAAGAAAATATACCTTCACAAGTACTTTAGAAAGAACTAATTTATTTTACGAGTACAGTCTCAACATGGATACTCTTTCGTTTAAAAAATCGCCAATTTCGGTTCAGCGACGCTTGCGTGTAGAGGTAACCGAATTACTTTCACATTTATTTATAATATTGCATAGTATGAATACTTATGGATTAGATTAGTACGGATTGCTAATAGCTTTTACTGTAAGATATTATCACTACAGGGTGACCTAAATAAAGACCGATTCTGATATTGTACAGTGTGGTTAGGGAGGTTTTTTTAGATCATTCTTATGGAAACGCTTGTGGTCCAATAGTTTATGCTTTCCAAGATAATCATAAACTTGAGATTTTTCTCTAAATCAGCATTTTTGACACTAGACCAAATGACCAACAATTCATAAGTATCTCGGAAACAGTTTTAAGTATAAAACTTAATAAGTTGAAAATATGGTTGAATGACATTTTTAACCAAATGGCACAATAATGTATACCTATATTTTCAGGTCACCCTGTGTTTATGTTTACATAATAATAAATTAACTTAAAATCAATGGAGCATAATTAATGATATGCTCATTCTTAGCAACTCTTCTCGTGTCAAATCACTCGCTGTAAACGTGATATCTTTTGATTAGTGGTAGTGTGTTTTACTACTACGGGACAAATCTAGTGTGGGGCGTCATAAATAAATTAATAATTCACTATGCAAATGAAAAGTTTGTATCGACATCCTTTATTGTACCTACGCTACACTAAATGTGCGTTTAGACCAAAATAACATAGAACCAGAGCAGAAGCACGACCATAATATCATGTTTTAGGATTCCATGACTTAAATGGAAAAAGTAAATCCTTTTGAGATCACTTTGCTGGCCGTCCATGCGTGCTTGTGTGCGTATATGTATATCTCAGGGACGGGTAGAGGTATCAAGTCAATATTAATATAAAATACTTACTAAGGGACATGGTCTCTTGCAGCTGTTAAAGCGAAGGATTTTTTTAAGTCCATGTTATCAAGAGATACCAAGAGGTAAGACTCATTTGTATTGTATAATGAGGTAATCTATTTACTAATTTCCGGTAGTAATGAGAATAAGATTTTTATTTTAGCAAGCATACCTAAACAGTGATGTTTTCTGTGGTACATAAATTATATACAGCGTGTTTTTTTGATATTACCTCAAACTTTAAGGGTAGTTAGTGAAGGCCCTAATAATCACATATTACTATGTTTTAGTAAAAAAAATGAAATTATTTTCCTTACAAAATTAATTAGCACGCAATGTATCACTACGTGATACTGCTTTTTTTTTATTCAAAACGTCGCACTTGTTGACGTGACAGCTGTCACAGAACGTTTTTCTCTAAGTTCTCTCGTATCAAATTATTGTACGTACTACATTGCTGCTCGAAAATATTTCAAAAATTAATCACGGCTTGGTAGTTAATTTTAAATTAACAATTTTTTTTGATATCGGTTCACAGCACCTAAATCTTCGTCTGGTTACAGTTTGAGGTAGTATCGAAAATACACGCTGTATAGGCCGAAATGTGAAGCGCAAAATCTAAAAGTATAAATAATTATACTTGTTTATTTATACGAACCCCTCAGAATATATTTTTGTTTCTCATTTGTCCTTGAAGAACATAAGCTTGAAACGCACTGATAGCGGTGGTGGAGCGGTGCGGCGCGGCGCGGAGGCGGTACTTGGCACTTTACTACGAAGTGCAAAATTCGAACTTTGTCTTGCCGCCCCGCTGACGCTTATGATATTTAAAACGAGAGTGAGAGGGACGGAACGATACAAATTTCGTAGCAGCCCTGCGGGGCTACTACGAAACTCGAAGTTCGTGTCGTGCGGTCCCTTTGACACTTATACTATTTAATACGAGAGCGAGAGGTACGGTACGATATTAACTTCGAGTTTCATAGTAGCCCTGCAGGTTGTAAAATTCGAGCTAACTTGAGAGAGTCCGCATCGCGCTGCGCTTACTTCCCGCGTGGTATTCTATACAGACTATTTCATGTTACCTCGAATATTACAACCGGTACCGCTTCCGCGCCGGGCCGCACCGCTTCGCCACCGTTGTCAGTGCGTTTCAAGCGTTAGAAGATGAATTCATCTTTTAGGTTTTTTAGCGTAATTGGAAAAAGACATGTTTTAGATTGAGCAATTTTGTCGTCGATTGGCGACTATTGCTGTTCTGTTGGTTCTCTTTCTAGGTAATTCTTTGATACAAAATGAGAAACACGAATTTTCGTTCAAGTGCATGGAAAAAACAAAAGAACGCTTGTGTTCCTACTCAGGCTCTTTGTAATTTTAGTATACACGAACTTTATTAAGTCGCCCGTGCATAGAGTGCTCATTTGTTTGTTTGGTCTAAATGCACCTCAAGGTGAATCTTTAGATTTTTTTTTAGTAAGTATAATGTATTTTTGTGTTGACCTTGAACTGCTTAAGTCGTCTTCCAGGAAGTGCTTCAAATTGATGAAGTATTAGATATCCTCTCAAACATTAATCAATCATGAACAACAGTTATTATGTTCCTTTGTTAAAATTTTATTATTGTTGCTCAGAAAAGAGTTTTATTGATTTCAGAGACTAGTGGTGCAATTAGATAATTATTGACTTATATAAAAGCATAATGTATTAAGTAAATAACTTTATAAAGACGTATAAAAAATCATTTTAAATGAGTTGTAAAATTACGGTAAAAGTCAATTTAGGTAGGCATTTATAAAGTTTTACCTGTAAAAGCATGACTTATTATTGCCTTAGAGGGAGGATATTTTTTAATATTTTTTTACATATATAGATGTTAAATACAATCGATTGTTACAATATTTACATAGAATGCGTGCTTATTGGAATTAAATTTTAATGGTATATGTAATAATATAATTTTATTAATAAATGTTTAATAGTTCAAAAACTTTCAGTATGAACAGAGTACATAAAGCATATTATTATAAACCTGTAAATATTTTACAATTGACACACCTTGCCCTTACTGTTGCATATGGATTGATTGGATACGCCTTCACGCCGTGCCCCGTAGTAATGCCGTAATCCAGTCAGTTCCGGAAAACGAGCGAGGATAAGTGTTCTGAGCTTTTCTCACCAGATCAACGTAGTCGACAAGTTTCGCATTTTTCTTTACTAACTTATCTTTTGAAAGTAGAACTGTAAAGTGAGTGAAATAAAAAAATAACCTAAGTACTTCATAAATGCGACTCTGGAACGAAAACATAAATTTTTAAAATTACCTATTATATGACTGAATACCTATAAAATAATGCGTTCACCGTAGTAGCGCTGCACCTCGTGGTTAGATCAGTGTTACTGACTAGAATGGACAGAATCAGTGTAGAATAGGTTTGCCAAGGCAACCTTTTGGACTTACCACATACTTTCCCTTATCTTTAGGTATGTTTATGTTTTGAATTCCGTTGTTTTTTTTGTATAATCGCATTTGTAGTAAAACGCAGTAGGTAACTAAGTACGATACTTAGCATGGCTTTCAAGCAGTTAGCGGAAATCATAAGTGGGTGCGCTTATGGCACCCGGGACGCGTGACGCGTGACGTGAGACCTTCCCGCTAAAGAGATCACGCGTACCTATTGATTGCCGTGCTCAACAACTATGCTTGGTATTGTACCCGACATGGGTGCGTCTTCGTAACATCGTGGTTATACTGTTGATTTATTAAGGCAAAGGACTTACTCATAGATATAATGAGCCGTGATAATCGTAACAATGTCTTCGTTAGCTGCAGTTAAATGAATGCATTGAAAGTTTCTAATATTTTTAAGGCGTTTAAAGCTACTTTTCATGCTCTATTTGTTGCTAAGCTATATCTGTAATATTAAAAGTAACATGAAATTAATTCATACTTGTTTAATTACTCCTTTCCTTACCTACTATTCTACGACAGCGTGAAAAAGTTTCAACACACGCCAATCTGCCTACATATTTTGGACCGTTACGATAAATAAGTACATTTTATTCTCCTGAGCAGCTGAGTCCTCGCGTATCTACTTTATAAAGGACCAATTAACACTAAGAATAACGGCCTAACGTACTTTATAAAGTACAAATTGTTCATTGAATAAAGAAATCTATGAATTTTGAAATAATATCCAAAATAACAAAGCAGGTCAACCACGCCTAGGTCTTCAGCACTAAGTTGTTAAAAAAATGACAGGAGGTTAAATTTGGTTGTAATACCAATATATACCTAGTGCCATCCACGAAGACGCGTGATTTTGTCAAAATTAGAAATTAATGACATTGTAATAAGAACCACGAACCCACCTATAGACGGGTAATGTGAAATGAGTACCTGCGGGTAATTTATGTATCTAAATATGTAAAAAGCATTTAACAATTTCAAAAAATACCAGCCTTACGGCTGCTTCCTAGGCGGCTTAGTATGTTATTCTCATTGTGTTTAAAATAGTAGTAGGCTTTAGGCATAATCTCATATACATATATCACGTGTGAAATCAGTAAATAATAAATAGCTTTTCTGCAGATTAAAAAATCGCACTCAAAGACCCGTGATTTCAATGGTACTATCCACATGGTAATACATCAGTGGTACTATCCATATACCTACCTAATGCATAAAATGGAATTAAACTACACATTGAAGCGCTTAACTTCACATTCCGAAAAATAAAAATTAAAAAAATATTTAACTATTTATTATTTAATTTGATATCTTAATAAAATAATTATGATACAAGCCAATGTTACAGTTATTTTAAGAAATAATAAATAAATACAGTTTATTGTGGAAGATTAATGGCATAGTTTTTGTGTGAGGTCTCGCAGTGGGGGCGGAGTCGCACGAGCATCGGAGCAGCCGTCACACCTGCTCGATTGTAGGAAAAGCGGCGTCTTCGGGCGGCGGCAGCGCGTCCGCGTCGAACAGGCTCGCGTGCAGCGCCACCACCGTCACCGTCACTCCTGGAACACCAACCAAAACGTCTATCACTTACATACACATTTGACGACCTATTATCCATTTTAGCTTTTATTTAGTTTCAGCTGTCTCATTGACTGTCTGTCTGTAGTCACGATAGTAGATACGAGTTAGGAGTTAGTAGTGTGCCCATTAGGATATTTTCATCACTACTTGTAGAACTCATTTTCGTAAAAATAACACGGCATTAAATCTTTGACAAAATGAAATTCACATTCCCGCCTCAATTTCGACATTAAAGATTTGGGTCCGAATCGTATATTTAGTACCACCACATTTAAGTTCGCACAGCTGTGATGTTTTCAGGCGTGACCGCTGTTCTTGGTCGACCTGCAGAAGGAATAGTGCTGAACGACACACGACCGCGTCGGAACTCGGCATACCAGCGGTATAGTGTCGTTTGACCCGGTGCTTCAACATCATAAATCGAAACAAGTTCGCCGAGACATTTATCTTGAGATAAGCCGCGACGAAAATTGTGATAAAATATGTCACGGAAATGTTCACGCGTGAGCTCCATTTCTGTTAACGACGTGTCAACTTTAAGACAAAATAATTGCCCCTCGTAATTGAAAAATTTAATTAACAAATACTATAGGTACATAACACGACTCTATTCATCTTGTTCCATTGCCGTGTTGCGATTGTTTTTCGATGACCTGTTCACCTGTCCGAGCTATGATCATGTCATATTATGACTGATGGATGTCGCTATAAGTCGCGTCCACTTAAGGTAAATGTCCACTTGTCGGTATCCGTTACGTCCGAAGCGTACGATACGGATAAAGGTCTACCTTTATCCGCATCGTACGCTTCGGACGTATCGGATTTGTTGCTTTGTATAGAAATGTGCGATGCTTACGATGCGGACAGGTGGACGCACTTATACGAGTTTCTATACAAAGAATACTACGATTCGTTGCGTGCGATGCGTTCGATGCGTACGATACCGACAAGTGGACGTTTACCTATAATCAGTTTTGACTGATTTTTTTATAGTCACGCCCTGAACTCACGTCAATTACGATTATTAGGTACTTATGCGTAATAAATAGTTTACACATCAAGTTCACTCATTGCAGGGTATCAAAATCAGGTGTGTATAACAACTTTTGATATATTTTCACTGGATATCAACATTTAATATAATTTCATTGAATATAATCACTCAAGGGACATAATAAACTTTTGGTAATAACAACAATCAGTATAATTTCATAGCGTAGGTATAATGTTCAAATAGTATAATACATTTTTGATATAACGTTTAATGGATATAATGTATATTGGATTTAAGTTAGTGGTATAATGTTTTGTAAGATATATATTTTTTTCGGTTGCAATCTGTTTAGAAGGAAAATATATGCACTATTTTTATTTATTAATAAAAAAACTATAGTATTGTTCAAAAGAGTCGGTTTTGGCGCTTCGCCGGCCGCTGGCGCCGCACGCTCGCTTCGCTCGCTCGGCTCGCGCGCTCACAGTTCCGCCTAACACTCCTCGCTTCGCTCGTCGTCGTAAACTAACCTAACCCAAAATACATCAAATCAAATCGAATTAATAACAATAGAAATAATAGTAAATATCAGAAGACCCACTTGCTCCTTTGCCATCCAGTCGAATAGCAAAAATAATAATAAATAGTTATACTTAGTAAGAAATAATAGTAGTAAGTATTCCAGATTATGTCAATAGTACATTATACCAACTGAGCTTTATATCGAACAAAGTTATATCCCATGTATGTTATACGTTATGAATGTTAGATTAATAGTTGTTATATTACAAGTTCAAGTAAATGATGCTATATCAAAAGTGCATTATATTCTTTAATCGTTATATCCAGTGAAAATATATCAATAGTTTTTATATCGATCGTTACGCATCCATCAAAATCCTTCCTTAAATCTAAAGGTGATTTTAGTTGGTAGTTAAATGGACGGTTTGTACAGGGGTACGTACCTAAGACCCAGAAAACTACAGCGCCCACCCCAGCAAACCAGCACACCGCCACACTACCCGCGGCCGCCACGGCGTACTGCTGCGTCTTTGTCAGCTCCCAGCTACCGATCTATAATAGTAAATTACTGTAGAGGCCGGGAAGTAGGGGGTTGCCGGATGGCCGTGCGTACTACGCGTACTACTGCGTAGCGAGGCCGGCAACCCCACGATCCGGCCGATGCTTGTTTGTAGTGCTTTTCAAAACATGACATTAAATAAAATGAAAAAAAAAAACAATAAATCAAGCTGGCGGAACGCTAGTCTCGTCGCCCTGTTGTGCGCACGTCGCACTGGCTGCTGGCGCGGCGGTTGCGGGGCGGGTGATGCTAGCAGCGGGCGCGGGCCGTACCGCAGAGCGCGCGTTCAAACAAAAGACGGCCGCATTGCCTGCCGGCCAGCGACCGGGAAAGTTGTGTAAAGTCTCTTTGCAGGCCCCTAGACTAGTGACCGCGCGCCCGCAGCAGAGCCGCAGCGCCTGCAGCGCGATAATTCCCAGCCTATTTGTAAATTGTAACACTATTTCATGTTATGTTTGAGAAAAAAAAAATATTTTTCACCTCAGCTCTTTCCCGGCCCGGATAACACAGACATGGAAATACCGGCCCTGTTTTTTGTGTACCCGCCCATAGAAACTGACAGGAGCTTCTACGGGCGTGTACACGAAAAACAGGGTCGGTATTTCCATCCCGGTATTATCCGGGCCGGAAAAGTGTCACCCACCTCAGCACCTCAAACAGGCAGGTTTTGCTATGAGAAATCAGTGAGCAAAATGCTGAGGATAGTGTTGGGCCTACTCACTGAATTCCAAATATTTGAACTTCACTTTGATCTGTCACTTTCACTTCAACACGAAAAAAGCGAGAGATAGGATCAAATGCGTTGACTACAATCTTAAATTAAATTTATGGTATTAAATATATATCTATACCTAATAAATTACATGACAACGAAATATTTCCAAAAAGTAATTTTTTCCGTTCTTTTAATAAAGTATGCAACCTCGTTGCACGAAAGCCGCTTCTCTTGTTTTTTTTTTTATCTACAGTTGGAATAAATATTTGTCAAATTGAATGAGTTTGTAACAAATCTATTTAACTAAGTATGTAATAGAAAGAAATCTTAATAAAATCAATATTTAAAGGTTTAATAAAAGTTTTAATAAATTATACGTTTATTGTTCAACCTTTTCAATGGCCCAAAGGTAAGGCTTTTTCCAGTGTTAAAAAATAAGTATGACATATTTTACAAGTAGTTCTAACATAGTTCTAAGTTCAAATTACAATGCATGTTATGAGTATGAGATTTGTATTGTACCTACCTACTGGACAATTTTTCGTTCCGAATTCAAAACCTCTCTACTTACTGCTTTTGAACAATGTTTGGCATTCTTAACTTTCTGGTGACTTTTAAAGATGTAATCGCGTCGCGACTGTATGTATCATTTTTGAGTAAAGGTTTTAAATGTGATTATTATTATTTATTTATTAATAATCGGATTATATTTAAACAGGTAGGTTTCTGTGTTTTTATTCTTGTTACATTTAAATTATGTTCTCGCTGCTGAGGTGAAAAATTGTATGTGTCACACGAGACCAAAGTTTTTTTGCATCTCGTGTTTGATTGAATCCCTTGCTGCTCTCAGGATTCTAACCAAGAATCACTCGCTACGCTCGTTAAGTCGTGATTCAATTATAGAATCCTTCGCTTACTCGGGATTCAAAATCAACACTCACAACAAAAAATAACTATTGTGCTTTATTTGGTGTGCAGTTCCAAATCCCGTGATACGGATGTAATGTGGGTGCCAAAACCAAGCTGAAGTGCTCTGCCGGAAAGATGAACCCAAAACGCAATGCTATCAAAAAATATTATCCTAGGCATGAAGAAGTAAACCTAAAAGAAAAATGCTGGACTGTAGGCATTTCCTAGGCTAGAAATGGCCTCAGAATGGAAAGTTGGAGAATGAAGCACAGAATTTTGCCTAGGCCTTAGACACTACACTTTTCTGCTGTGCTAAGCGCAGAAGTGGTGCCTAGCCTAACTTACCTATCTCATAACATAAAAATTCGTGGTCACAAGCGCGGTAAATTACAGCTATACTTTACTCCATTTATTTTAACATTTGAAACTTAACGGTAAAATTAGCACACGTTTTTAAATAAAACAATGAAACTATTTAAAATTGTGTTTACTTCTATAGTAAAAATATAATTAATACCGCTAATAAATGTAAATGTTGGTATTTTTAGTCAACTTGTGTTCGAAATACCGAGAAACGTGACCGTTAATTCAAATCTTAAATTAAACGGAATATAGAGACATGAAAATTTGGTACGGTTTATGCAACGTTAATGAAAGTCAGTAATTAATTTCATTGTAATTTCCATGGCATTTTTTGCGGAATCCCGGAGCTTCAATTCAATTGCTAGGCTTAATGGAAAGGCTAGTTATGAAATAAAATTTATAAAAAAAAACTCAAAGAATAAATACAATCACCTGCATCAATATCTGCCACAGCGAAGCGTGCAAAAATATCTGTCACGTCCACGTCCTTCTGGCCCCGACAGAAATAGAGTCGTAACAGATACCTATTTATGCACGCTTATTGTGTCAGATATTAGTGCTGGTGACTGTACATAAATGATAAAAATGAAAAATACAGTAATGATATGATAATACAATAATGCCAAAGATAAGGTTTTTGTTGCAGCAGCAGGAGAAAGAACTTGTGCAAGGAAGAATGGACTGAAGGAATAACTTTAACATTCTGAATGAATAAAATAACTTACTTTAGGCTGGAATTAAAAAACAAACTAATGAATCGTTTTAGTACTGAAATCCAACATTCCTAAAAGTCCCAGATTAACAAAATGCAAAACAGCTATTTATCTTACCTTTAGCTACCTTTTATTTACCTAGGTATCTACTATATAGCACAGTGGGCTCCGTGCGTGCCTTTATAAGGCGGTCATAATTAAATCTTTAATCGTTTATTTTTACCATTAGAAATTCGCTTACAATACATGCCATTAGACGATTTTTAACACATAAAATAATAAAAAGACTTTGTGTTCATCAAACTGTACGGTTCTTGCGTGCGCGTGCGTGATAATAAGGCAGCGAGCAACAGCTTTACTAAAGCAAAGCCGAGGAGACATGATATAGGTACAGTCAAGGAAACTTAATCATGTGCCAGGGTGGAACCTTTTCGTAATAAATTTCACTGTTATTTTTTAGCAAATATATGGGATGTTAAGATAATATGTAGCGTCCCAAGGTACGCGATTCAGTTTCCTTGACTGTACTTTTTCCTTATGTCATTAAGTCATTATTCGTATCTGGCGTTTTTACTTTACTCCATTATGATGCTATAATTTATTTCTTCTCATTGGCATTACTTTAGTGTATAGGTTACATTGCAAAATACTTACTTTCCATGTGTTTGGACCAGAAGTTAATTTCCTGTAGCCGAAAAAACTTGCAACCATAGCTATTAACAGTAATGGAGAAGTGACACTGAAAAATTATAAATTTTTAGGTATACTGAGCAAAATAAATGAATGGAATTGGAAAATAAAAAGTAAAAAGAAATAAAAGTTGTTAAGCTGACTTTTGTTCAATTGACATGGATAGAAAATCTAGTATGTACAGTCACCATCAGATATTTCGGAGCGGCCAAGGTGATCAAAAATATCAGAACATGCACCCTATTATCAATATTTTTGATTACCTTGGTCGCTCCGAAATATCTGTTGGCAACTGTACAAGCAACTATTTACAGAGTTCAGTTGATAGATCAAAAAATTATGTTTTAATACACTCACAGACAATATACAAATAGTCCCAGAAAGACCATAAAATAATTGGCCTGGAAATATTCCACATTTCGATAGAATCGGCGTGTCAACCTTGGCAGTGAAGCAGGAGGCTAAAAAAATTATAAATTTATACTTCAGAATAAGGTATCAAGGATGTGTGGCAATCTGCAGGAGTGTAGCTTACCTTAAAGTTATCAGTAGCAACAAACTGAGTCCATGGCCTTCGTGATGCTAAAAATCCCATCAACAGTGCCTGCCCACCACCACTGCGGACATGCTGCATCAACCTTAAACCATATTGCATATTATTAATACAGCCATTCACAAATCACCACAACAGATTTAAAAATGGATGGCTAAGCTGCAATAAAAACAAGCTTATAGTTAGCTGTAATAAATCTGATAATTAGGAATCACTCAATTGGCAGCAATTTGAAAATAAGAGTGCAGTAGAGATGTAGTTACTTGCTTACTTTTATGGTTGTGGATTGAGTGAGCCAATGAATTTTTAAACAATTTATCATTATTGATATAAACCAGCTATTATTGTAGGTATACAGGGTGTTCGGCACATGGACAGTCAAATTTTTTTGGGATATTGTTGGGTTATTTGCTATCTTTTCACCTTTGTATTTGGAGATTTAATTTTTTAATGTTTTTCTTAAATTTACCGAAATTCCGCCTTTTAACGTTCGTAACATATGTAAAATTATTATTTTTTGTATTTAATAAGTGGTAATACATGCTTGTTCAAATAATAATAGTTTTTTATTATAATTCATAGTCTCAGAGGGACGTAAAGGGTTTTTTATTCCAAAAATTTATTGATTGTGTGAATGAAATCCTACTTCGAAAATAAATTATATAAAAGCTAAAGACAATTGAGCAGTTCATTTTTTAAAATTACTTATCTAGCTCATAACCTTTCTAATAATATGCTACACATTGATTAAAAAAAAATCTGACAAATTACGAGGCTATTCGGTCAATGGGGCGGAAATTGTTCGGAGTCAGCGAATATAATAAAGTTGCTTTTATTTTTATGATAGTTTTTTTTTAAATGGTTGGTTAAATAGAACTTTATTTAATACTTAACTGTGTTCTAGTTAACTTTTTTTCTTCTAACTGTTCTCCCCTGTTTCTAATGCACGCCCAACATCTCTTTCTTACTTGTTCAGTTATGGTAACTAGCTGCATTTCGGCTTTCATTGTCGTAAAAGCTGCGTTTATCCTTTCAATTAATACCTCTCGCACTGTCACCTCCTTAACATAGACTAATGTCCTTCCCCGGACATAAAAGTCTAAGGGCGATAGGTCTGGAGACCGTGCGGGCCAAGGTATCGGGCCGCTTCTGCCTATCCACAAGCTAGGAAAGGAGTTATCCAGGTGCTCTCGAACTTCTCTTTGAAAATGTACAAGGCAATCATTATGCTGGAAAACAATTGGTACGTCTTCATTAATTACAGGGACTTCAATTAACAGCTCTGCCAACGCAGTTTGTAAGAATTACAAATAAGCAGGCCCAGTCAGTCAAAATAAAATCAACTGGATTACTTTTTTTCTAACTCGTGGATAGGCAGAAGCGACTCGATACCTTGGCACGCACAGTCTCCAGACCAAACACCCTTTGACTTTTATGTCTGGGAACAGGCGAAAGAGTTATTTTATGATACGGAGGTGACCACGGTATTAATTGAAAGGATAAACAGCTTTTATGACAATGAAAGCCGAAATTCAACCCCACATTTAAAAAAAAAACAGCCAATTGTCTCAATTATTGCAGTCACTATGAGCACATAGGTCTCAATGGTCGCATTCTAGTAGAAAAATTAGAAAAAAAGCCATGACTCCCTAAACTATCCAAAAATCGCAGAACATACATGAGGGTGATTTGGGTGCACCTTAAGGTCCTCTACCTCTAGTCAGCTTGACACTATTTCGTGGGACACCCTATAGAAATTTGTTTATTATTTAAATCTGCAATTATTATAAGAAATATGAATGTGGGTGAATCAATGAAAACTACATGTTTTGAAACTAAAACTGCAACAATGGTATAGGCCAGGCAATGGTTTATAATTTTTTTGCCTTTGAAATTGCTTTCATAATACATTCATGTAGGTGACGTAAACAATTCATTCTAAGAAGCAGGATCAACATAACGCCACACAATGAAAAATTATTATTTATTTAAACTTACAATTCCACATCATTCACATACTTTTGTAATCCCTTTTTTTCCACTGAAGCATTTATTTCTCCAGAAAGATCGATATTCACACTCTCGGACATTCTTGAAATGTTTTATATCTTCTTGCGTTACAATGAATGAATATCCAACTTTAAAAACAAATCAAAACCACCTTAATTTTAATCTGAAATAAAACATTTTGATTCATTGAATAAATTACAGATGAGGTATTGATGTTTATTTAATAAATAATCCTGTTAACGTGCACTTAAATGTAAACAAAATAGCACAAAATAGTTCACCACTCACTCACCCTAAAAAAATATTATGAAATAAATAAAAGGCGCGGCCACATGCAAATCGCTTGACGCTCGTTTCCAGTGTCAAATCAGCAGGGCTACTACGAAATACGAAACGGGAAACTCGAAGTTCGTGTCGTGCGGTCCCTCTGACACTTATACTATTTAATACGAGAGCGAGAGGGACCGTACGATACGAACATCGAGTTTAGAGTTTCATAGTAGCCCTGCTGGTCACGTGACAAATAGCGATAAAGCTGAAAATGTTTTTATTTATTTATTTATTTATCGCTGAAAAAAAAACCTCTCCAATTTCGGCAAAAACAGTTATTTTTTTCATTCTCTCTAATTTCTTTTACTTATACAACTGCCAAGACTGCTACTAAGTAAATCAGATTAAGAAATCAGCTTCCAAGACCAAGATCATTCCTGCCAGTAGCCAATCTAGCCATCTTGTCGCTGCTGCTCGACGTGGCGACTTGACGCTACATTTTCGAGTCGCGGGAAATGCCAAAAAATAACAGTGTTTCCTTCGAAATTGAAGATATTTTTTCCAGCGATAAAGTTTAACATTTTCAGAGGGCCTACTCCGAAATTCGAAAATCGAAGTTCGTATCGTACCGTCCCTTTCATTCTCGTATTAAATATTATTTAAGTGTCATAAGTATCCAGCAGGGCTACTACGAAACTCGTAACTCGAGTTTCGTGTCGTTCAGTCCCTCTGACACTTGTACTTTTTGTTGTGATATAGCGTGAAAGAAACCCAGTCAATGGAATTTAAAATACATACGAATAACCAAACGAATAACGATTTTTATTTTGGTTTAAGTTACAAGACAAACACAACAGTTAATAACAAAAAGTTGCTAAGGAAAGAACCATAGAGTTTAACAATATTTAATACGAGAGCGAGAGGGACGAAACGACACGAACTTCGAGTTTCAAGTTTCGTAGTAGCCCTGCAGGGACGGAACGTCAAAAACCTCGATTTTCGAATTTCGGAGTAGGCCCGCTGAAATCGAGCGACGAGCGACCGCATGTAGCCGCACCTTGAGTTTAGTAGTCTGTGGTCAAGTTAATAATTCACATGCTTGATGCTTGTACTTTGCATAAACTTCACTTCAGTTCAGTCAGTAGGTAGTCCAACTAGTGGTTATATTCTCTTCTCTAAATATAGAGATAGAGAAATCAGTGATCATTCATAAAATTCTTTGCTCGTCGCTAGACTGGAAGTCGTAAGCGTTCGATTTTCTATATCGATACGTGTACAACAAGATAAGATATAATTATCTATAATTGAGCTGAAGACTAGTCAAATAATCAAAATCTAGTAAGTGTAAAAAGATGTCACCATGAATTTAAAATGCGCTCTATTTCTTAAGTTTGCAATAATTATTGTTATACCTGCTAACTCTGAACTCTCTACAATCATATATGATAACGAGTTTACGAACCAAGCCAGCCAAAATAATGACACAGGTAACATAAAACGATACATTAGCCTTATTTAATAACGACGTGATTCATAGTACTTGTTTACTAAACTACTAATTACAATTTTCAGAGATTCACTATGAGGAAAATGTTTTGTGTCGTGGATGTGGAAGTGAAGTTGCGTCGACCAATTTCATAATATCGAAATTGAGTCCAGCTTCTCTTTATTCTTTTAATGATACTTTATTCAGTAAAGAGTCAGTTCTTGTACAGGTGGTGTCAAATGATTACATTTTCCAATTTCCAGTGATTGTCTTTGAGCAATCAACTTGTGTAGGAATTGGGGAGGTATGTTATCATCAGTAATTGGGTCATTATCATTAATTATCTTATCACCTAAAAATATTACTGTATCTCAGTTTATCCACTATTACTACCTGTTTTTTGAATATTTTTATATTGCTCATATCCATGCCTAACTCGAAATAACTGTGGAAACAATTTAATATGATCAGAATTTCTGAGTATTGTTATGCCTGTGATGTGTATATTGCAGTGGGAAGCTGATAATTCATGGTTCCCAGGCTACCAATGGAAGCTGTGTGTCTGCCCAGATTGTGCAGCTTTTCTTGGATGGATATTTGAACCCATTAACCCTAGAATCCGAAATTCACCTGATAAGATTTTCAGTCTTATTTTGACTAGCCTAATTGGCGAATCTTGTAACTATATTTTATTTAATATTCCTTTATTGTGGGGGAGCTTTTATTGTTTTTGTCCAATTAATCATTGTTTCATAAACATAATTAATGTGAGGTAATGCTGTACATTAATTGTCTGTCTTTCAATAAATTTGGTTTCTCACTTGCAGTGCCATCATCAGTGTTGTGTTGTAAAAGATAACAAGGGAAAGCAGTTTTATAATGCTTTTGTCTCTGTGAACTTTTATTGTAATCACAAAGACCATAATCTTGAGGCCTTTTCATCTGATGCCCTTTTTATTTGAAGGGCCTGTTATTGTGAGGATTATTTTGCATTACGGCCATTTTCTAGAAAAATTAGTGTTTAGCACAAATAAGTAGTGTTAAAATGTATGAAACAGACAAGCTTTTAAACCAGGTTTAGCAACCTTTATAGGTATTTCGGTTACAACAATTTGTATGGAAACATAATGGGATTGTATTTTCGATATGGTTTTACGGGTGACTATAAAAGTAACAAAATTTGGAGTTGAAATAAAACTAAAAAAATAACCAATCATAATTTGATTGCTTAGTATCAACATCTCTTGTCTGGGTGAGCGGTTAGTTCCGAGTGTTACGTCTCTCGATGAGAGCGAAACATAGATGTTGCTAGTGCTGCTGATTAAGTACTGTACTGGAGAAAAAAAAAAGCAACAATATTTGTGCATAGGAGAAATTCGTGTCTGTACTCCTGTCCAGTGGTAGTGTAGGGGTATGGCACGCAGCATGGAATGCTGAGGACCAGGGTTTGATTCCCAGCGCTGGTCTCTCTTCTGGATTTTCTGTGTTTGATATGGTTTTATGGGATGACCGTAAAAGTAACAAATTTGGAGTTGAAATAAAAATACAAAAAGATTCCAAATAACCAATCATAATTAATTTACTAACCAAATTCTGGAAAAGAACAAATAAATAAAAAGGCTCAATTTAATTTAAGTATTGACTTAGAAGTTAAATTTTTTCACTGCTTTAAGGGGTAGCAGAGGAAAGAAAGAAAGAAAATAATTTATTTATAACAGCAGTGACATATTACACAGGTTAGAAAAAATAATAAGAAGTGTTGCCGCTATAAAAAGCAATAAGGCTTAAACAATGTTTAATTGAAAGTAGTGTCCATCAATGTGATATGATAAGTATTTGGTATTCATTTCAGCCTGATACCTCCATGCGTTTCTAAGACAAAGCCTTGACGGACAGACAGAGAGACATGGACCACAAAGTGATCCTCATCAGGAACCCCAAAAAAACAAAAATAAATAAGTTTTTCTTGCTTTAGCTACTAGATATTCTTAATTCAAAAGGTTAATTATCTTCTTTCAAACAAGTTATTTCTGCGTAAATTTTCAATACATTACTCAAAATTTACTGATTATTTAGTTTTTGACCATGAGAAATTATTATTGAAGATTAAATGTTTGTTCAATGTTTATGTTTGGTTTGCATGGTTGAGTTCGAAAGTCATTCATGAATGGTGAAGGTGATCTCATCAGTCGTCATGGAAATAGATATCTTGTGTCTGTTTTGTAAACTTGTGCCCTCTTACAGGTATAAATTCAGATTTAATTTAGTGTCAAGCTCAATTTAATACTTACTAAGATCAGCGTGCGATGACCGAATTCCACGCGGGCAAAAGCTAGTCCGATATAAACAAATAAGTTATCTCTCTAATATTATAAATGCGAAAGTTTGTAAGTCTGTTACCTCTTCACGTCTAAGCCGCTGAACCGATTTCGATGTAATTCGGTACAGATTCGGGGAAGGACATAGGATAGTTTGTATCCCGGAAAATGGCATAGTTCCCGCAAATTCTATGCGGACGGAGTCGTGGGCAACAGCTAGTAAGTTAATAAAATGAATACTTCACCATTTCTTTTGTACGTTCGCGGCTTAGCTGACTGTGAGTGCTAGGAGGCAGCAGTAAGTAAGTATGCATTAACCACGCGGACAAAGTGGTAAAATAAAAAATAGAGAAGAAACCTAATCCCACTTCAAGTGTAGATGTACTTGAAGTGGGATGATTTTATTTTCGTTCTATACCGATAGTGTGGGGAATTGTTATTATTGGTCTTAAAAAACATTTGATTTACTAAGAATACTTTTAGATATAGAGATCCGTTTGTAAAATATACATATTAAGCTATAAAGTGCTACATTTTGTTAGTCAAGTGTGGGGGACACGTTAAATGGTGTGTTCAAGTCATCAATAAAAATCAAATCATAAATAAAAATAAAATATGAAAAAAACCATAATTATGTAATTCTAAAATAGTAGTAAATAAATTGTATAACAAATTCAAAAGGAAAATTATCACAGTTCAGTAACCTCTACAAGTTACCGAGTAATAATAAGCAACGAAATACTCAATCGAACTGTGCCAAATGTTAGTACAGAACCTTGCTTACTACTACATTTGGCCCTACACGCATTTGGCCGGTTTTAATTATTTTCTGCATCTGGTATGACCGACTGATTGCGTGACCTTACCAAACACTACAATAAATAATATTTGCAGTTACAGATTCTCTGGCGCAGCATCCTGTGAAGTTATAAAAAGAAACTATGACTTCTGAAGCTTTATCCAATGACCAAATTTTTTTGGCTAGTTGTGAAGAATTACTTAAAGATAGATACACTGAAAAAGATGAAGAATATATGAAAGTTTTTAATGCAGAGCCAAGCATGCCTCCCATTGTCGAATCCTGGTGGGTTTCGAACAGCCGCGGCCGGCGGAACGACCGGCGCCCCTACGGCCGCCGCGGGCACGACAACCGCGGCCACGACCACCGTCGGGGATACGACAACAGAAATTACGGCCATCAAAGTAACCGACCAAGATATTAGGTTGCCTCATATCAGTTTCAATTAAATGTTTGGTATACTGAATTATAAATAAAAACTCTAGTTTTTCTCAAAATAATATACTCTCAATTATTATGGCTTTGATTTACATTTTAACAACTTATAAATAACATAATCACCACGAAAATTATGCAGCTACAGCAATCTTATAGTGAAACTCAAACTGAATAAATAAATATATTTTAATTTGTCACAGCTACTCAACAAGTCTAATTATTTATAAATTTGTAACAATAATAACTTATGCAGACAACCTTAAAACAATGTGCTTCATGCGGGACGTGTGGCGCTGAGGTGACGCGCGTTTCGGAAAATACCAATCATTCTTGTAACTAACTGATATTAATGCTTCTGCGAGGACCAAGTATTTTAAGCACATTGCTTCAAAATATCCTTTCTCAATATATTTTCTACCATTACATAATCACATTAATATTATTTCGCGTGGCTTCTCGCAAAATATATAACTCCAATAATCTCAAATAGGAATAGTCTGTATATTACATGACATGCATGACAAGCATAAAGTCCGTGCGAGCGGGACAGTGGGCCTGAGCGCGCGCTCGCTCGCACCGACTGCAGTATGCGACACGACCAGATAGATCCGCGTAAGATCTTGCTAACTGACACGATTACTAAGCACAATGACGATTATATTCATCAAGCTCTCTAAGTTAACTAGTTTTTCCACTAATTTTATATTAAATATCTGCTACTCATTTCTGTGCTGAATATGGTTTACTCTGATGTAATAACAAAATTCACTTCTACTCTAAGTCAAAATAATATAATACGGATCATGCTTGTGAACCGTTCCTTCTTCAATTACCAAAAAAAAGTAGCTTTTTTAAATAGTGTTATAATAAAATGCAACCATATAAATGAAATCACAGGACGATGTAAAATATGCTCACTAAAAACAATTATTATGACTCCAGTTAATGAGATAAGACGTTGTAATTAACAATTCAAAAATCCTCAACGATAAATAGAAAAGGTGCGGCCGTTACAAAGGCATCGTCGTACAGATTCAGACTAGGCCGGCGCTCCACTTGGCGAGATCACTAAGCTTCCGCCACCGGTCGCGGATCTGCCCTCCAAACTCCGCTACGCCACTAGGCAACCACGACACCTCAACAAGACGGCGGTTCCTTACATAAAAAACTGCTACATAACATTATACATTGATTTATTACCGTAACAAATATGTTTTATTTTTCCTTAATAACAATGCACAATAGTAATTGTATGAATTGACACGTAATCAGTATTGGGCTGGTCAAGGTGCGGCTGGCGGAGGCGCGGCGCGCGCGGTCACGCCGCAATGCGAACTATTCGACGTCTACCCTAGAGCTCACGCTAACAGCTCTCTCCGTCTCTACAAACCTTCAACTTAGATACGAGTGACAATTGACTAGGATTAATGCACTTGCTCTACTCGCGAGCGGTCGCCTGCGCGCGGCAAGCGCCTCATAGCGGCGACGGCGCTCCATCCGAACACGCCACTAAATTCGAAGAGGATCAAAACATTGGTCAGGTTTCAGTACATTTGACTAGAAATGCGCTTAGAAGTTTCGATATATTGTCTTCGTTGCGGCCTATCGATGTCGATCTACGCCGATCGAGTCACGACGTGAATACAAAATCGTTTTCAGACTCAACGGTACTATAGTCGAAAAGATTGACTTGTAAAAGTGTCAAATCTTTGTAGCAAATTTCATAAGATAGTCTAAAGCTTATGTTGTCGTGTTGTGTTAAGGTGGAGCGGCGTGACGGTACAGGCGACGGGGCGAGGGGGGCGGGCGGCCGCTCAGATGAAGGTCCAGCACTCCATGATCTTGACGATGAAGTCCTCGCGCGTCGTGAGCGGCTCGTTGCCGTACGTGGTGCAGCGCTGCGTGCGGCCCAAGTACAAGTCGCCGTCCAACCACAGCCCGAACTTGCCGCTGCCGGACAAACGATCACAATACAATATATACGAGAATACGGTGTCCTGATGCTGATGCCTACTTGACATCATCACCTAATCATTCCAAGATAATTTCTAAACACTTCATTGTGGTCTTTTAGTTGCAATACATAAATAACTAAAAAAGTTTAATTTATAACATGACCGACAATCGTTAGAGCCAACGACTTCTGGAGTTGGAGCTCGCGTTAGGGAAAGTCGAGTGGGACGTATGGGGACTAGTTGGAGTGATAATCTTAAAATTGACTTTTGGCTGAATAAAGGAAGCCAAGGATAGAAAGTTGCGACTTAACATGAAGGGGGCCTACATTCAGCAGTGAACGAACTGTAGTTGTTGAAAATTCATTGATCGTAAATAGTGGTCGAAATTGACCGCAATGTTATCATCGGAATTCCCCGTGTGGTGTCGGGTTAGAATTACACCTCTTCATTTCTTCGGTGGATGTCGTAAGAGGCGACAAGGTATAACGTAGGCGACAGGCTAGCAACCTGTCACTATTGTACCTTATTTTATGTCAAACTTTAAACCTAAAATTGCTAAAAGTGGCTCCGAAACGTTTCGTGTGCTCCGCCTACCCCATTTGGGAATACAGGCGTGATGTTTGTGTGTGTGTTATCGGATGGCAGCGTATATCTGATCTATCAGAAAGATGGCAAAAACTGTTTATTAATAGTCGTGTAGTGAGTCATTTAGTCGTGTATAAGAGATAGCAATTTGAAATGAAACCGATGGGGTTTTAGAAAAAAATTTTTTTAGTTATGAATTCTAAAAATTTATTCACTTATACAAAGACACCTGATTAACGTAGACTGCCTTTACGCGTTTTTATCCTGCAAAAATACCAAATCCCGCGGGACGCAGACAAAGTAGGTACTAGGTAGAGGAAAATAGTATAACATAATATTGACGAAGTACTCACTCGCCGGCACCAATGGAGATGTTGTCGTTGCTGCCACGAATGAAATACATGTTATCGCCTGTCCAGCCCCAGTACTTGAATTTTGTTTTCACCGGCGCCGATAGATCTGTAAATTTAAACAACAGGATTCTTAAAGTTGCACTTTTTAAGGTTCCGTAGTCTTAAACGAACCATTATTGGTTTCGCCATGGCCGTCCGTTCGCGGCTTAGCTTAGAGACTGTTAGTTAGTACTTGAAAACTGTAATTTTGCATGAGTAATCTTAACCACGCCGACAGTGATAAAATATTTTTTTGGAATTTTTTTATTGCCCCTCTCCTATGAATGAATGAGTTAGGCATGCTACAGAATGATACTGGCAGTGTCAATTCTTCGAATAGCTAAGCTGAACCGCCGAGGAAGCACTTCGGTCTTTGTAATATCTTTTTCATCACACTTGCTCGTAAACAGCGTCGAAACATGCAGGCTACCTTGGTTGCAACCCCCCAAATATAACCCTCGACCTTAATGTGCTTGTCATGAAACCCTTGGTCGGTAAATAAGTCATTGCGCGTACAAATTTTCTTGTCATGAAGCCCAAGGTCGGTAAATGAGCCAGCGCCCGTACTGATGGCGCAGCAGCAGGCCCACATGCACACGCGGCTCAGGCACATGCTGAGGGAGGGGGAGGGCGGCGCTGCCAAGAGCGCAGCCTAAGGTATCGCCAATATTTGGAACAATTATATTTTTTCTTTTAGAAATATACAATTTTACCCGCAAATGCGATGAAAAATATTATATGTCTCACGGGCGGTACTGGAATTACGAACATCGACTCATTAAAGCTCTGTCTTCGACTTCGGGCTTCTAATAGAATGTTGTTCGTAATTCTTCACTTACCGCCCTTAAGACAGTGTACTATTGATATACAGAGTATTCGGTAGTAAGCAAGTGACCTTGTTTATCGTCGGTGGAGTCGTGGTCGGCGGGCGCGGGCGCGGGCGCGGGCAGCTCCTCGCGCTGGAAGGAGAACAGCAGCGACTCGCCGGTGCCGTAGAAATGCTCCGAGGGGTGCAGCGCGCACGAAGTCAGCGCGCCGAACACCTGCGACGCGGAATCCAGTTTATAGCACCGATAACACGTAACATGAATGTGTTCCTTAGAATAATGTCAATATTATGAAATAATGGCAGCAAGCAATTTTTATTACAATATCGGTTAGGTACTCTGGTTGCAAGTGTCGTGTGTTCGATCATTCATTACGGTCCCCGTCCCCCTTGAAGTGAGGAAAAATAGTGAATGGACCGATGCAACAAGGGCAACACCGGCTAACTAACGTATGAAATAAATTAATCAGCCGTTGGTTAATCTACTTCAGGTAGACAGTAAAAATTTCAGAACTGGCCAAATTCTAGATTAAAATCAATCGAATGAAATCGATTGGAAAAAGAAAATCAAATGCTACATTACTCGTAAATGTCAGACACTCAAAATCACATCCTTTTTGGAGTTCTGTATCCAAAACTGTCCGTGCGTTACAGTTCTTTTTATCTGTCTTTTGAATGCAATAGCTTTGTCATCAAAACTATGCATGATTGTCAAGTTTCGTGTCAATATCACCATAAGAAGTGGATGAAAATCAAGTTCAAAGATTCCGTTACATTATAAAATACACAGTTAAAGGTGAAGCTAATATAGAAGCGTGTAAAAATGAAATAGAACGAAGTATTCACATTGTTGTGCGTGTCCTGTATGACGAGGAGCACGGGGCTGTCGACGCGCTGCATCTTGCGGTACATGGACGCGAGCGAGAAGCCGTGCTGGCTGGTGCTGAACGCCAGCGACCACATGTAGCCCTGCGCGCGCGCCGGCAGCACGCCGCACAGCTTCTCTCTGTAACACAACCACGTCTCATAAGGCCAGGCCATCTTACACTAACATTTCTTAAAGATGAAAGACTACGAGATGTTCCGATCGCTAGACGGAATTCGCCCGCACCTCCTGTGGCACGCCAGAGGTATCCTACCAACGGGACCACAGGAGAATCCGACCGACCAACTGAAAACTAAATCGCTTGTATACGCCAACGCCAACAATGACGTGGGGTGGCATCCACTGGAACTTCCAGTCATATTATTAAATTATGGAACTAGATATACATATAGGTATGGCATTAAGGATCGGACGCGTAGGTAGGTATCTATTAATTAATGAGACCGCATTGAGACTAGGTACATATAGCAATAAGATTAGTGATTCACTTATGCCGAAATGTATGAAATTACAGATCTGTCAATCCTACATCTTCCGGTATAAAAAATAAACTTGAAGGTATGTTGCAAGATGTAGGTACCTGTGTTCCATGGTGAATATCTCGGAGGTGCCGAGCAGGTCGGGCGGCGAGAACTCCATATCGACGGAGGAGCCCGTCGAGTAAAGCGCGCGGCGCAACTCATCGCTCATCGACAGCACCTATTTGTGAAAAATCTTATACTTAGTGCCGAATAATGCTAAGTAGCTAGGTAGTGCCTAAGTCGGCTCGATTTTATTTGGTTGACATTTTGGGAGTTCAAGACTCGACACAAAGCAAAGTGCCCAACCTATAGTCCTAAGATAGCAGCTTGTCAAGTGCCGAGAATGTGTAGCAACCGGCAAGCAATCTGTTGCACGTAAAATTAGATAAAGCCAGCGCTGGATCGTACTTTTTTATGCTTAAGGCTAAATTATACGAGAGTACAATGTTAATATAATTTAACTACCTATTTGTGTAGGTATTATTTGTCAGCTTCGTTTTTAAATTTAAGTATTAAAAAAAGTTTTGACCTACGTTCGTTCCGCTTCCTAAATTCCTTAACAGGTTTCCTCTCCCATGAATAATGCTTCATAAACGTAGTTTTATCACTGGTTTGACACGTACACGAGTCTGGATTATTTAATTTGGACTTTTCGAGTTAAGCAATGGACGCAAGACAGTGAAAGTGCAATCTGGCAAGGGGACAGGGAACCTGTTAATAAGGTTAAAAAGTTTCTGAATTGCCGCGGTGACATGCTGATTCGCCAATATGCAGCTAAACTGGTTACTTGTTGTATAGTTATTGGTCTCTAAGACTAAGATCACACCATTAAATTCGGTACCTATGTGATATTTGATCGAATTATGACTTTATTTTCCATTTAAATAGGTATTTAGATCAAGCTCTATTTCTAAAGCAATTCATTTCCTTTCTAGGTAAAGAAATGATTGTATCTACTTAACAAAAAACAATTGTGTTAGAAGTTCTAAAACTATGTAGATATAAGTACATTCGTGGTAAGATTTTGCTAGACAAAGAACTCTGAGGTATCTTATTTAATTTACATTTTGATCAAATAACAGAGAGATGCAGATTTTTGTGGTGAGATCTTACACTGTATTAAACCCATTTGACCGATTCTAGATAGGTAACCAGCCTTTATTTACGTGTGCATTAATTTAGAAGTCGTTCGAAGTTCGTCTAAACTACATATAGCATACATGCAAATTACATATCAGTAATTAATATCACAAGTCACTTATTGTTAAATTTAAAGTGCGTACCTAGATCAAGCAATTCAATAAATCGGTAAGTATCAGGATGCTCTTCTCAAAAGGTAGGTGTAACAACATTGCCTTTGGGGGCCGAGATGACAATGGCAGTGATATTGTACAGTACAGACAAGGTGCTCTACGGTACTAGCGAGATGACAATGAGCGTAGAGTAGACCACTACAGTTCACATTCAACATGGAGATCACAGCGCGCAGCGGACGAACAGAACAGAGCGTGCTCTCATGCGCATCGCGCACTACATTACATTACGTAGGTGGCAACGTAACCTACTATGTAAATCATTTAAATATTTTACAAAATGTATGTGATTGAATCGTATGTCAAGTTACTGTTATCAAATAAGTCGCGCGGAAAAACATTTTGAGGCTTTTCTCATAGGTTAAATTTAGTCATAAAATAAATAAATAAATAAATATCACGGGACAATTCACACCAATTGACCTAGTCCCAAAGTAAGCTTAGCAAAGCTTGTGTTATGGGTACTAAGCAACGGATAAATATAATTATATAGATAGATACATACTTAGATACATATTAAACACCCAAGACCCGAGAACAAACATTCATATTTTTCATACAAATATCTGCCCCGACACGGGAATCGAACCCGGGACCTCAAGCTTCGTAGTCAGGTTCTCTAACCACTAGGCCATCTGGTCGTCTCAAAGTATCAAGACTATCAAGTATTAGCTAAACATTTTATTCTTAAAAAAAAGATACCACTTAGTTTTAGCCTAAGTGCCTGTAGGCCAATCCCTGTAGTTTTTTTTTGTATTTTTTTTTTAATTTAATTGTATACTGTAGTTTTTAAGTATTCTATTTGTAATTATTTTATGTTGAAAAAATGACTTTTTGCCAAGTTTCTTGCGGCGCATTCTTCTTGGTAATGATGGTTTTTCCGAAAGCACTGGTAGTTTAAAATTAAAACCGGCCAAAAGCGTGTCGTACACGCCCGGAATAGGGTTCCGTAGCCATCACGAAAAAGTTAAGTAATATTTTTCTAAGGATTTCGTATTTTATACGGAGTCTTCCAAGTTTAGGTATATTTTATACCTTGGACTGCTATTTAATCTTAAACTACTAATAACTCTTAAGCAAATTTAGCCGTTATAGTTTTCCTTGAAAGTTTGTAGTACATAAAAACTTTTTTATTTGACCGAACGTTATTGGCCATCAACAATGTGATTGTAGTTCCTTTTTTTAGAAGAAAATAAAAGGGTTGCTTTTCTGTCATAAGAAAGTTAACACGTATTTTTATTTCACAAATTAATTTTTCTCAAACATGCTCGGAAATGTATGCGTTAATGTCACGAAATGGAGACATGAAGTTTCTCATTTATGGCTCCCTACCACCTCCCTACATAACTTCTTGGCCTAGGCCATGAAGTATGTATGAAAATCCATTATTGTCCGCTGCTCTAACTTTTTAAATTTGCTTACTAACATTAAACTGACAAAGGAAAAATTACGAACAGCCAATCACCACTACTCTGTAAGCATTTGCGATACTGCGATGCGATGCGATGCGATGGATGGATGGATGGATGGATGGATGGGACGGACGAACGGACGGATGGATGGATGGAAGGAAGGACGGACGGACGGACGGACTGATGGATGGATGGACGGACGAACGAATGGATGGATGGAAGGACGGACGGACGGACCGACGGACGGATGGATGGAAGGAAGGACGGACGGACGGACGGACGGATGGATGAATGGATGGATGGATGGATGGACGGATGGATGGACGGACGGATGGACGGACGGATGGATGGATGAATGGAAGGACGGACGGACGGATGGATGGATGGATGGAAGGACGGACGGACGGACGGACAGATGGATGGATGGATGGAAGGACGGACGGACTGACGGACGGATGGATGGATAGATGGAAGGACGGACGGACGGACGGACGGATGGATGGACGGATGGAAGGACGGACGGACGGACGGACGGATGGATGGATGGATGGATGGAAGGACGGACGGACGGACGGATGGACGGATGGATGGATGGAAGGACGGTCGGACGGACGGACGGACGGATGGATGGATGGATGGATGGATGGATGGATGAAAGGACGGACGGACGGATGGATGGATGGATGGATGAATGAAATATTTCCTCACATTGTTTGAGAAAAGCACTATACAAACCTCGGCCAGAACAGGGATTGCTGGACTCGTTTTATCCGGCCTCGTCTACGACTCGGCCGTCTACCCCGAACTCGTCCATCAATCCCTTACTTCATGGCCTCTGCAGTAATGTACTATTTATGTTGTTATAAACAAATACGATTAGTACCAACCAAAAATATAATTTCAATTGAAAGTAAAATACTAATACTTTCAGTCGCCAAGTGCGATGTAGCTGCATAACAGAACTAGATTACCTATTGCATACCAGGGTGCAAAATATTGTAAGTTCTAGAATAAGCAATATTATTTGCTTTTGCCAAATAAATGAATACTGTTAAAAATATAATTATCTGTTTGCATAGATTTTTATTTTATATTAATTATTATCCAACTAATATTATTAATGTGGAAGTTTGGATATTTAAATGTTTGGACGTTTCTTACTATCACAAAGGATTTAGAAGATACATACCTAATTATTTTATAAACTGGATAATAAACTCTAATAGGATACTTTTTATCCCGGATAATTGCATCTTTCACGCAGAATAGCGATAAAGAAATTTGGGGGGAACAGCTAGTAAAGACTGTCCACGATAAAATCCGGCCATGCCTGATCTGGTGTATCTGTGTAATTAATGCTAATTTGGGGGGAACAGCTAGTAAAGACTGTCCACGATAAAATCCGGGCATGCCTGATCTGGTGTATCTGTGTAATTAATGCTAATTTGGGGGGAACAGCTAGTAAAGACTGTCCACGACAAAATCCGGGCATGCCTGATCTGGTGTACCTATCTGTGTAATTAATATTATTCAAACCGCACTTTTTTAAAGTAATTAGTGGTTATGAAACTACATAATAAAAATATAATCATAATAAAAAGTAAAGGGGGTCTGTGAGTTTTAGCTTTATATTTTAGACTGTGCCTAAATTATTTTGTACAGTGTCTTCTGACGGTCTTTTCTAGGTTTTTATATAAAGTTTATATATTTTTTAACATTGGACAATCCACTTTATAGCTTATAACATTATCTTTTTACGACAGCTAATATTTTTCGAATTGACTTCAGATTGAGGTACTTTGGAAGTGTTTTAACTTTGGTGAATTTGCCTTTTTGACAGAAAAATGCCTCCCATATAAAAATTACTTTAGTGCTTGGATTAGAAAGTTTTCCCGACTTCCCCAAGTAGAAAACAGTTAAGTACATCATGATTTTTATTGGAAAGATAATATCCTAATGAGCGTAAAACAGCTTGTGAAAATTTAAATACAATTGTGGCATTGAAGTTGAAAACGAGTGAAGATTATCAAAAAACGCTGTACAGAGCAATTTAGGCACAGTGAATTACATAAAGCTAACTCACAGACGCTCTAACATTTTATTGTGATTGTATTTTTGTTATGTAGTTGCATAACCACTGACTATTACAAAAAAGTGCTGCTTGAAAATTAGCATTCATTACAAAGATAGACCAGATCAGGCATGCCCGGATTTTATCGTGGACAGTCATTACAGATAAGCCAATACAATTAATATGTTCCAGTTATAAGTATACGTACAGGAAATAAATATTCGCTGTGCTACCTGTGACACAAAATTTTATCTTTATCTCACCTGGCATATGGAATGGATTGTGCCCCTGCGTATGCTGCGTTTGGCGGTTGTTCTGATGGAGCCTAAAGTCCCTCTCCTGCTTATGGAGTGCATCGTGCCTCTTCTGCGCACAGTCATGTTAAACATTAACATCTCTGCTTTTCGCAATTTTTCCATAAGCTGACGTGCTATTCTACGCACGAGACGAAACATTTTGGTTTTGGCTTTTCCTTTCGAAACTGCACTCTAGATCTTTTGAGATTTTGCTAATAAGATATATATTTTTAGCAATGATATGAAAGATATTTTACGCAGAGTACTATAGGCACTAGAGTATGGATGGTGGAAAAAGCACAAGTTGGCGACAATTGATGATGTATTTGAACGGTCGGTTACGTCATATTTAGCAGCTGCTAACTTATGGCTGGATTCCTACGAGAGCCATTGTTATAAAGAATGGCAGGCCTTTTTATTCTTCAAGTTCGCAACGAATCCAAACCCAGACTAAAACACGTTGACTTTACAACCAAAATATAAACTCATATTTATCTTGGGGCAATCAAAGTGCCACTTTTATCTAAATGCTTGCTTATGTGTACAACAATCGATGGATTATGTAAAGCTTAATCAGTAATTTACGATTTGAATTAGTGTATTGTGTGTTGTATGAACAATATTTTAATTGGTCTAACAGTATTGGTAACTTAGTATTAAATTTAAGAGATTTGACTGCATCCGAATCCGAGAATAAGCGCATTAAACGTAAAAAAATATTTTGTGATAAAAAAGTACCTACCTAACAGAGCTGACGCAGTTTGTTCAGTTCATTAAATAAATAAATATTATGGGATAACTCACACCTATTGACCTAGTCCCAAAGCAAACAAAGCTTGTGTATGGGTGGGTGTATATGCTGCGCTCCGGGAGGTGGCACGCAATGAGCGTGTTGCAACAGCCGCCAAGTCGCGTTGCTCCCAGACGAAGGGTTACGGATTAGCCCGAAACATGTCGATCTAAACTCAATTTCAGACGTGAGTTATCCGATATATTATTACGTAGTTAATATGAGTGAGTTTCACGGTAGGTTCATGTTCAAGAATAAAGAATATTTGATTTGTTCTTCTATGATATGAATTTGTAAATACATTTGATTTGTAACAAAGACCATTGATTTAAATTTCTTCAAAGTAAGTGTTCTGCGTATTGATTATTCTATGAAACGATAATATGAGAAGAAAAGTCTCCGAAACGAAATTGTCTGTAAAATTACGTACAACCCCATCCCTGCACTAGGCTATCTAGTAGTCAAAGTTCATTACAGCGACCAGGCAATGGCAGAATTTAAATAAAGAGGTAATTAAAACCCGTTTTGTCCAACTAAATTTGAGACATATTAGCTACCATTGTATGATCTCAGCCGCGTCGTACAATTTATTTAACTAAGGTTTATTTATTATCAGGACCACATCAGGCCATTAATCCAATATGTAAACTATTAATTTGGATCACAATGAATAGTTATCAACTTATCAAAGAAGCTAAAGTACTGATAGGACAGGACAACATGACGTTTTAATTTGTAACTAGATATTGTGTGTGACACACCGTCGTGGACTCGTTTCGGTGGTGTCAACTAGACCTTCGGACGTGTCAGGTCTCGACGTGCAGTGAAACACCTCTATTATAGCTCAGCCAGGATGCTGATTTTTTTAAATCGCCATTCAAAACTTGTTCAATCTAAGATGAATTCGAAATACAAGTAAAGTGATAGGAAAATTACCACACTTAGGTCTACCTATTAGGTATATTATTTTTCTCAATTGATAAAATCTTATTTTCAACGGATAGTTAGCAGCAAAAGGTAAGCCCACAGATTTTCACAATTTCATTCATGAGTGGTATTTTGCGGGTCTCATTTAAAACATCGTTTTTCAGCTACTTGCCGATGTCGCTAATTGTGGGGAATGAACGAAGCATTATGAAGAGAGAATGAAAAATATAGGTACGTATTAATTAATTACTTAGCTACTAAATAAGTATCTGCGTAGCCTATCCGATATAGGTTCAATATCGTATAATGTGTAATCAAATAAGTATAAATATCCAACTGTCATTAAAATGTGTCATGTGTGGGAAATTAGTATTAAGGTAGGCGTCCACTTATCCGCATCGTACGCTTCGGACGTATCGGATTTGTTGCTTTGTATAGAAATGTGCGATGCTTACGATGCGGACAGGTGGACGCACTTATATGAGTTTCTATACAAAGAATACTACGATCCGTTGCGTGCGATGCGTCCGATGCGTACGATACCGACAAGTGGACGTTTACCTTTACATTTCACTCGATTGCATCGATAATTTTTTTGGTTTTTGAATATTGATCAACTTACCTGATTCGATATTATTGACGGTTATTCCAACTGTAAATATATGCAGTTTATGCAGTAAATATTTCTATACGTATACTGAAATTTTCTACTTTTTTATAATAAAATGTTTCCAGCGGAAAAGATCACATGGTAGATAGAAAAAGGTGATCATAAGAGTTTTATTTTTACTTGTAAGTACAAGTAAGAATTAAAAATGTAACTTTTTTTTATTGAAGTTGTTGATTCAGCCATCGGCGATAAATAAATATCACCGAAATCGCAACAGATATGATACAGATCCTTACCTGATCTAAGACATTAATTAATCGAACCAAACAGAAGTTTCGCGAGGGCGTTCATATTATAAAAAAACCAGTCAAAAGCGTGTCGGGCACGCCGGAAATAATGTTCCGTAGCCATTATGAAAAAATTAAGTAATATATTCTAAGGATTTTGTATTTTGTACGGATTTTATACCTTAGGCTGCTATTTACTCTTAAACTACTAATAATTATCAAGAAAACTTAACCGTTATAGTTTTCCTTGTAAGTTTGATATTACTTACTACCATCCTAATTTTTTAAATTTTTTCCACCCGCCGGTTTAGATTTTAGAGGGGGGGGGGGGGGGACGCTCGATTTTAATGAAAATTAGCACTTTAAAGTTGAATATTTTGCAAACATGTCACTGAATTGAAAAATCAATTCAGCAACCCCGTAATGATTTTAAAAGACCTATCCAACGATACCCCACTACAAGGTTTGATGAGAAAAAAAATCACCCCCACTTTACGTCTATGGGAGGTACAGTCACCAGCATTAATATCTGCCACAGCGGAACGTGCAAAAATATCTGACACGTCCTTCCGGCCCTAGAAATAAAGTCGTATCAGATATTTATGCACGCTTGTTGTGTCAGATATTGGTGCTGGTGACTGTACTCTGAATTTTTTTTTCTAACTTTTTATTGTTGTCGGCATAGTTTTTATATAAATACAGTGTTTGTACAAAATTACAGCTTTCTAGCATAGATCGTAGTCCCTGAGCAAAGCCGCGGACGGAGACAGACAGACAGCAAACATGGCGAAACTATAAGGTTTCCGTTTTTGCCATTTTGGCCACGGAACCCTAAAGAGGATATGCTGTGTTTAATATTGAAGAAGTATTCTACATTACGCCTACTTAATAACAATGACGCTTACGTAAACGTAGGTATGAATGAGTGAAGTTCAGCTATTCATCAAATAGTGAGTAAACTCATGGATTGTTTTTTACGCAGGGGTACATCAGGAAACAAAACATGAAATATGTATATAGTTGTACCTTGTCTTGTCTTGTTATTACTCACTTTTTAAAAACGTTTAATTGTAAATAAAACGATATACTTACCTATCTACAGAAAGCAATTTATGATGCAAGATACGATATCATTTTTTTAATTTACCCCAATCATTGTACGTTTCAAAACATACATGGTGATGTCGTATTCGTGGCCGTATTTTTTGCGTGCAAGCAGCACCCGGTATCGCAACGCGCGGCCTCACCTTATCGCTGTCGAAAGTTGAAGACCTTTCCGTGGATGTAGGCCCGAGGCGCACCATCTCTATACATTTCATACTGTGCATTTGTATTAGTTCTCACGCACTACACAATAGCGAACTGCTCTGCAATGTGTCGCGGGTCGTTATGATGCACCAGAAAAACACGACGACGGCCACATTGGCCAAAGCTAATTTAGAATCACCCACGCGATTACAAGGTTTCGTAACTAAACACTGAACGACGGCTTCGTGACCGTCGGCTTATAAACAAAGTTCGTTATAATTGACGGTCGGCCGGTTTAACGAGCGCGTAGTTATCACGGAAACAATCGCCAATGATGTGTGCAGCTGACGGTCAGCGGAATTAATGGCTAACGTCCAAATGTTTTGAATAACATGCGGCGACTAAAGCGGCGCGGCGGGCACGGCAGAGCGCCGCTGCTGGGGAACTGGTCGCGCGCGGCGGCGCGGCGCCGTCGGCTCGCGGCCACCTGATGCCCATACGGGGAAAACGAATTCATTCTGCCTGCTGGCCAATTAAAATTTGTATGTTAAATATGGAGGTTTCCAGTGCTTATTAAAAGCTAGCCATCTATAAATTCGTTACATACATCTGTTCGGTATTTGCATCTAATAATTCCTGGGGTAATTGAGATTGCTGTTTACCTTACTTACGTAAAAATGCATTTAAGACGATAGCTTTATAAAAAGTAATTATTAATGATTGGTAATTAATGGATACTTCGTATTCTAAGTATGCTGATCGTTACCAGCAGTTTAAATCGAATTTTAAAGTGATGACTGGTGTGATGAGATGACAAATTGGTTGAAAATAGTGAAATGCATGTTTAATTATAAACGATTGGAAAGGCGCGAATCACTGACGACATTGAATGGAATGCGAGTCGTGGCTCGTGGCGCTCGAGGCCTGAGGCCTGAGGCGCGCGACGGCGGCGGTAGCGACGACTCGCGCCGCGTATCCGGATTAACGGAACTGCCGCGACGGCGACGTGCGGCGAAGCCAGCCGCCGGGAAAGGTTTGCGTCAACCCATTGCCAGCGTTCGCAAATATTACTAGGTTTAAGGTTATTTTATGAATATTCATACCAAAGACGTGTACAAAGGTTAATACTGAAAATAATATTTAATAATACAGTGAAACAAATAACAACTCAAAATACAATTGGATGTCATCTAAGAGTTCATTGTAGCCTTTTACTAACCTTATCGATAGTTATTAAAATACAGTAAGTAAGTATGTAAAACTTGGCACGATTCTAGATATCTATTTGCCTTATGATCTCTACTTTAACCTACGAACTGTGTATGAACACTAATCAAAATACCCTAGTAAATTAATATGAATATCATTCTCAGTTAATGCTAGAGGGACGAAAAATTTGCGTTATCTAACGGTGGTTGTTTGTAGCAACCCAATCTCTGCAATTTATTAAATGGATAGTCTGCTGGTTCGGTTAGAAAACATACCTAAGACACGTTATTTGCAGACGGGTTGAAATTTCTGCATTTTTCTCTGTACGCACAACACGCATTGCTTCAGGTGGCAAATTCAGAGGAAGAACCAAAGTCATTAATAGTCATACATAAAATATACGTATCGGATTAATAATGAAGACTAAAAAAAATACATAGGTACCTTGTACGTTTGCATAACAAAAATAATTCACACCAATTGATAATGATGATCATGTAGTCCTAGATAATCTCTTATAGACCCAATAAACGTTGTTTTTATGCGATCAAGAGTAAAAAGTATAAATAACAATTTAACAGACTCCGAAATTCAATTCCAAAATTCAATTCAATTCAATTCAAATTCTTTATTTCGGAAAAACAGAGTATCCATAGTGTATTAGTAATTAAATAAACAAAACAAAAGATAGGTTTACTAATGTATCGGCGAAAATTATTTAGCAAATTATTAACTCCGAAACTATTTATCCCATATTTTTATTTAGGCGAAATATTATTTCCCAACTCAACGTTTTGCACTAATATCATTTTCCAACTAATGATTCAATAAATTATTATTATGCAAATTATTATCTGGATTTTTTTTAAGATGTCATTTATGTTTTCGTCAAATGTATTGATTGGCATACCTTAATATAGCAACTTATTGAATGGCATCCAACCTACTTTTCTAGTGTCATTTATCCTGGCTGCTATAAAAAAAACCTAACATCGAAGGCTAAGGCGGGAGCTACGCTCCGCTTCGCTCCCGCCTTAGCCTTCTGAACCTAAACTATCCAAGTCGCTTCTGCTCCGAACCGTCTTGCTCGCTCGCTTCGCTCGCTCGCACAAATCAAATTAAAGTATAACTTTGCAATGTAAAAAATTGCCCAAATGTTATTTGACAATTTGTTATTTGCCTAAGCCAATCATTTGCTACATAATTATTTGCCACATAAATGTGTGATGAAGTAAAATTTTGCAATGTATAAATGTTGCGAAATAAAAAAAATGCGAAGTAAAGTTATGCCAAATATTAGTTTGCTAAATGAAACTTTGGCGAAAGGTTGGTTGCTAAGTGAAATTTTGCGAAACATATTTCGCCGAAAAGGCAGTACACCCAAAAGATAATACATTTTAAACTTATTCTAGTGTTAGTATTTAAGGACATATATTTATTATTATTATTATTATACTATCTATGTTACAAACTGCACCACACTCTTTATCTGCTCAGTCCAATAATTTAAGATCGGATAATCAAATCGGGCAGCAATTTCCTTCAGAATGCTGTTGGGACTTCGTCTCACCTCACACGGCTTAGTAATGAGACTATATGTATATTTATAAAAACACCACGAAATTTATTTATAAAATGCAAATAGTTATTAAATTTGTAGATTTATTCAAAGTAAGTATTTAACGCGCTGCCACGTAAACCAATCAAAATATGCTGCTATGTAATACGAGTATGTGTGTGTCTGGAGTTTGTTAGCAGGGAGTTTTTTGTGACTGAAATCTTGATTTAAGTTTTAGATTGATACTAGCAGTTGCCCACGACTCCGTGCGCGTAGAAGTATGAAAAATAGTTTACGTCCTATTCTCAGACCTACCAAATATACACAAAAAAAACATAAAAAACAGTCAAGCTGTTTCGGAGGAGTTTGGTCACAAACACTGTGACACGAGAATTATATGAAAAATTTATTTATTTACGAGAAATTTGTTTAATTAGGTGCTTAATAAAGTCTTGGTAAAAATTAAAGTACCTACACGAAAAAAAAGGAATTTTTTGACCAAGAATATTCATAGTCTCAGGAATATTGTTTAAATCTAAGTAATTATTTTATTTTAGTAAGATAATAGTCTTAACCCAAGATAATATTTTTCTTCATCCAATACAATATGGCGTCGGCTATATACGAAATATTATTGTCTTGACCAAGGGTAAAGGGTAAAGGGTAAGGGTCTAAGACATCCTTTTTTTCCGTGTATCACTTCTAGTGGAATTACCATTAAAATAACATACATAAACATTTTAAGTAGTGAAGAAGTATTAATTTTATGCTTTGCGAGTTGGTGAAATAAAACTTGCAATATTAGACATAAACCAACTATCAAACACCCGTTGTGTGTCCATTGCCTTGTATCCATAGTAAAAGCTTTGTTTAGTTTGGGACTCAAGGTCAATTGGTGTCAAGTGTCCCATGATATTTATTTATTTATTGTAAGTTAAATAAAGAAGTTTTAAGCTCATCGAACTGATGTTACTGATGTACGGTTACCTTATTTCGCTATCTCATATCTTTTAATTTAATATCACATTTTAAGCTCCTACGCAAAGAACGTTATATTTACACTCATTGCTAGATAAGTAATCCGAAGATTACAATTGGGGTTTTTAGACGTCACAGTGTTTTATCTATCTATGTAGCCCTAGCTTACCGTTTAACGATCAACAAATAATTTTAGTACGACTCAAGAGGAGAATCAAGAGGGAAGAGGGTGGAAATGTGAGGAAGGAAAATGCACAAAAAGATGTCAGATTATGATTAAAAAATTTCGTGGCTAACGAGCCTGGTAATATATGCATATCATTATCAAGCAGAACTAACGCTAATAATATGCCTAAGCATTTATTGTTTTAGCTGTCGCGATCTTCAATCATAAGTACTTACTACCACTTTCGGTACTAAATAACGAAAAACTGTTTAAATTACATCGACGTTTCGACCACAACCCAGCAGTCATAACGTGATAAGTCCTGGAATTGGTATTGGTTATACCCACATGAATTCGTTCGGTAAAACCTCACTTTAGCTACATCATTTACACTAAATTCACTTAGCTATTATTATTACAATATTATTGTACCGATAGCAGAGCAGCAAATCACAAAGCAGTTACCTTTTTGCACGCACTAGTGGTCCCCGACGCTACGGCACCAGAAATGCACATGGCTTGCGTTTCAAACCCGCCGCGTGCATAAATCATACGATGTGCTATGTCGGAGCAATGAGTTCGCGACAGGCTCTCAATTAGCAACGATTAACATCTTGACTGGACAGAATAATAACAATGATAAACCCGTTAAACTTCAATTGAAACATTACATTGGGTGTTAACTCGAAATGCAAATTGGTATCATCAACAATCAACATTCATCACTTAGGTGGCTGACACAAGTCGCCCGGATATAGACCAGAACGACTAGCATAGCATGGTCATCGGAGAGTCGGCTTGTTGCTGTTGGACTTTTTCCAACTACATGGCAGGAGGTAGAAAAAAAACTCACTAAACATAAAGCTGTTATGCTAACCGTACCAGCCGTCCTGACTCGATTATCTTATCTGTCACATATAGAATAGTGGCCAACCCTTCAAAGACATTCAATTTGATCTAGGTCCAATTCTCAGTGTCATCGAATCTATTACTATAATCACATTTTTAATTAAGTTTCACTATCAATCAATTACCTATTTAAACAAGCAGTCGCAAAAGTAATTAACGTGACGGATATAATTTTGTTTCGAGTGTTAAAAATAAGTTCCAACAATTTCGCAATATTGCTGCTCCATCCCATCCCACTAATATTATAAGTACGAAAGTTTGTAAAACTATTTGTTTGTTACCTCATCACGTGTAAACCGTTGAACCGATTTAGATGAATCTCGGTATACAGATGGTTTAAGTCCCGGGGAAGGATATAGGATAGTTTTTATCCCGCGAGAATTGCATAGTTCCCGCGGATAGCAAAAAATTTATTCTACGCGGACGGAGTTGCGAGGAACAGCTAGTACATAATAATGATTAGGCTTAATAGTTTTGTATTTTATCTGCAGTATGATCAGATCATGTTACTTTTAAAACGGTGAGTGGTCTCAAGTGTTAAAATACAAATGATAACTATAAACCTTTGCCCAGCATCGCAATGGCCCGTAAGGGATATAAAAGATTAAGATAAACATTAATGTAATTATAGCAATAGAAATCTCAAATAAAAAAGTAAGAAAAACATAAAAATTTCACAAGACATTTTACATCCGAGCAAATGCAGTGAGGTTGCCGATATTTGGATTTGTAACTGGGGTTTGCTCGAGTTAATCACAACGCTATCCAATTGGAAAATGAGGAAGGAACTAAAAATAAAACGACACCACAGAATACTCGTAACTAATAGTACTTACTACCGTACAGAAGGGACTCTCTCCAACAAACGTCAAGTTTAGGTATAAATCGTTGCCCACTCTTACGGCTTGCACGCGAAATTGAAACTTACCATGTTACAGGGCCTATTGAATAACTACTTCTCTGCCAATTGTATACAAACTGTGATACAATTTTATTTTAACTCATGTAGGGGGTACTATAATAATAATAATAAAATCATTGATTGCCACAGAAAATAAGAGAAGACTACACAAATAAAAACTTAAAACTTTAGCTTTACTACCAAGCCTTATGACATAATAATAAAAATAACATTAAAAATTACCTGCAGTACTAAATTTAGTAGTTAATACGCGATTTTCGGAATAAACTATGAATTACTAGCTTTTGCCCGCGACTTCGTCCGCGTGGAATAGTAACTTTGGAAAGTTTTTAATTTATTTAGGGTACCTATTCTGCCAATAATAGAACATAGAAACTTCTACGGTTTATGTAAAAATAATATATTTTAATATATTGCTTTATATCTCAACTAATTTTTTTTTGTTCTTCCATTTTTTGGTAAAACATATATATTTTGCGGGTAACCATATTTTAGCAATACGACGTGTATTCTACCCTGCCAACAACAAAAGGACTAATTCTTCATAGTGAACTCTTGACACCTTACGTCCTTTATTGTATAAGTTAGGAGGGTAAGTGTTATAATTAAGACGTCATTCTTACTAAGTATAGCTACATATTTTTCCGATAAATACACTTATAGTAAATTTTCAAGTACGAAAAAAGTCGAAATGTGAAAAGAGCCGGAACAAATGTTTTTTAGGGACCCGTACCTCAAAAGGAAAAAAATGAAACCCTTAGACCCTTTATCCCGTAAACGCGCGGAGTATGTATCGAGTTGAAATTAAAACCCTAAACTCAGGTCAAAGTCCCGGAAGCTGTGAAAAAATCGAACTTCTAAGTTAACGCAATCAAAAGCTACAGTCATTAAAAAGGTGTTTCCATACAAATCGCCTTAACAGAAAAAGGTTTAGGGTACTTCCCGCTGTCCTAGAAACTTGGAATTTTGTATAAAGGTAGCTCGATTAGCAATTTTTTTCCTAAAAATGTATATTCATTCATAAATACCTATGTACGGAACCCTTGCTGCGCGAGTCTGAGTCGAATTTAACCAGTTTTTTTTTGTTCCTATCCAATACCTAAACACAAAGATTCATCGATTTATCTGTGACAATGACGACGTTCCATATAAATATTCATCCCCTATTTCATCCCCTCGCAGGTAAAATTTTGAAAAACGCTTGAACAAATACCTATCTATTTTATTTTTTATAAGTGCCCAAATGCAGTTTCATAAAGTACAATCGATTTATCTTCGACAATGACGATCTTTATATATAAACTTTCATCCCCTATTTCACCCCCACACAGGTCGAATTTTTAAAGAAAACTTACAAATACCGACTTATTTTTTATTAAGTTCCTAAATGCCAACTTTCATGGTTTTATCTTCGACAGCGACGAACTTCCACCATATAAACTCTCATCCCCTATTTCAACCCCTTAAAGCCTCTTTTTCGCGATAAAAGATAGCCTATGTTCTTTCCCAAGGTCTATTCTATCTTTGTACCAAATTTCATCCAAATCGGTTCAGCGGTTTTGGCGTGAAAGCGTAACAGACAGACAGACAGACAGACAGACAGAGTTACTTTCGCATTTATAATATTATATAGTAAAGTAATATAGTATATATAGTAATATATAGTATATAGTATATATAGTATATAGTATATAGTATGGATTTTTTGTAAACATCCATTTCAACGAACTGTGCCTTTAGTGTAAGTTTTCGGTACAAAATACGTCTCGGTCGCGTTCGCGTTATAATCTCAATTTGTATGGAAACACGAACATTGCAAACGTTCCGCTAGAGGCGCTGTTCGTGTTTGCATACAAATTGAGATTTGAAGGCGAACTCGATCGAGACGTATTTTGTAACCGAAAACTTACACTAAGGGCACTGAACGATCTTTCTACGTCGGTAAGTTGTAATAGGCGCGAGTAGGGACTTAATCTCTTCAGGTTCATATCATAATGATTTATCTCTTTCAATTATATGATATTATGTTTTAATGTATTCTTTTTCAATTAATTACTCATTAGGCAGAAACCTGCTATATTGTATTTAGATCCAATTTATGAAAAGTGTAAACAAAGACGCCATTTAACCGACCAATGATGTGAAAACCTAGTACTTAAGTATTGCAAAATAATTAATGTGTTCAGTTAATCGATTAATTTATTAATTGAATAGATCAAAGTATTTTTGTCTATTTTATTATTTACAATACTTGATTTCATTCCAAAGAGTGTTTATTCAATTATAAAAGCAGTAACTATTTTTTAGTTTTAAGGAAAGTAAATAAAAATCGCTTATTCATCCGCGCCTTAGAGCAACACGGGCTTCCTACGGAAGGGAGTAGCCATTCGCCACGTTCCCCTCTGTCAAAGTACAGGCCCAACTGGGCATACGAATTTTGTAAAACAGCCTTGTTGCTTGCGCTCGGATTTCAAACTAGACCGAATAGAGTCGCGCGAGTGAACGCTGCAGTGCTAAAAATGCCGAATTGTTCAGTTTTCTGATATAAAAAGAGATCTGGGACATCAAGCTTGCAAAAAGATGGTGTTACATTTTACATGTAAGTAATTTGTTATCGTATTATTGCTATTTAATTAAATTTAAACAACAAAGTCGTACATTATTGTCCGACTCGTTTACCAACATCGAGTCCGCTAATCCGTACAAATTTCGGATCGGTCGAGCGATAAATCCGACTTTTCGCCGATGAACAACTTAGTGATGTTTTTTTTTTATTCGACTGGATGGCAAACGAGCAAGAGGGTCTCCTGATGGTAAGAGATCACCACCGCCCACAAACATCTGCAATACCAGGGGTATTTCAGATGCATTGCCAACCTAGAGACCTAAGATGGGATACCTCAAGTGCCAGTAATTTCACCGGCTGTCTTACTCTCCACGCCGAAACACAACAGTGCAAGCACCGCTGCTTCACGGCAGGACTACTACTGTCAATTTGTGAGTTTTGAGTCATCTGTACACGAATTATTAGTGTATTGTTGGATTATTTATGTGTTAACGTCGTCATTACAGTCAGGTGGCAGTTTTGTTTTTGCATGTAAGTATGCCCCCCCGCAGCAAACGCCAGAACTATTTTAAAGGTAATCTACCGCTAAGGCTACTCCCTTCCGGTAGGAAGCCTGCGTTGCTTTAAGATCCGCGCATTAACCGATTTTTAAAATGTCATATTTTCCACCATCTCTGTCTACGCTAGTCTATGCTACTACAGATTATACATACACATGTTTCAATCAAGAAATAACGTCAGATTTTGACAAAGATTTTTCAAATGAAAAATAAATATTGAACTCAAGTGAATTTTGGTGAAAAAAGTGATTAGACATCTAGTTAAAAGACACGAATTATAGATAAATGTGTTATTGATTCGATCCAGTGAGTGTTTATACAAGAATTTTGATGAAATCGGTTTGTTTACACTTTTAATAAATTGGATAGACATAACGTATATATATCTTTTGGTAATATGGTATCTAGTATCTATTAGGTAATTACTATTTTAAAAGTAGGCATATTAGTCTGAGATCTGCACTTAAATAGACCTTACCGGTCTGATAATAGAATGAAACGTATTATAAATTTAGTATATTAGAAAATACATTAAAAAATTAAGAGCACTACAATAACCCTCCATCGGGCAGTCGGGTAAAAACCGCATGCGCCATACCTATTATCATGTAACGAGTATGTTTTCGTTTATTAAATGAAATGATAAAAAAACGGTCAAGTAATTGTAACAAAAATTAGCACTTTTAACATAGTATTTTACAAAAGGATCCCAAAATCGAAGTGGTCTTAGAAAACTAGAAAACCTTCCAAAAGTGTTTTTGGAAGACATATAAATAATAAATAAATAAATATCACGGAACAATTCACAAACAACCTGCAGAAAGCCAATTTATCTCAAAACGATCTTGTACAGTCAAGGTCATTAATATAATGTAGGTACGCTTCCAAAACGTCAAGGACGTTTTCTGGTCAACACCATTTTTTACGTGGGGTGTCGTTGGATATATATTAGACGACCAGATGGTTTAGTGGTAAGAGAACCTGACTACAAAGTTTGAGGTCCCGGGTTCGATTCCCGTGTCGGGGCCGGGGCAGATATTTGTATGAAAAATACGAATGTTTGTTCTCGGGTCTTGGATGTTTAATATGTATTTAAGTATGTATCTATGTATATAATTACACAAAAAAAAAATTAACAACGAGACATGATTTGACAACCAGATGGCCTAGTGGTTAGAGAACCTGACTACAAAACTTGAGGTCCCGGGTTCGATTCCCGTGTCGGGGCAGATATTTGTATGAAAAATACGAATGTTTGTTCTCGGGTCTTGGATGGTTAATATGTATTTAAGTATGTATCTATATAATTATACAAAAAAAAAATAACAACCAGACATGATTTGACAACCAGATGGCCTAGTGGTTAGAGAACCTGACTACAAAGCTTGAGGTCCCGGGTTCGATTCCCGTGTCGGGGCAGATATTTGTATGAAAAATACAAATGTTTGTTCTCGGGTCTTGGATGTTTAATATGTATTTAAGTATGTATCTATCTATATAGTTATATTTATCCGTTGCTTAGTAGCCATAACACAAGCTTTGCTAAGCTTACTTTGGGACTAGGTCAATTGGTGTGAATTGTCCCATGATATTTATTTATTTATTATTTAAATTTAATAAATGATTTACATCTGTGTAAGTATTTTTCTTCCGTCCGTCTATTTAGCTTTATGAGATGATATAAAGTTATTTTTCCGAGGCACACCGACTAATGACCAAGGTAGGTACAGGTACACCAGTGAGCCGCGGCACACACTTTGTGGAACACTGTTAGACAATAAGGCCTTAAGATATTTTTTAGATGCAGTCGTTATTATACCGACCCATGCTAAGTTATAATTTTATAGTCTACTCGTGACGACGGAAATTGCAATAAGGCTGAAACATCACGGTAAACAAAACATGTTTTGTGTGCGGTAGATAAGGCCCGTGACAATATTTACATGTATAAGTAATTCGCATAAGTAATAAACAACATACGTTAGTTACTTACTACAGCATTAGGTAATTCTTATTTAGGTATACTGCGTAAAAGAAAATAGAGGGCACTTAGATTTCATCAATATAAATTTAATTAAATAAATGTTTGTGACTTCCTGAACACATCAAATCCCATAAAGGATATTTTGTTTAAAAATAAACATACGAGTATGTATTTATAAGTGGTCTCTAATAGTAGATTGATAAACAAGGGTTGTAATTGATCAATTGATCATTTACACTCGAGTTAAACAACTTTTCATCACAAATGTGAGAAAATAAATACAAACCGTTATAAATGCATACGCAATTTGTAACAGAGCTGAAGAAAATGTATCCAGAGGGGGAACACTTAAAACGTCACTTTTTTACGGGCACTTCAGCGCCTCTGTTATGAGATGCTAAAACGAAATTGACATAAATATGTCAAACGTCGACTTGGCAAAGAGAAATTAAGCTCAGCTTAGATCTGGAAGAAAAATTGTGCAAGTTGTATTATGTTGCTCGTCTCGACTGACCAAGTGACCACCTCAAACTCGTTTGTCGTTTGCTTTACTTACGGCCTCGAGATGTAATGCAACTTGCACAATTTTTCTTCAGGTCTAAACTGGGCTTTATGGACGTTAAGTTTGTTGTGTGCGTGCATGTGCATGTGTGTGTTATGTCAAATTTCGTTTTAGGTACACCCGCGAGATAGCGCTTACGCGCTACCAGTCATGCAAATCTGGCCATAGAGTTGCCACTCTTTTTCTACATAGGTACTTATGCTCTTTGAATGTATCGCGCCAAACCATCTTATTTTTTTTAATGGCCTCGCGCACTTTGTCTTTGGCACATTCAGCCAGCACTGGCCAGCAGTATTATGCCAGCATGGAGGTTTGGAGGTAGGTATTACGCATTACAATCTCCTTGTTTACCAGTTCGCGAATACAAAGGAGCAGCATTAGATTTTTAAATTTACTTACATCCTTAAAGATGTAAATCGAATTTACAACACGGATTTCAAGTTAAGGGGCTGTTTCACCATCCATTGATTAGTGTTAACTGGCGGTTAGGTGTGATGCCGTCACTATTTGTTTTGTTCGAATAGACGGAGACGGCATCACATTTAACCGGCAGTTAACTCTAATCAATGGATGGTGAAACAGCCCCTAAATGACTTAAATGCAACCTACTTTCAGAGCTTAAGTGATGAAAAACCTTTATATATGATTTTTTCAACTATATCATTACCAGAGAGTGACATATTTATTCTACTTATTATTTGATGACCGGATGACCAAGTGGTTAGCGAACCTCATAGTTAAAATGCCGCAAACGGGACTTATCTATCACGTTAAAACACGAGTAATATTTACCTCGACGTGTCAACCACATTACAGTGGCCGTGGTCACGAGTAGACTGAAATTTAGGGTGTCAAGTCTGCCTAGCAGCGCGAGTCCTTCGAACTACCCGCACTTGATCACAAAAAGTACCGGCACTCGTATCGTAGTTAGAGTCTGACGTTAATTAGGTATGTTCTTACATTACAAACAATAAATATGAACTTTACACGACAACAGTGTTAAAATTACTGATCCTCATTGGTACAGTCAGGTGTAAAAAAGTGTTTGGAAAAACTTGAATATATGTAGTACATTGTTGTAGAGGCTGGAAAGTAAGCAATAGATGAAAAGAAAGCTCCGGAATGCTCACGCCGAGTGACACTCTTTACCGGCTCGGATAATACCGACATGGAAATACCGACCCGACTTTTCTTGTACACGTCCATAGAAACTCATGTCAGTTTGACACGAGTTTGTATGGGCGTGTACACGAATAATCGGGTCGGTATTTCAATGTCGATATTATCCGGGCCAGTAAATAGTGCCACTCCTCCGGCCGATTTTAGTTTTTCTTTTGTGACATCATTCGGTTGGATTTGAAACTATTGGGGCGTTGCCAAGACGATTATTCGATTCAGTGATCTGTTTGCGAAATATTCAACTTTAAAGAGAAAAAAAAAAACATTAAAATTGAGCCCCCAATCTAAACTGTTGGGTGGAAAAAATATAAAAAATTCAGAATGGTAGCAAATATATCAAATTTACAAGGAAAATTATAGCGGCTAAGATTGCTTGAGAATTATTAGTAGTTCTAAGGTACAAAACATACCTAAACATGGAAGATTCCGTACACAATACGAAATCCTTAAAAATACATTACTTGACTATTTCGTAATGGCTACAAAACCCTCTCCTGGGCGTGGCCGACAAGCTCTTAGCCGGTTTTTTCATACTTAAAAAATTAAAACATTTTGTGCATATTATGCGTTTAAGAAAAAAAAACACAATAAAAGTCCTAAATGACGCATTCTCATTGGTCAATTTAATTTCACATGCAGCAGGCGATTACTTTTGATTGGGCCGATTGTCGTTTCAGCACGCCGGGAATGAAATTCTGAAATATACTCTAAAAAGTCGTATCGTACTATGAGATACATTTATTTGATACGACCTGTTACCGAAATGTGTTATATTGTTGTCGTGTTTTGCGAGCCATAAATGAGTCAGCTGCTAAATGTCCCTACATAAACTCGTATAGGCAGTTTTAGGTACTGGATTTAGGTTATTAGGCCACATTTTCGAGCAGTGTCGTGAAAAATAATTTATAGGTGTACCTACTCGTACTTTCATCCGATTAATGCAATAAATAACTCATTACAGAAAATAATTGAATTAATTTGCACTAGCATTTAGGGTAGACAGCTGAAAACTTGTTTCATGGATGACTATTCGCAACTAGCTACCTATTGCACAAAGCTTATGTTTTGAACTTGACTGTATCTACCTACTATCTTTCTATTTTCAGCCACTGACTAAATTACGACTGCATAAAAAGTTTACTTTTAGAAACTAAGCAACAACATAAATTGTGACCTCGAGAAAAAAACGATACAGCGGAATAAACCCACTAACATGGACAAGGTTGCATAATATTAGATGAATACAAACTTAAAAATGATTAACAAACAGAACAAATTGACCCTTCTCGCAGCGCAAGTTATCTATATAGCATCTCATCATATTACGTCGACGAGGCGCCTCCAGCGTCCCCATGAGACGGAAATGTCACTTCAAAACTGGTACAGTAACTATAACATTATAATTTAGAACGTTGTCAAATTAGGCAGTACGCTACTGGAGCTGGCTATTACTGTCGCACACAAAAGAGTTTGATGCTCAATTATGTCAAGACTAAATACAATATGGACGTTACCAGGTAGCGGGCACATAAATAGTTATTTATCTCCTCACTAGAGTTCCCCTGTGAATTGGAAAAAGACGTAATAGACATTTTACAAAATTAACGTTTTACAAAAAAAAAACTTTTACCATCCGATTTTTTTAATGTATTCGAACCTAAACACAGTTATAAGTAAAAACAAAGATAAGCATCAATTCTAAAGGTTTGGGCTGCATGCGCGTTTTTGTGTGCATTCACAGCATACGCTGAGCCCAATCCATTTATCACACTTATGAATAGTTATGTTTATAGTTATAAGTTAAATGCGGAAAATATCTTCCTTTTATTAATAATACTAGCTTTTGCCCGCGGCTCCACCTGCGTGGTATTCGGTTATCGCGCGCTGTTCCCTCGGGAACAGTGCATTTTCCGGGATAAAAAGTAGCATAGGTATGTCAGTCTCGGGCCCATAAACTATCTCTATGCCAAAAATCACGTCGATCCGTCGCTCCGTTACGGCGTGAAAGACGGACAAACACACAAACACACTTTCGCATTTATAATATTACTATATGGATTGTATCTTTTACTCAAAGTATGTTGATTAAGGCTTATTCTATTTTATTCTGTAGATAGTGAGACATAAAAACATTATAAACACATGTCAGATAATCATAAGAAATTGACTACCTACAGAATGTCGATATGTGATGAAGATTGGTTAAATATTTATTTAGTATGACTGCTTATCCTGTGCGACTACAGTTGACACCCCTAAAGCTAGGGTATTTTGATCTTTTAACGCATAACGCTGCGCTGCGAAGCGGCTGCTACACAGAGTGTCATCTCATCTCATCACGGTTGACGCACAAGCACAGCGACGGCATAAGAGACCATTGTTGCCATTTTTTACGCTCATGTGTCCGACACGGCACGGCATATCGCAGAGTTGGGCGTTACTACTTTTTATCTTAACATAAGTAACTGAACGGACAAGGAGGTAATCTGTAGGATCGACTCCGGAGTTTTGTGATAATAAATACCTAACCTTGGTTCCATTTCTATTCCACTACTTTCCTTATTTGTCTATAATATTACAAGTTTATTAACGAAATGCGAAGAAGCTAATGGCATATTGTGAAAATCATAGAACTAATAATTATAATATTTTAACGAATAATTACACATTCAATACGAGTACTACCACAATTTTAAGAAACGTATTAAAATACACAGGGGGTCTGAAATACTGATGTTGAAACTTTAGTTAGAAACTGATACACTGCAGTATTTGAAGAAGAGTTTGAACCCTAAATGCCTTAGTCCAATGTATGATTAGTTTAAAAATGTTATATACTAAAATTGTCATTAAAGATATAAGGTAAATGTACCGTATTACGGCATATTAAGATGTTTCCTACTTTGACTGAGGATTTTAAAAAAAATACGAAGATTCTAGATGTAGTAACTATCTTATTTTAGGTATATGTATTTTAAGATGGATGTAGGATATTATTTTACTTTTAATTTATAGAAATAAACGTTATTTCGCTAAACCCTTACTTTGTACCTTATTCCGTGATAGATTAAATTTGGCTCTGGACTTAATTCCGGGAGTCGTTGTACGTAATTCCGTGCTATCTTTAAAGTTCACATTGTTCAAGCATCTATCAAGATAATTGACTTAAAATACTTAAATAATTATTATAATGACGAAATAAATAAAAATTGTATTGCTTGAATTGGAGGAATTGGAATTGGAGGGGGAAATTTATTATACTCTTCTTAGGTAATCTAAATTAAAATGACAAAATGAATAACCTGCTTAGTTAAATTTATTGATTCAACTTAATAATTTGAATATATCAAATAATAAAATAACTTGTAGAAAAAAAATGAGATTTTGTTTGATAATCACATTAAAGTATGATGTCACTGTCCCATCATTTACATCTTAACGACTTTTGAAGTGTTTCGGTATATATTTAGATGAGGCCATTTTGTACCTGAAAAAGGTAACAATATATATGTATTAAGTATATTATATTTATATATGTATTATACCTATGCATATTTCAGCTTCCTAGTACTAATGATCACTGAGGCCGGACAGACAAACGGACATGGTGGATAACGGTTCCTAGTTGACTAAGGAAGCCTAAAAACAGAATGGACCCCTCCCCATAGTATTTTATTTTTGAACATATTTTACTATTCTTCATAATACCGGAATAAGAGACATTAGTACAAATGTCGTGTACTTAATTACGGGAGTCAAAAAAAAAATGGTTATAATAAATAAAAAAAAAGAAAATTTCTTAATAGATTGGAAGATAATATAACAATTATACTCACAAAATCGAAATAATACCTTTGTGGTTTGATTTTATAAAATAAAACAAATTTAATGTCGATGCCATGCTCCATTATTTCGCACGTAAATTACTTAACGAGTATACATTTCGTACTCAATTATAACACTCAAATTTTAAAAAACCATGTACCGTAACTACGTCACAATAATCTGCAGTCCGTACTTAACTTATTCACATCAAATATATAAATGAATTTAACCCTAGATAGAAACAAAAGATTAAAACATTTCGGACTGACTTTCACTTATTTCGTGATACTCACGCAATTAGGTACATCGCGTCAGATTGGTGTACATAATTACGGCAGCGAGTATTTTACTTAAAATATGCTTTCAGTTAACTTGAACGTCTATTAATAACTATATAACAACAATGATACAAATTTAGTATAAATAAACTCACCAGTATCACAGCAAATCCTTACGAAGTTCCGCTGCAACGTTACGCTCACTGACAACACGTGTTTTACGCGTAGTTAATGAAGATTGCATTCAATTATGATTTTACTGATTGTTTCCTTATTTTACGACCAAAACCAAAATATCACGGCATAATGTACCTACTATCCCGGAATAGTGTACCTTTACCTTAATTAATAATAAAGTGCAAAAAAAAAAATTAATCACCTCCTTCACAATTGAATGGTCAACCAATTAAATAATGGCGGGTCAGCTACAGTTCTGTCAGCTACACAAAAGTTACCTTGATCATTAGATAAATAGATTCTCTATGCCCTCTATCTATATTTTATTTGCTCCGCCGCCCAAAGGTCAAATGTCTGCACGGCGCGGCACATCGTCACATCAAATGTCAAGATCTTTATCATTTATCAATGTGAACCTAAGTGGATATTTGTATAAAAAATACGAATGTTTGTTCTCGGGTCTTGGGTGTTTAATATGTATTTAACTATGTATCTATCTATATAATTATATTTATCCGTTGCTTAGTACCCATAACACAAGCTTTGCTAAGCTTACTTTGGGGCTAGGTCAATTGGTGTGAATTGTCCCATGATATTTATATATTTATTTATTTAAGATGACGCGTGGTTTTTATTACAATGTCATTAATGTCTAATATATATACACTATACTTATGTTTAGTGGCATAAAGGTGTATAGATATTTTTGACGTCTTGGTAACGTATGTATATGTATATTTACATATGCTTTTGACCGTACATACTAAGTAGACGTTAAGCTGCTTGATCATCTCCGAACCACTGACCAATTATGGTGCATTCGGGTAGAGTAAATGTAAATAATACTGTATTTTTCTTTCAATGGATAAGTTTTGTTTTAAGATGTTGCTATCGAGTTTTATTGGACTTAGGAACTGGAGAATTTTAAAGTAAGTATGCTATTAATTAAAGAAAAAATTAAGCATATTAGTAACTTTCTAATTATTGTATTTTAATATACAATTTATAAACGCAAAAAATATTGTTATTGAGCACAAACGTGCTTTTTTGCTAGCGTGCGTCCGACTCGCACTAAAACGGTTTTTTAAATAGAACTAAATATGTACCTAGTTACACAATAATCACGGATGGTGAATGGAGGCTATATCAGCAGCGCTTCACGACGATTGATTACAATTACACATTATTATAAATTACAAATAATCACTTACAACGGATACAAGTGACACTACACTAAAACCTATAACTAACTTTTTTGGATTCTTGAAATTCCACTGCTAGTTTTTTGGTGTAGTTATAAATAAACAATAATTTAGTTTTGAAAGCAAATCATATTTACTTTTTTAATAGATATTCTAAATAGAGAACAATGGGAGAACATTCACACTAACATTAAGCTTGCTACTTATAACAGTCACACGATTTTGTTTAGCAGTCGTTTGGAGACTTTAGATCTAGGGTACTGAGTGCATTTTATACTAAATCATTCACTATGATAGGGTGCGTTACACTTACGCTACACGTGCGGGCGATTGTGACTCGGATAGTGCCATTGACAAATTTATATTTTTTCCCTTTACCGCTTTACACCATGAACGCAACACAGCATACAGAACAGTCATCTTCGGATTCACCCGGAACGAACGAAGTTGACAAAAATATTTGAAAAATTTGTAACTTCCGATGGGTCCGGAGTGGTCAAATATCTTCGAGTACAAACGTTGCCCGTTCCAATATGTCCAATGGTGACGGTTCTTTATGTCAAAATGTTGAATGTAATGAAGGTTGCTTTTGGGCAAGGCAATGGCAGATAGCTTAATGGGCCCTTGATAGTGCGGGACAGTAGGAAATTCGGCATATGGCGGTGGCACTCCGGGTCGCAGCCGCTCGCGGGTACCTCGGGCTGCGGCTCCTCGCCGAGCGAGTCGCCCAACGCCTCCGCCTGGCTCTTCATTATCGAATATATTTTCACGTACGGCGCCTTCAGCAGCTACGCGCATCAACAACCCCACATATATCACAATTAATAAACAATCGTCACCATAAGCCGACGCTATTGCACACAAGCATAATTGTAGTGGAAAAATAATATTTTTTTACGATTAAAATTTCGGTTTAAAGACATTTATTCCCATAAGAACATACAGTTCACTTCTATGAGATACAAAAATAAATAATAAATTTAAACTGCAAACGTGTTTTAATATTGTCGGATTATCGAGAACCTAAATAGTGACACGATGTGTTATATGGCCATGTGTATGCTCATGTTGTTTTGTTTTCAGTCTTAAGTAGGTATTAAGTTGTGCTAGTAGTAGCTCTCATACGTTTACAAAATATAACTATCACAGCAGGGGGCAGTCAATTACTTTCAATGTGTAACTGCTACTTATTCCAATTTTTCTTTTGTAGACAAAGTGAGACGGCATGTTTATTAAAATTAGTATGTTTGAACCAGTTAATTTATATTTGTCAATTAGCAACATAATGTAAATAAGTGATTCGCACACCTCAGTAACATTTGCGTATAGGGGTGGTAGGTAGGTTTAATAGTATTGTTTACATCGCTGACACGTGCTAAATATATAAGCGACGCGATACGTGCGCACCTCACCGGCACAATACAAATAAATCAAACATACATACTCATAATGAAATTGTAAAAAATAGATGCATTTAATTTATAAAATCAATCATGTTCAATGTGTACTGATGTGGAATGTGGGAGAAAGATGCAATGTCGAAGACAAAAAACGTGTATTATGATGCATTGTTAGTCACAAATCGAAGGTGTTTGTAAAATTTAGTATAATATGTAGTAAGTTAATAAAATCTGTAAAGAGATAAGATCATGTAGGACTCACCTCCCAGGACTCTCTTGTGAGGTCGGAGACGTCGCCGGAGCTGCCGCTGCGCTCGCCCTGCGGACACGCACATCGCTCAGCTCTCAGCGCAATACCACACTCACTAATTAGCACGCCGCGCGGGACAAGAGACGCGTAAGTCAATATGTCAACTCGCAACTTATCTTGATGACTGATTAAGTTATCCCTGTGATACTAGCCTATACGTTAAATCTAACGTTAGTTCAGCGTAGACTTTCAAAAATTAAAAATTATTTGCTGTATTTACCGCCGTTATTTTCAATTCGTGATTATTATCAGTCAAAATAGGTCGGTAGGGAGAAGCCAGAAACTACGAGAGATAGCGAGATCTGTTCTTACGAACCATGGCGTCGAGTTTAGATTTAGTAACCCTCCTTCGGGCAGTCGGATAAAAATGGCATTAAATTTTTTACTTAATATATAACCGGGGATCGAACCCGGTCAAAATCTCTGTAAACAATGATATAAAATCTGTTCAGTCTTTCGTTGCTATTGTTGATGGTGAGAATCATAAGGGAACAACAGATTTACAAGCTTTTATTTAACTTGCAGTGTGTATGTATGTATGTACGGGGCGAATCTTGCAAGTTCAATTTGACGCACTTCCAGTAGTACTGTACTGTACCATCAGCCCAATAAGTGGTCTATCAATTTTTAAACAAGTTCCTATCAAATGAATATGTCGCTTAAGTCGAACTTTCAAGTTGACAGAGACGTCTATTGGCACGAGTACTGCCTTTTCGCAACGTAACTTTTGGCAACCTGTTTCATTTCGCATTTCAGGATTTATTTCCGAGCCATCGTGTAGAACCCTTTAGGTTTAGATAGGTTAGTTTTAAACATTAGTAAACCCTATTGGCATTATTGTTTTATGACATGCAAACGATTATTAACTTTAGGGTGGTAGATTAGCATATTTAGCTGATGGTACAGTCAAGGTCAAAGATATCGACACGGCCAAAGTTACAAAAATATGTATACACGATTTTATGTACTTGACATTAAGGCCGTGCATACATATTTTTGAAACTTTGGCCGTGTCGATATCTTTGCCCTTGACTGTACATACACACATTGAAAGTTGAATAAAAGCTTGTAAAATGTGTTTCTGTTTACTTATGATATGATTCACACCATCAACAATAACAAAAAAATGTGCTAAATTTATAACAGTTCAAAGATTTTGACCTGGTTCGATTTCCGGCTATGTATGAGAGTTAAAACAATAAATTTGAATGCCATCTAAAATCGAAGCTATGGTTCCTAAGAACAGGTTTCGCTATCTCTCGTAGTTTCTGACTTCTTCCTACTGACCCTGAATTGATCATCCTGTATATATTATGAGGTACCTGTCTTACTAGTCTAAAATATTTGCCTTTTTTCAGGCATAGTGCGTATAGCGATCATATAAATCTACGCAAATATTAGACTTTGCCTGCTCTACAACGTAGTATAAAATCAATCGAATTTCTTAAAATACGCGCCTTTAAATTAATCCCTCAGAGGTGAACAATTCACCTATGTCTAAATTAGCAAGGCCTGAAAACATGTACATAACTACTTGTGAAATAGTCAAGTAGTAAAATAAACTTAAGAAAAACAGCAAGCCTCGGTACGCTGTATTGGTTCCACGTAACGAATGTGCTAACATAGCGCGCTTTATGTGGCGTGGAAAATTAATGAGTGGGTGCATAGTAAAGATGCCACCAACCTTTCAGATTGTGTCTATGTAAATGAGATTTTCTAAACGTAAACATATTTTTGAATTAGAACATAAGTATACTCAGCGGCACAAAATTTGACCCACTCTCTACATGCAAAATTAGCTATTACTGCATACATTAGAAGGCCAGTTTTTTTGCCGCTCAGTATATTTACTGCTTGGCGCTAGTGATTTAGACAGGCCATACATTTGATTCGAAGTCATCATCATCATAAAATCGGATATCACATCAGGGTAAAAGAGCAGCAGTTCCATACTATAACACAAGCACCAAACACAATGTCATACATGCGATGCATTCGTTCGCTTCGGACTGTTGGGATCGGTTGCGACTGTAGTGTGGGGTTTCAGTTTTTTGCGGGTTAGACGTTTCTTATGAACTTAATGACCCTTATGGACCGTGCCCTGTCTCGATATCCAAAACGGAATGTTCTCAAAATTCTACTGAATTAAAAATCAAACTAGGGTAAATCGTCAATTACTGGCCACCATCTAATAACTAGCCATCTTACACTAAAATACAAGAATTCTACTCACCTATAAACAGAGTTATTTTTAGTATAAGGTATCAATTACTGGCCCCCCTTCAAAAACTGGCCATCCCACCTTATACTAAAAGGAAATCTGGTCACAAATAAATAGAATTCATTTTCTTAGTATAAGGTGGCCATTGCAGTTATTGAAAGGTGGCCAGTTATTGTCGATTTACCCTATAGTGTATATACTAAGCCTCTCTTAGAATAATACGGTATTTGACAACTCCTGATTTTGCCATATCTTAATATTATTATGAAAATATAGATGAACAGATAGTGTTTAGCGAAGAGAAAATTTAAATCGGTTGAAAATTGGATTTATAGTGATTTTTTGAAAAATCTATATACCTGTCTCTTTCTCAAACGCTTTTCTCTATGCAGCAAGTATGGCGGTACTGGCGTGTGACGTCACATGCCAGTATGTCTTTCTCTGTCTAATCTTGAATTTCAAACCTTTATAACTTTTTTATTTGTAAAGGTAGCTTAAAAATTGTTTTTCTATTCGATAACAGGCATTGTGTAGTTTTAATTTATAAAACATATACAAAATAGTCAAATGCCGTATTCACAAAAAAGACGCAATTTTATATTCATACATTAGACCAAAATGGAAATAGGTAATAAAAAACTGATAATTTACGCAAATATATGTATAAAAAAACAGTTAACGGCCTCATAATCCTAGACGGGGAGTCGTAAATAGTTATTAGAGAGTTATGCTGAGAGTGTGACTGACCTTGTGCGGTTTCTGGTCGTCATCGTCCCACTCGGTGTCGCTGTCGATGAGCTCGAAGCCGTGCGCGGCGACGTCGCCGAGCGGCCCGTACCGGTCCGGCACCCAGTGCGTCAGGAACTTGAACAGGTCGTCCACCCTAGACACGAGCACGACAACACTTTAAACATAACAACTACCACGATTTAATGAATAACAGACGAAATAGCCTAAACCACTGAAGCCAAAGACTTGAAATTTGGAATGGAGTTCAACAATGCTCGAAATTTTAATTTTGATTGTGTTTGTTATTTAAAGATAAATGAACCTTATCAGTAACCCTTTCGACATGCTTCATAAAATACGGTATGCTATTTTTTGTCGCATTTGACCGGTTCGAGTCCCGAATGTATGTATGACCACGCATAACCTTTTACAGAGTAGTCCAATTTTGATAATTCTTTTTTTATTGGAAAGGGTATTATACCCCGAAGGTGATCCCATGCAAATTTGTAAAAAAATCCAACCCTAAGGGTAGGAAAACAGGGGATGATTGATTGTTCACTCACTGGTTGTAATGTAATGTATGACCACGCATAACTTTTTACAACGTAGTCCGATTTTGCTAATTCTTTTTTCATTGGATAGAGTATACCTCGAAGTTAGTACCATATAAATTTGGGAAAAAATGTTACCCCAAGATTAGGAAAAAAGTATAAAATAAAAACTTTTTACCAGAAAAATTAAACCGCCGAAAAAACTGAAAAGCAAAAAATAATTAATCTTTTTTTAATAAAAAATAATTGGATCCATACTCCGTTTGTTTGTCTGTCTGTCTGTTTTTCCGTGGCTAAGCTCGGAGATCGTTAGTACTAAAAAGCTGTAATTTGGCATTAATATACATATGAGTTCCCTCCCATAAACGTAGTGGGGGTGTTTTTTTTTCTTGACTAACCCTGCAGTGTGGGGTATCGTTGGATAGGTCTTTTAAAATCATTTTTCACTTTAAAGTGTTTTTTTTTTAATTTTCATAAAAATCGAGCGTCCCCCCCCACCTCTCTAAAAATCTAAAGTATTGGGTGGAACACTTTGAAAAAAAATCAAAAAGGTAGTAAATATATCATACAAGGAAAATTATAATGGCTAAGATTGCTTTAGAATTATTAGTTTTTTAAGAGTAAAATAACAGCCTAATATATAAAATATACCCAAACTTGGAAGATTCCGTATACAATACGAAATTCTTAGAAAAACATGACATGCGCTTTTTTGTAATGGCTATACGGATCTTAGGCGTGTCCGATACGCTCTTTGCCGGTTTTTTAACCTTAATCTAGATACTAGTTTGAAGTCGGTGCCTCAGCACTAGCCAGCAGGAGTGGACCTACAGTCGTCTATCTGATGGGCTTCTATCACTCCCCCTGGTTCGTACTGAGGCACCAACTTAAAACTTATATTATTTTTTGATTTTCAGTTTTTTCAGCGGTTCAATTTTTTTGTTATAATGTTTTTAAAAATAAAGGTAAGTCTCCTTTACACAGAATGTGCTATTTACAATATTTATAAGTCCCCCTCAAGCTCGCGTCCCCATATAAACGAAGTTTCGTTCTAATTACAATGGCATTCAATCTTTTCAGCCTGTATAAAAATATTCAGTGAAGTATTTTATTGATGAAGTTTAATTAATACCTGTTTCTGGGCACGCCGAACCAATACTCAGGCTTCATGCGCTTGCGGCCATAGGACATGAGCGGCGTGGTGCGCGGCAGCGGGCGGCCGGCCGGCTTGCCCATGCGCAGCCGCAGGTATAGCGGGGGGTCGTCGCTGGGTCGCGCCGGCCGCGGGATCAGCTCTGAAAGCCGCAGGAGGTTAGCCTACGTCTCTTCCTCAAGCGATAATTTGAAGAGGGACGGCACGCTAAAACCGCGCGCCCAACTGCTTAGTGCGTACGTAGCCTCGACGCGTTGGCTAACACAAGGGGGCTAGCATGCAAGCTCGCGTCGCGGACATCCTAATTATATTGGAAACTAGCCTTTACCCGCTGCTTCGCTCGCGTAAACCATTTGGTCTGTCAGTCGGATTGAAATTCCAGGATTATATTAAACTAGAGTTTACCCGCGGCTTCGCACGCTTAAACTATTCGATCTGGTGGTTAAAATTTGAATTCCGGGATTTTTCAAAATTCCCCTGGAAATTCCCAAAATTTATATCGTGGTCTTCATTGAGGTTGTGCTTAGAACAACTGTCCAAAATTTAATTACTCTAAACCCAGTTGAAATTTCGAGATTTTATTCCTATCCCGTGGGAATATCGGGATAAAAGTAGCCTATGTGTAATTCCAGACGCCCATTTATCTACGTACCAAATTTCATCTAAATGCATTTCATGTAAACACACACACACAAACTTTCGCATTTATAATATTAGTAGGATTAAAAAAACAGAAATTGCTCGAGCTCACAAAAGTTACAACGTGGTCTTCATTTACGTTGTTTAACGTACACCCTTGTAAAATATCTGGGTACGTATTATAATTTATAAATTTAAAATACATATCGGTTGAAATACATACAGTTAAAATACCGAAAATTATCAAATATAATGCATCAAAAATATATAGTTATTTGACATAAGTTCTAAACGCACAAGCTTGAAATGCATAGCGGTCAAAATATATAATAGTTACAATGCATAATGGTTCTTAGTCATATGGCACAAAATGCATATTTTGATACTGTATATGTTCAAAACCTATACAGTATGTTTTCTATAATGGTTAAAATATATTTTTTTATTCGATTGGATGGCAAACGAGCAAGTGGGTCTCCTGACGGTAAGAGATATCACCACCGCCCATAAACATCTGCAACACCAGGGGTATTGCAGATGCGTCGCCAACCTAGAGGCCTAAGATGGGATACCTCAAGTGCCAGTAATTTGACCGGCTGTCTTACTCTCGACGCCGAAACACAACAGTGCAAGCACTGCTGCTTCACGGCAGGATTAGCGAGCAAGATGGTGGTAGCAATCCGGGCGGACCTTGCACAAGGTACTACCACCTGCACAAAAATATGGCTTCCGATCAGTCGGTATCTTATAGGTTAGGTTAGGTTAGAGTTTTGTCCAGGCTCGACGCGTCTTAATTTCGCTGTCTTACAGTCCTTAATTTTTCAAAATTTAACATGTAAATACAACGTAAATCGACTGGAGATGATGATGAACATGGGCATTATACCGTATGTATTTTGACCATTATGAAAAACTTACTACAGGAATTTTAATTGTTATTTCTTTCAACTATTATATATTCGGATTGTATATATTTTGAACATATACATTGTGAACTTAGCCATTTTAATTGTATGTCTTTCGACCAATATGACAAACGTGCTATATGAATTTTGATTATTATTTATTTTAACCATTATATTTTACAATTTTCGGTATTTCAACTGCTTGTATTTCAACCGATATGTATTTTAAATTTATACATTACAATACGTAGGTACCCAAAATATCTCGTGTCTCTAGTCTAGACTTAGCGTTTAAGATTTTGGAATTTTATACCAATCCCGTGGAAAGGGATAAAACGGAGCCTATACACTCGTAAATACACAGACGTGAGTATGTTAGATACATATTCTAGACGGCCAACTATCTCCACACTAAATCCATCCATCCGTTTAGCGAGAATGAATAACAACACACACGCACGCACATACCTACTCAAAAACTTTTGCATTTACAACATTAGCAGGACTAGCGTTTTACCCGCAGCTTTGGCCGCTTCGCACTTTTTATCTCGATAAATATTTTTTATAGCGATGGCTTCAAGTCAAAATAAATTAGGATAGTATGTTAGTACAGTTACTCACTGTCAAAGGATGCGAAGAGGTCCGGCATGTCGTCGACGGAGACCATGCTCCGGTAGTCGAGCCGCGGCGGAGCGGGCCCGCTCGCCGACTTGGTGTGAGTGCGCCCAAACCCGCCCAGCGAACTGCGCCTGCGTACACACTCCAAAGTAATATCTACCGCCACATATATTCAGACCACATCAAACGAGGACACTGTTAACTAATGCTGACAATAGTAGATTGATAACCGAGGGTGGAAAGTGACCCATTTCACCCGAGATATTTCTGGCGCTCGATCGAAGTGAGAGCGCCAATAGTTCGAGGGGAAATGGGTAATTTCATTCACCCGAGTTAGACACTCTACTTGAAAAGTTTCGACTGTGAGGAAAGTAAAATACTACAAAAAAAAAAATGAGAATAATGATACACTGAATTTACTTATATCCAACCTCCAACGGTATCTTTTCGACCTGGCCACTTGCCACGGCCGACTATAAAAAAAATCGAGTTTGTTACGACCAAGGAGCTTATATACAAAACTGGAGGTTGAACGCCGAACGAAGAACTTTGATCTTCATTACTTATTTATATATTCCGTCTATTTCTTACACATTTCACGAATGACTGCCATCTCTTTTTTAACTTAACTAAAGAAAGCGATGGAATATGTTCGTGACGTAATAAAGATCAAATTTCTTGTTTCAAACGGATGTTTGGCGTTCAACCTCCAGTGTTGTATATAAGCTCCTTGGTCACGACGTGTATCTAAATGGCCATGCCGAAACGTGAAAAAAAAAAATTGTCTTTGACGTAGGTAGCTCAATTATCTTCGACTACGTGAAGAATTAAAACAAAAACACCTTACAGATGAAAACGCTATTTTCAACCAATGAAAAGAAACTTTCCGAACAGGAGAGATGAAAAACTAGTTTTATTTTACTTCTGATTTTTTTCTTTTTATGTTTTCGTATTATATTAGTCATCTACGAGGAAGAAAGGCAGCGAGGCGGGGTATAAGTTCTCTGCGTTATGGAAAATTCACATTTAATATGAATTCAATAAGCTATACGTACACAATTATTATCAATAGCTATTGTATTTTTCACCTAAGATGAGTTCTGTGACACTTGAAAATTTTCCGAATTACGCATACTATGTTCGCAAAATATTTTTTAAACATAATTTCTATTTTGAAGCAAAACAATAAAAAAAAATGAAAAAATGTACTTTTTAAAAACATATAGCAATATCAGTGTCCATTAAATAGACTTCATCGAAAACGATAAAAAATATATATTTTTTTTAAATGACGTAATGTGTGAAACGGAACAGAGTAGTGACGTGACACAACATTATCGGCATTTGCCGCGGTTCATTATTCAATAAAAATGAACACTAAGATATTTTAAAATTTTAAACAAAACTTGCAAAATTTTGTAAAAGCGGTTATTTGGAACACGGCCGCAGCCATCTTGTGCCTCTAGTGGCCGGTGCTTGTCATTATCACTGTCAGTACGAGTGCGTTTGCCTTTTATACGAGTTGAGTTTCCGTTGCATTTTCATTTCTTTCGTTATTCTCTGTTATTATTGTTGTTGTCTTTTGCTACTGTTTCTCGTTAAGTTTGTTGTTATTTTTTGGCAAAATGCCGAAACAGTTTAAAAAGACTGTTTTGAACTCCCAGAGTCGGGAATTTGTAATTCGTTTGAGGGATTACTTCGAGCGAGACCGAGAATACAGTGGCCCGGCGGGGGAAAAACTGGAAAAATATTATTTTTTTAAATATAATGCAACTTTTCCAAAAATAGGCACTAATAACTCTTAGCAAAATCGATAGTTCACTTGATAAATGGTACATCTCTAAAACTGTCAACTCGAAACGTCACAGAACTCATCATAGGTGAAAAATATTATATGTTGCAATTAACTTTATCAAGAATCTTGATTTAAGTAATATTTCTTCAATTATGATGAAGTTGTTTTAGAATAACATTTACTGATCTAGTGAATAATGTTTTGCCGTCGTATTTTTGTCGGATAATTTCGTTTTTAACTTGCTTTCTCAACTACCTTCAGTAAACTTCAGTAAGCTAATTGAAAAAGCAAGATAAATACGAACTTTTCTGTCAAAATACAATGGCAAAACATTATTCAATACATCTGTATGTTATGTATGTCAAATAATAATATATTTTTTTATTTGAAGAAAAGAAAATCCACACTTAAATTATCACTACAAAAATATAATAGTGTTCCAACGTTTTTGATCTATGCAGACGTAGGTTACCCTTTATTTACATCGGATGCTTCGGAATTCAATCAACAAACAACACCAAACCAAAGAAGCATATTATTGCACTGACGAATAACATTTCTATGTGGTCCATTGTTACTAGATGACGCCTGTTTCGTCGTTCACAGCTGAGGATGTATAAGCTAAACATGCCTTATTGTATTTTATCGCACAATAAACACAGATAAAGAAAGAAGTGCCATTATAATTGAAGTGCTGATGATATAATGATAATGCCGCATGATGGTGAGAAGTTCAAAAACACACGATAAAACTTAAAAAATTTATTACAACTGCCCTTATGATAATTTGATGATCTACTAAAGTGCGTCATGAACATTGAGATATTATGCTATACATCGTGATTCTTCTATAATATTATCCTAACATAAATACAACATGCCATTCAGCACAATAAAACCTCATTCTGGATAACTAAGCGAAAACTGATTTGAAAATAAAAAAAACCTTTTATATAAGTTACCGCAATAGAAAACCAGCTAACACACAACAATAGAAGTACAGAGACAGTTGGTGAAATTGTTTTCTAATAGAGAAATGTGAAAACATTAAAAAAGAACCACATTGACAGCAGCGACATATTGCGATTGGAGCTTGAATGTTTTAGTTTATCTTCATCAGTCAAGGCTCACTGAGAACACTATAATATCGGCCGAGAGGCAACTGAGCGTCGGCTAAATTCTTTGGATTCCATAGCGTAGCGGGCATGTATTAAAACATTTTTGATTTAGCTTTGCAATAAAAACATACCTGGTAAAGTTTTACTATTGCAAGTATCTACACAAATTATTATACGAGTACATATAAGACTAAATATTTCCTTACTGTTTCTTAAATTATGAGATAGGAGGTTTCATTTTTACCATGAACATTTTGTCAAATGATAGAAGAAAATGTTTGAAATCTTTAGCTACGGAATCCTAAAAGAATACTTCAGTAAAAAGCAGGAGGGAGATATAAAGTGGGTAATAAATAGCACGAGCCAGAACGATAATGTTGGTCCAGTTCTATGTTCAAGGCAGACATTCACACAGGGAGCTGGCACATGGAGAGTTTGGAGCGAGCGAGAGCGCACGTACCCCGGGCCGGCGACCACGTCCTGCGGCGCCTCCTCGGAGGGGGTTTTACTCAGGAACAAACCAGTACCGAACTCCACTAGGTTCATTGGCGAGCTTTACCGATCAATCAACACAGCGGAGTCGTCAAATCCAGTTAGCATCCACGGTAGCAAAACAAAAATGTATCATTGCAATCATTATTCTATTTTCGGTTCTAGCATATTAAATACCTTTTCGTGTATATGTTACAGTGTTTCCGTTACTTATGAATACGCGTAAGTGAAATGGACTACTGTTCAAGCGATTGGCAGATAATTAAGATTAATAAATACTATAGATGTATCGAAATTAAATAATTCAGAGCGTGTTCAGTTGGGGTTAAAGATGGTATTGGTGGATACTAGAAAGTCAGAAACGATGCTATGAGTTGGTTTGTGGAGCGCTGATGCTGATGAGGATGTCTGTTGATACGTGGCCTGCACGTCATCAACGACAGACCAACGCCAGCAAGCTTGTGCTCTGTAGCGAGATATGGAGTAGAATACTATTGTAAAGTCCACACTCCGTATTCCATTATGTAGTACAGACTGGTAGGCCAACCATGCATATCATTATAAATATGATAAGCAGGCCGGTAGCAGTTTGCGTAGTAGTTGCGGCCACACGGGAGGTGAGGGTGGCGGTGTCAACGAGGTATACCTGTTGAAGACTTTGGAGAAGACGCTGGTGTTGTGCGAGTCGGGCGCGGGCGGCGCGTCGGCCGCGTGCGCGGGCGCGCCTTCGCCCGTCAGCCCCTCCACCCACGACAGCGGGTACGACAGCCGCTTTAGCATCTGGCGACAATCAAATATGCAAGCTTTTATAAAACGCTTTTCGCAGAAAACCTATGTTCGCGTACAAAAATGGGCAAAACCATTCACGGTAAGAGGATACTTTTCATTTCATCTGTTTAGCTCTGGGAACTAACCGATACTTCGTGATTGTCAAACTGTGCCCATTGCATACAATGCGTATTTATTAAGGTGCATATTATTATCATTGTACAGTCGGAGTAAAAAAAGGTTCATCACCCTGAGATCTATTTTCCTTTGCTCAGTATGAGCGCTAATCTGTTTTACCGATTGAGTAGGACATACTGCGTCAACCTGTCAACCTGTTAAATATAATCAGGTAACAATAGCAACCCTACCACTACACCTTGGCACTGACAAACACTAACAATTAAATAGAACATTATTTGATTGAAACTCTTACGAAGTTGTTTATAAAAAAGTTTTTGTACTGATATAAAACTAGACATATGTTAGAGGTGTATACTATTTTGACCCTTGTTATCATGTCAAGTAAGTATAATTTGGTATGCACTTGTCTACTTAGTACTTTGGTTTCAAAACGTAACTATGACTTTGTAAAGGAATCTATTTAATAACTGACGAAGGTTTTCCTACCCCCACTGTACTGCGGTCTTACTTTGTACAGTTAAGGGCAAAGATATCGACACGGTCAAAGTTGCAAAAATATGTATAATTTATTTATTTACACAACTTTATGCACTTAACATTAAGGCCGTGTATACATATTTTTGCAACTTTGGCCGTGTCGATATCTTTGCCCTTGACTGTACCTAAACCATTTTCGATCCTGTCTGTGACGGATTATAAATCATTCAAAAGTGTAATTAACTATTTTACGGCGAAATCGATGATATCAAGTAAAACAAATCGAACCATGTATCAACATGGTTTTAATCGATTTTCTGCATTTGAGGTCAGACCATTTTCTTGAAATAGCATAAACCGTTTTTCCTTATGAAAAGGAAAGTGTGTCACTTGGTGGTAAGGAATCAAACTTTGATGTAATTTTATGTGCCTCCATACCAGATGGACGTTGCGATATGGCGAATATGGTCGCACTACAAAATATTTAAACAGGTGTTAGAAGTTTCCAATGAATTGTATTGTTCTATGATCGTCTATGTAGGTATTCGTGGTAAAACGAACGGATAAATAGTTTTGTTGCATATTCAAACCAATTATTTATTGTCGATGTTTTTTTAGAATTTTTGCGAAGCACGCCGCGCCGGTATAATCACGCCTTTTATCAAACGTAGCGGTAGCGATAAGGCAAGACTAGCAAGACGCTATTTTTATGACCCGGTTTCATGCAAACAATGAGAAAAATAAAGAAACTTAATTTAATAACAATATTTCGTGACGCTTGCTTGTATAAAAAAAATCGCTTATATCTACATAATTCAAGCAATGCCATAAGATAATTCGATTGTATCCTATAGGTAATTATTTTCACCGACCGATGCAATATTCTTTTGTCTGACGCGCTTATCAAAAATTTCCCGGTAATCTTATGATCTACAAGAGGACAAAGAAATGTGAGACCACCGACAGCTAACCTATATTTTTAGCCGATTAGGAGAAAAGATAACAGGTGAGATATGACATGATTTGATGAAACTAGAAAATGCGCGATATCGTCTGAAATGCGTAGAAATTGTAACAACAAAGCCTTATTGTTGTTAAATGAGATCATCAGTTCCTGGTAGTGGAACGTACACGCACATGTAGATTGGAGATTATAATATAATCTATCAATACAAATCTAATATCCTACACATAAATAAAATCGAAGTCTCTGGAAGTAGGTCAAAAATAACAGCTTTTAACTAATTGTATATGGAATGGAAGTATATGTACAGTCAAGGACTTTAATTCACGCATGAGCCACCATGAAACCATTTCACAGTAAAACGTAATAGTGACATCGCATTAATGGAGATTAAGGAAAATCGTAAAGATTTATTCTTTGAAAAGCTTCCATGGTGGCTCGTAAAATAAATTCCGTGACCGTACCTATCACAAAAACCAAAAGGACACTTTTATGGGTCGATTAATAGTACATGCATGAATGCAAAACTAAAAAAAGATAGTTCGGGGCAGAGCTTCAGACCGGCAGACCCCGTTATCAGTGGTGAAAATTTAATAAAAATGCTAGGATTGGCCAGTGCCAACAGCAGCAGCAGTGGGTTTTGCAGTCACAATAATATTACATTAATATTTTTAACGTGTATAATTTGATGTACGTATTTGATGTAAACAATATGCTTATTTTATTAAAAGATATATGCTTAGACAACGGGTTTAAAAAAAGGTTTATTGTCATTTATATGTCAAAAAATATGTTTGCCGTCATATAAATACTTTTTTTATATGGATTTCCTGGGTAATCTTGTTGAATTTTCTCAGTTCAAATAGCGCTAAAGGAACTAATAGCGAGCCTGGAAATGAACCGAATGCGACACGGAAATGATTAGTATAACTGTGCAATAGATGGCAAAAAAAATCGAATAAATAAGCGTATTTGATTACAGTTTTGTATTAAATCTTTTTTCTCCTGCAGATAATAACATGACATGATACAACTATGCAAATTATGTAATTACCAAAAATAATGTGAGATTAAAGGCAATATTAAAAATAGTTTTGTAACAAAAACTTTTAACACCAATATGTCAAATATACACGAATATAATTAATATTGTATGACAACCCTATGATTCGATTTCATTAAAGGGTTTAGCAGGCTAAGGAAGGACATGTGGCCTCTGTGAGGAATAGTTGAATTGGTAAATGTCAATTGTTTGTCGCCTCATTACTAGTAGCCTCCAACTTTCAGCCAGTCTTGAACTGTTAGAGAGATAATGTCAAAATGTATTTTCTTCACATTTTTTCTCAAACTCGTTTTTCTCCTAATACATAGCAGCTAAAGCATTGAAACAAAACCACAGCTACGTAGTTTCTGTAGGAGTATACCCTACAATTTTATTCATGTATTATACGTGAAAAACAAAAATAAAAAATAATTTATTTTTTGAGAGCTCTTTCCAACCAGTTTTTTCAAAGGTACAAAAAATCATATAAATGGCAAATAGTATTACCTACTACTAAACCGTGGTTCTATGTACCGGTTAAAATATCGGTATAAACCCCTTTAATATCGGCATTTTTGACCAAGCTTTGGTTTGAGGATACATAAATAACCAATGTTAGGTGAGTTCACGTCAATATGGTCGAGCATTTATTAGTTTATCCGCGGCTTCGCACGCGTTAACTATTCGATACAATTTAAATTCTGGGATCTTACAAAATTCCCCTGAGTTACCAAAATTTATACCGTGGTCTTCATTGAGGTTATGTTAAGAACAACTGTCCAAAATAACAAGAACCCAGCGGTTGAAATTTCAAGATTTTATCCTTGTCCCGTGGGAATATCGGGATAAAAAGTAGCCTATGTGTTATTCCAGACGTGCAGCTATATACATACCAAATTTCATCCAAATGCGTCGAGCCGTTTTAGCGTTAAGGAGTAACAAACATACACACATACACACACAAATTTTCGCATTTATAATATAAGTAGGACATATTATTAACTAGCGTTTAACCGCGGCTTCGCACGCATAAATCATTAGATACAGCAGTTGAATTGAAATTCCGGGATTTTATTAAATTCTCGAGGGAACTCCCTAAAATAACATCGTGGTGTTCATTTTTTTTTATTCGACTGGATGGCAGACGAGCAAGTGGGCCTCCTGGCGGTAAGAGATATCACCACCGCCCATAAACATCTGCAACACCAGGGGTATTGCAGATGCGTTGCCAACCTAGAGGCCTAAGATGGGATACCTCAAGTGCCAGTAATTTCACCGGCTGTCTTACACGCCGAAACACAACAGTGCAAGCACTGCTGCTTCACGGCAGGATTAGCAAGCAAGATTGTGGTATCAATCCGGGCGAACCTTACACAAGATCCTACCACCTGCATGACGTTAAATGAAAACACCTATGCCAAATTTCATGACTCTAAGCCCAGCGGTTATTAGTTCAAGATTTTATCCCTATCCCGTGGGAACATCGGGATAAAAATTAGCTTATGTATTATTTCAGACGTCCAGCTACTTACATAGCAAATTTCATGACTCTAAGCCCAGCGGTTATTAGTTCGAGATTTTATCCCAATCAAAGTCAAAGTCAAAGTCAAAATATCTTTATTCAATTTAGGCTATAACAAGCACTTATGAATGGAACTTATCCCGTGGGAACATCAGGATAAAAAGTAGCCTATGTGTTATTCCAGACGTCCAGCTACCTACATACCAAATTTCATGACTCTAAGCCCAGCGGTTGTTATTTAAAGATTTTATCCCTATCCCGTGGGAATATCGGGATAAAAAGTATCCTATATTTTAATCCAGATGTCCAGCTATCTACAGACATACCAAATATCAAATAACTCTTGAATACCTTGTTTTTCTTATCAGGTTTATTGGCGTCCTCCTTCTGAGCGTTTCCGTCGAGCGAGAAGGAGACGGCGGCGGGCTTGCGCGGCGCGCGCTCCGCCTCGCCGAGCGGCGGCGCCGACAGCGGCGGCTCCGAGCGCGGCAGGTACACCGGCGGCACCCAGTCAGCCGACAACACTATGTCTGCGTCGCTATAAACCTGCAAAATACGGTTAACTATTCAGCACTACAAATTAATACTGTCACATCCAACTTACCGTTTAGGACACGAACACGACACTTAGTAAATACTTAGTGGAATGTATCCAACCAAATGGTCCAACCAAATGGTTGGATACATTCCGTCTGATAGGTACAGTTTCAAAAAAATACGCATAAAATATTATTATAGGATTTCAGAGATGAAAGACTACATTTTTTTTTCAGCGGTGCCCACACCACACTCAAATCTTTCAGTACTAAAAGAATGTTTTGAAAAATGCGCTATTAATTCAGCTATTAGATTATTAAGTTAATGCGAATTGATCACTACACGTAAGACTGATCGTAAAGCCCCACACATCATATTGTGAAGAAATTTGTTTAAGCAAATACAAAAAGAAATTATACGGAAGCATCTTTGTATGGCACAAAGTACGAAGAAGGATGGTACTGGTACCGTACTCATAACATTACAAGTTAAGAAATAGACGACAAGAAATTTGGACATGACAAAAGACACATTGAAAGTACATATTTCAATCCAAAAAAAAAGAGAGAAATTGGATCACAAATAAGTGTCCCTTTTCACCAGCTTTTTTGAGAAAGGTCTCACCTCGTCGTGCGAGTCATACGGGCTCATATCAACATCGTGGTGTAAAAAACACGCAAGGAAATTTGCTTCGTACTTGATATCACACATGGTGTGGTCTTCGGGGGATTCGTATATCGTGTCTATTTCGTGAGCATAGTCATCGTGATATGAATCGTGATAATCCTAAAACATTGTGCATGTTAAAAGTGATACAGGCGCAGTAGCAACAAAAATTAAACGGATGTTAATTGAGTTGTTACATGTAATTAGTAAATTATTAAAAAATATAATGCATATTCTTATAATTTGATGTATCGTACATGTTACAAGGGGTGACATAAGACATAATGCGATTCTAGGCTAAGGCAGAGAAGGCCTTTTTGCCTCACACGTGCACTATCACAATCGTATTTAAATAACTCCCTGTTTTTATTACCTCTTAGGTATAACGTCTGAGAGATAGAAGTGACGAATACGATTTACTTGTGCGTTAGACTAAAAGGGCTACTAATAAAAAAATGTACTTAACGAAAAGCAATGAGAACGAAATTCTGTACCGTTTTAGACTTAGCAGGTGTCACATGCAGCAGCGGGTCGCGGATGTCGATCCCGGAGTCATGATAGGAGAGTTTGACCAGGTGCTGGGCGTCCGAGGGTGCGGCGACGGGCGCGGGGGCGGGCGGGGCGGCGAGCTCGGGGGCGGGCGCAGGGGAGGCCTCGGGCGCTCTCGTCGCTTCTGTTGACTCGGCGTCCTCCTTGCTCTCCCTATCGCCGTGCTCCGTCGACACCTGAAATACATCGTCGTTCTACTCTCAGCTCAAATAACAGCTCTTCGTCCAAACCATCAAAACTTTAGAAGGTATATTATACGTCGTTGTAAATATGTTTCAAGAACATTCTATTAAAAGTGGTGTGACGATTGTATAACAATTGATTACTAAAATTGATTGGTACCTCGCTTCCTTGGTCGATAGACATTCTGTCTTTGCTCGGTATAGCCCAGTGGTGATCCAAAAGAGATTTTCGCCTTTCTTCAGTAGATTGTTGCTAAAAAGAATACAAAGAAATATTATTAATATTTTGTAGCTAGGGAGTAAGTGATAGTAATGATACCTACGGTGGCACACCGCGACCCAGTCTATATTCCGCCAAGGCACGCGTCAAAAGGGTAGGTACGTCGGCGTCAAATCGGATAGCGGGTGCAGCGTAGACACGGACAACGTAACATTGAAGGTGGCCAATGCGTATAAGTGTGTACCTGCAGGGCCGTGGGCGTGACGAGCTCCCGCTCGAAGGCCTTGGGGAAGGCGGCGCCGCCGCGGTCCTCAGGATCGCCAGAGCCGGGTCGCTCGTCGCCGGCTGCCTCGCCCTCGCAGTTCGCCGCTTGCAGCTCGGGAAACGTCTCGTCCTGACACGATTAATTCGATATCAATACAAGTTTCATACCTACGCACACAACAATCACAAGCTGTCTCTAAAATAACGAGAAACTACACAGTTCAATTACTTAAACTACTTTACACTAGTCTTAAAACCTTAATAAAATTGTCTTTTAACCTTAGATTAGATACGAATATGTAGTTGATCTCTGTCTTGAAAATATCAATGGTTTTGATTATCTCACTAGGAATTAGTTGCTTTTGAGCTGTACTATATTTATGGTTTATTAAGTTTATCAAAGAATTCATTGTGCGCCAGGATTAAAAAATATTTCTTGTTATCGGCAGACATAATACGGCCTTCGCGTAAGGTCACGGCCGCTTACACGTGCAATGACGTGCATTCATTGACGTGTGGTGATTGGTGCAGTACTTAACAAGATCAAATACGGAATTTTGTTTGTTTTCTTTATTCTACGTGGTGAGTAGGTGTTTATAACACTAACCTTGACTAGAAGCGAGTCCTTTCCAGGCGAATGTTCGGCTTTATTCATGTAGTATATTTCAGCCGTTTCGGTTCTGGAATGATAAAAAAAAAGTTTTAACCTAAACTTGCAATTATCTACACTAACATAATAAAGAGGAAAACTTTGTGTGTTTGTGAACATAGCCCTTACATACTCTGCGGGACTACTGAAGTACTGAACGAGCAATGTCTCCGCGGGGCATAGACAAACTTGCGGACAACAACCAGTTCGTGGTAAAGTTAGAATAAGTATTAGCTGAATAGCACGTTTAGGAGAGTTTTGTAAGTACAAGCTATGTATCACAAGCGGGTAATCCTTGTTTATTACTTAGTAATAGACGTTAATTACGTTTAATTGTTACTCGTAGTTACATGAATAAACATCATTACTATGGCGCAACATCTTGAACGCCAGAGAACGGCAACTGACAAGACAGGCTTTAGAAATGGCGGATTGTTTTGTAACAATACGTATGCATTAGCACTGATGTGAGATTGTGCAAAATCTAGAATTCCAAAATGAGCAATGAATCTTGAACACCATCACCGCCTCGATCTAGCCCATACAACGACACACTATTGTGTACCAGGTTTCTCGTCATAATGAAATGGCTCGTAAGTACTTGTTGAACACGCATTATTGAATTGATTCACAGACGGCTGTATAATTTTAAGTAACAATTAGGAACACCTTAAAAATGGCTTTTAGAGTAGTGTCCACTCACTTTTGTGTGTTTTGATCAGGTCCGTGCGTACGCATGTGCGCGATATCGTAGAATATGGCCGCGTTGACGACGTACTCCATGGGCGCGATGACGCCGTAGGACTCGGGCCCGTGCTCCATGACCAGCGCGTCGGACACGTTGGGGTCGAACATGACGGCGTTGGGTGTGACCAGCAGCACGCCCGACACCACGCCCTGCAAACCATCGCACGTCAGCCCGGCCCGCAGCCCACGACATAACCTCACGTCTCGTACACAACTCCCGGATGCTGGGCTAAACTCGATGCATCATTCATGTATGTGTATGTGTCATAGTAAAAGCCCGAACATCTAGGATTTAAATACAATAGTTTTTTTTTTCTTTAATTGTATAATATAGTTTTTAAGTATTTTATTTGTAATTATAATATTATGAAAAAATGACTTTCTGCCAAGTTTCTTGCGGCGCATTCTTCTTGGCAATGATGGTCTTTCCGAAAGCGCTGGTAGTTTAAAAAATGACGTGTAAAAGTGCCCATTGCGGCCTATTTACTGAATAAATAATTTGAATTTTTGAATTTGAATTTGAGTAAAGGCCTGGTGCATTGTGGTGGGTTGTTTTTACTAAAATGCTGGTTACAAAACCATTTCAGTTCGCGTTATTTTCTAAGCTGGTTCAAATTTACAATTCTGCAATGCGATATCGATGAAATGCAGTTAGTAACACATAAAATAGATGGAAACAAAAATACGATTCGTTTTCGGAAACAAAAATACGAAGTTTCGAATCGGTCAGTCCAGGGTCACAATTTCACACATAAAATGAATAAAATTTTCCTGTAGCTGAACACGTTGCATGTATACATATAATTATATATGTATACCAATGTGAAACTCAAGTCGCTTGGCATGATTACACAGATAATATGAAAACCAACATAACAAGGTATTTTTGTTTAAGACATTACTCACTGTATTCAACAAAATTAAAATTATGTAACTATACGTATGCAGCATGATAAAAATATTCGCAAAGCTTCTAAGTTTACAAATTTACATTAATTAAAACACAAAAGTACATCACTCGCAAACGCAAATAGATTATTTAGTGTAGCAACATTTTTGAAAGAATCTTTCATTGAAAGTTAGTTATTATAAAAATATATGTTAGTGAAAATACAAACAGCAATATTATTTAGCTACATTGATTTTTAGTTACGACTGACTGAATCTGGATCTGGTATTAAGCTGTAGGTAAGGTTATAGTATTCAGGCAGTGAGACCTAGTTGATCCCGCTTTGCGTCGCCCGGCGCCGGCGACCCAATCGGAGCACACTGTCGCAGGATTACAGGCTTATGAAATAAATATCTTCATTTTTGCTAGCGGCAGCAGCGGTATTAGTGGTTTTGCAACACTATTCTATGTCGATAATAAAATTTATCCTAAAATGTAAGTGATATTGGATTGGTCGATTTTTTTTCCCAAAAATTAGTTACAAATAGGTAAAAAAATAGTAAAACATTAGTTAATAATAAGAGTTAGAACACAATTGGTTAATTTTATGTTCAGATTGAACGAGAAGTTATAAAGAGTTAAAATATGTGACCTGTCCGTCGGTGATGTGGCGCACGTTGATCTTGAGGAAGCGCTGCGGCGCGCTGCTGCAGGCCGGCGCCTCCGGCGACACGGGCCGAAGACTCTCCAGGATTTCTACAACGCGCCAAATTTACAATTTTCAATCGTTCCTCGCACAAATAAAACTTTTCTGAAGTTTACAATGCGCTCAAGAGTTATTGCCAGCTGACAAATGTAAATGTCACGTCAAAAATGCGGAAATCTTTTTAAGTAGTACCTGGATTCGTGTTGTCAACAATCATCATTCATCCGCCATTACCTCTCATGTTTTGTAAAATAGATTTTTTTACCGAATTTCTACGAATAAATTATAAGTCAGGAATAGAGAATATTACTGCAATTTTATCCCGTCAGAGTGCAGCACTAGCACATACTAGGTATATGTTTATGGTTTTTGTTTTTTGAGTATCTTATCCGCAGGATACCGTAATACCATATTATTTCAATAATTTTTTTGGAGATATAGCTCTATTGCTACTATCGATGTAAAATAATTTATTTTGTTACTCACAAATATGTTAGGATTTCTATAGGTATTTAATACTTTTTGGTCATGATCCGTCATGGCGATAAAACATAAAGAGAACTGACGTTGTCACGGCGGTTTCTTTACGGTTTGTGCTAGTGTCGCCCCCCGCGCAGAGCTTTGCCTAGGCCTTAGGTGTTCTTAGTAGGCGGGGCTTAAAATTGTGTTCTGCACATCATCTGACATTGCATCACGCGCGCAAGCCAAGCCCTGCTTTGTTTCTGAATTTTTACCAATCAAGAAGCACGTCTATTTGCAATCTCAAAAATGATTCGTATTTGAATCATAAGCCGGTGCGTGCGTATTTTTTTTTAATAGAGACTAGACAAAAGTAATGGATCTATTGTGTGGTAGTTTTGAAGTTATGACCTTTTAGAATAAGCACATCTTAAAAAAAAAAATAAAGTAATTAATAATCGTAGCGAAATTTTATAAATATCTTTAGCGTCTTTCTCTTTGCAAACAGAATACAGAGAACGAATCAAATTATAGTCTTAGAAATATGAAATGTTGTCAATTGTTACATAGGCGGCACTACAGTAGAGAGGTGGTAAACTTTAAAGTAAGCTTTACAACAATTAACACAGTAAAATAACACAATAATGTTCTTAACAGATCACGAAAATTAAACCACCGTCCACGTTTTCTCACCAGAATAACATTACTTTAGGATAGTTCATATTTACTAAATTACGAGTATTTCAGATATTCCTGCTACTCCACAGCACCATTCTGAAGGGATTTGGAACTATTATTTACTGTTTAAAGCTGGACACTTTTGCAACTTTTCCCTGTAATAGGTAAGAGATTGTCATCCTCTCTCCTACAATCCATGCAGTGCATGTAAAATTGGGACGGCCATAGAATATGTACAACCGTATACTTCAAGTTAACCGCCCAATTTTCATCGTAGTACAGTACATCAGATATTTCGGAGCGGCTAAGAGTGGTCAAAAATATCGGCACGTGCACTCTATTATTAAGATGTTAGAGTTAGTGTATCGATATTTTTGACCACCTTAGCCGCTCCGAAATATCTGATGGCGACTGTGAATCAAATTAAATTTAAAGTAAAAGTATACAAAGGCATTTTGTTTGGTATGATTATTCCATTTCACCTAACACCACAATATTACATAAGTACGTATGTCATCCGAATGCCACTCAAGTCCAATATATATATTTCATTGGGAACCATTCTTCTATTCCCATCTTTTAGTTGCCAGATTCCACGACAAAGACTGCAAATGCTGTATTAAAATACAGTGCGTGCACGCCAGAGTACAGCTAGCAGGATGTGAAGGAAGAATAAGGAGTGTGATAAATCTTGTATTTTTAAACAGATCATTTTCACATCACAGATTTTCTTTCATTACATCTGTCTTGCCTTGGAGCGTTAGAATTACTCCAGTGTTTGAAATAGTAAAAATATAAATAAAAATAACTATCAAATTGATTGTACTCTGTGCAATGCCTCACAAACGTATCGTAAACTTTGTAAGTTACTTTGGAAAGGTGATATGTCAAAGGTAAATAAACAAACCATCCCACGTGGTTTCATGGACCAATCATGAAGTAGATCTTATGTATGGTTGTTACTTGTTACGTAGTTAATTTCATTTCAGACGTTTTAATTATTAATTAGTCATCACAATGTGATGTAGCTGAGCACGCTTCCGGAGTTCACAATACAACATAGAAACAATTTACCGAAAAGTTCTTTATGACGACCGCGACCTTTGTCGATGTTGTCTTCAACGATTATAAACTTGTTCTATTGATTTAATTAAGTGGAAATAATTTATACTAAACTGTGTATTTATAATCGGCACAGTTGATTTTTTTTTATACTTTGTAATTGATTCCAATCGTAATAAAAAAGCTAAACAAAGTAGTTTGTCGCAAAATATATACACATAATTTGTTATCGTTATCACGCACCGCACTTGCATGTTGTCACAGATGTTAAATAAAAGTGGAGATTTTCGTACCTTTTTCTTGTGCCGGCTCACTCGGTAGGCCCTGTGTTGACTCAGATGTGTTGTCACCACTCTCTGACGGGCCATCAGAGTCCTTATCACCACCTGCGAAATAATAAATCATAATTACTAATTTATACTGTAACATATGTAACAGAAACGTCTATTATACTTGTTTCTGTACACTCTGCTCTGACAACAACAATACATTTAAGTAAATGATTACGGAGATTGATTGCATTGTAAATCTTTTAACATACCATTATACCAACGCTTCAGGAATTCAACACTGAACATATTGAAGAAGTTCTAAACAAGTTTCATTATACGGTGACACTTATCATGCATAGTAACTCAACGAATTAGATAAGTACATTATGGTTGTCAGCGTGGAAGCGCTGGCGCCGCTGATAGCTGCACAATTGGTTTTAGTACGGAGTAATTATAGACGACGACTGAAACTGAAGTATCTATAGAATAGGAACTCGTAGCGCGTGCGCGTGGCCTCCGTTCACTAGCGCGGCCGCAACTGCAGGCCCGCGGCGACGATGGAAACTCTTGTTTACTGTGCAAATAGGAGAAATATTTGTTTCATGTCTACGTCGCACATGAATGAATAACACCAAGGCTGAATGTTATTGTTATGCTTTACGCTGGCCGGACCATACTGAATCACGTCTCTAATCAATATTAGTGATATGACTATAGATATCAGCGTTCAAAAGTGTCGCGTCAGACATCGATAGTTCGTTTTATTATCATTAGGGTTTACTTATGTGATATTTATCAATTGTAAACGTCGCGCTTTTGTTCACGCTGGTCCCAGTAAAAAAAGTAGACGAGTAGTACCTGTACGAATTGCTGGGCTACATTTGGTTGAACTCTGTAGAAAACTTATCGATGTCACAGAGTGCGAGCGTACTGAATGCTATCAGTTCATGTTAAATTAAAAACAGGAAAACCAGCACTTTTTGTTACAGTCTTGACTAGTTATGTAAGAGTCTCATTGTCAGCTTAGTTGCTCATGGCATGGTATAAACTGAACGCTATTGCGTCTGCGTAAACGTTGACAACAAAGAAGGCTAAGTTTCGCAAAGCCTGTAAAAATTCGCGCAGCGAGTTGCACACGGTGCAGTTTTTACAACAGATTTTACTACCACAGCTTGCTCCTGAATAATTTATCAGCCTAGAAATACTCGTAAAAAGGATGTAATGTGTTAAATATATTTCCACGTGCTGTTTAACTTTATTTATAGAGATGTTATTTGTAGACAAGACATAGATTACTTTATTTATTGTATTTTGAAATTAAGCCGATATTATTTAATTAAAATTTTCTTTAACTCTTCATGGCAGTTTTAAAATATTACGAGTTAACATTTTGGATCTTGGTGCACGATATCTAAAAAACATAGCTCAAACATCACCGTCTAAACATATATACAGATGAGTCCAATATAAATAGTGGTAACCTCATGTTTCATTCAAACTAATGCGCTATAATAATCATATTTTCTTTTCAGTACATTATATTGCCACGCACCGCGTCTATTTCACGAGACCGCCTTGTAAGCCGGCAGGGCCAGTACCCTAAGTGTAAGATTTCGGTTATAAAATACGCATTTTATAACCGAAAACGTACACTAAGGGCACAGCATTAAGTGTATAAGTAAGTAGTTAGATGGCTGTAGTAGGTTGCGACTGATTTTAGCAGTCAAAATATCTAAGATAACTGATACAGCTCAGCTCTTATCTATAGTTTTCGAACTTAAACTGAAGTAGCCCCGCTAAACTTACAATGCAAGCAGACTTGTCGACTCGTCCTCCAAACCAGTTATCCAAACTTAAACCCTCTTGTTAACTCTGATAAGGATTTAGCAGGGCGGTTGGGGTAATACAAGTGCATCAAGTCGATGTTAGCAAGCAGATGTACTTACATCTCGAGTTACTGATGCATTGCATAGTATAAGAGGTAAATCACCTTTGTTCTTGTCAGGCACGAGCAACCTTTGTCCGGGGAAGATGAACTGTGTGGCGAGCCTGTTGAGCTTGGTCAGCTCCGAGGGAGTGGTGTCGAACCGTGCCGCCAGCGATGTCAGCGTGTCGCGGTCCCGGACCTATAATGATTAATTTTTATCAGTTTATGCTACAAATGTACTTATGTATAGAACATCTAGCCAAAGGTTATGTAAATCTGATATTTCTAAACTGGGCAAAAATGAATTTTGTTAGTTATATAATTTATACATCTACACTTAGGTAAAAAGTATAATTGGTACCTAAATATAGAAAACAAAATAAGCTGTTGTGTAAATAATACATACCTATGTTAAGGAGAAAACGATACTACAAGCACACCTTAAACTATCCTTATTTAAAAATATTTCATTGAATTGTTCTAAGAAATGTAAGTAATCTTAAATCTTAAGTCATCGAGGTTTTAACTTTTATAGTTTAACTGTTAAAAAAATTTAACAAGATACAAGAAGAATGTGTAGGGCTATATCAGCGTATTTAAAAAGTTCACAATACTAACAATAATATAAACTTACCGTGTAGGTAATGGTCTTAATAGGAGGCGGAGGTGGCAGCCGTTTCGCTTGATCGTCCTCATCTGAAACAGCCGCATAGTCAGGTTGCATGGTAATAATTATTAACGAAAGTAGTCGCAGGTAAAGCTATAGTAAATATAAATCGTAAACAGTGCCGCGGGGGGAGCGTTAACGTGCTGTGCACAAACGGGTCACCCATATCGATCGTCGTATTTCTAACTATGCCTCAGGTGTCGACCACGGGTTATATGTATTGTATAACGTATACGTACGTGTCATGAGCTTGATTTTACTACCACACATTTTTTCGGAGTTACCTCGACCATATATTTGATAATAAGTAGTACGCTGAAAGAAACCGCAATACGGAATCATATTTCTCTCCGTTTCACTAACTAATCTAGGTTTAAAATAAGTTGCGTAAGTAGACTAATTGGACTTCAAAAACGGATATTTCGGACACAAACAAGCAGAAACAAAACAAAAACTAATTGAGCAACCGCCAATTTATCATAGTTTTTAAACATCGTCCGTAAAACATTTCAAACAAAGTGACAGATTATGTAAACATTTAAAACGTACAAATATTAATAGAATCGTCGGGAACGAGCAGTAATTGCAATACTACATTTATAAAATGAGGTCATTATTTAGAAGCCTGACCGAGCTTAATTATAATTTACGACCGACTACGATTGCCACGAGCGACGCGATAGGCGTTAATAAAACCTAGTTCAGCTCACTGCTTACCGTCTCTTGGGTACATACTTATGGGAGGTGGTTCTGTGACGAAGCGTGACCGACCTTTAAGGTGGACATAAACAAACATATTATTACGAACCGAAAACTTGTTTTTTTTATGGAAACTGTTAAAAATCATCTGACTAACTTAAGTATCCCAAATTATACCTCGAAGTAAAAATTCTAATTAGAAAATAAATAACTTGGTGCAGTTAGCAAATAGAAACGGATAAGCGATTGTGGCGCTCAAAATGTTGCGAGAGGTGACTCTAACTACTGCCAAATTCCATCATTTTGACCAGTAACTACTGCTCATTTGAAAATGTCATCTGCTAACCATATTGATATACGATTGTACGGTCAAGGACTTTAATTCATTTGCCACCATGGAACCATTTCACAGTAAACGTCATAGTGATATGATATCGCATTAATTAACAATGAAACTGGTAATGACTTTTCCTTTGAAAAGGTTCGATGGTAGCTCTTCATGAGTCCTTGACCGTACCTACTTAACTATTTTAGCAAAATGCAAATAATATTATCGTTCCCGATGTATCAATAATGTTACAAACATGAAAGTTTGTCTTTACTCTTTATTCCGATATTCTCACGGGATCGGAATATATATACGCATATAAAATCTCCAAATCTCAACCTCTAAGTCCGACCTATTATAATTTAAAGACGGAACTTTTGGGAATTTCCAAAGGATTTTGGAATTTTAGTTGCACTGACAGATCTAATAGTACACGCGAGGCAAAGGCTTATAAATAATAATAATACGAGACTACTAGACTATTAGACTGTTTTCTCCAACCCTGCGTACCGTGTAGGGATAAAGTCACCATTGTAGAGTCGAACATTGGCTATTTTTATTTAACCGACAACAAAAAAAAAGGAGGAGGTTATCAATCCGTTTAATTTTTATATTTTATTTTATTATCATCATTATTATTTTTTTATGTTTGTTACCTCAGAGTTCCATAATTTGTAAACCGATTTAAAAAAAAAATCCGTTCGTATAGGAATACTTTCAATTAGGTCCCATAAGCACCAAATCAGGATATGATTGGATCCTAAGGAAATCGAGGAAACTTTTCAATTATTGTAGGGACACTTATGGTAATTTGGATATATTTAGTAGTAACTCGTGCATTTGCTTTTGAAATGATCATTTGGCGAAGTGGAACCGATGATGAAGACCACAGTTGACCATCGGAGTTACTACAAGTACTCAATAACAAGTATTTCACGGGTTGAAATTCAATTATTTTAACATAGTTTCTAAGCAATTTATGGTCATCGTAATGCATTATGGTGAAATGGAATGGGCGGTGAAGCACCAGGACTCCTCAATAATGAACGTCTCTGCATCGGGAAAACAATCTTTTGTAAAAGGTGACCAGCAGTTGACATTTAACTATTGTATCTTAGATTATTTACACTAAAAAGCGTGAAAAAAAATATATAACAAAATATTTAACTGACTACAAAAAACCATGAAAATAATTTTCTACCAGTCTGAAGACGGTGCCTCAGCACGAGCCAGCAAGAGTGATTGGAGCCCAATATATAGTTATAGAGCGTAGGTGAGGTAGACGACTATAGGTCCAACCCTGCTGGCTCGTAATGAGGCACGGACTTCAGACTAGTAGAAAATTATTTTCATGGTTTTTTGTAGTCAGTTCAATATTTTGCTATATATTTTTTTACCTACTTGAAAAATGCCCACACCGATCCAATTCTAAAGAGGGTACACACATAATTTCCACTATAGATAAACTATTGAGTGAATGAATCAGTGAATGATTTGTTTTATCATGGTTTCGCATTTTAATGTTTATTATAATAAAATGGAGTTGTGTTGGTATTTTGTTTGTTATAGGTTTCCAAAGGAGTACTATCAGAAAATATACGGATGAGGAAATCCTGTATCTTCCTGGAGTCAATCACTGTTATTGCCATTATAATCCTCATGCATTTCACCTGGAAGGCGGTATTATTGGGTCCCAGCTCTCGCCGCCTTCAGTCAGTATTTTTTTTTGTTTTGAAATAAAAGTTTATTAAATCCCTTATAAATGTTGTTTTATTATTTCATCTAAGATTCACTAGATAATATTATAACGAGATAACTAGACAAAGTGATTAATTCTGTGCTTGTACTTTGGATACCTATACTATCCGAATAATGAACAAAACTATCCAAAGGTATCATGTACCTATGTAAATCTACATATATATATTTACAAAAGAACTAGTACTTATGAAAAAATGTTGCTATGTATAAATCTTTCAATAAATCCCAGTACCAGTTTTCATTGAAGAAACTGAACAAATTTAAAACCTTTTCATCACACTTGCTCTTAAACAGTGTCAAAACATGAAGGCTACCTTGATTGCAACCCTCCAAAAAAACCGGCCAAGAGCGTGTCGCACACGCCCGAAATAGGGTCCCGTAGCTATTACGAAAAAATTAAGTAATATTTTTCTAAGGATTTCGTATTTTGTACGGAATATTCCAAGTTTAGGTATGTTTTATACCTTAGGCTACTTACTACTTACTCTTAAACTACAAATTATTCTCAAGAAAACTTAACCGTTATCGTATTCCTTGTAAGTTTGATATACTTACTACCATCCTCTCGATTTTAATGAACATTTGCACTTTAAAGTTGAATATTTTGCAAACAAATCACTGAATCGAAAAATCGTTTTAGCAACCCCCTAATGATTTTGAAGCGAGTACTGCCTTTCCGCAACCTGGCAACCTGTTTCATTTCGCAACTTTTCATTTCGCAAACTCTAAAACTGTAAATATTTCAGGTTTTATTTCAGGGCCATCGTCTAGAACTGAACTGGAATGACATACCTCCTCCTATACTCGGAGTGACTAGCAGGTACACCTTTGGGCGAAAGCTTAAAGGCTATTTGTTGGCATTTCAAAAGCTATAATTCCATTAATTCCTCTCCCTTCCAGCACTATTACACAAAACTTCTTTTTGTTTCGGTTGTTAATTTCATGTTTCCTTTTAGCTCCCGTACCTAACGGTGTTGTATATTTGGCAAGTGAGTGTATAATAGTTATAATAATTATGTTTATGTACTAATGTTAATGTCTTTCAAAGCCATAAAATAAATAATATGTTTCATTGTTTACAAATTATCTATTTATGTACAGTAATAAAACTGTGTAGTATATCTTTGTAGCGGTCCGAGGGTCACCAACGGTGCTGGCTGAAAATCAGCGCTGGGGTGTTTATTATTAACGCTTCAGCATTATGCTGAGCCAGTGTCCTATTCACAACCGCAATGACACATACTTTCCTACGTGTTGTCTATTTGTACTTAATACTATTGTTGTGTCTTGTGTTGTGAATAAATGTATTTTCTTTCTTTCTTTCTTTCTTTAAAACTAAAGGGTTAGGTTAGGTTAGTTTTATAAAAATCCTGAAATATGTACAGTTTCAGAAATATTAAACAGTTGGGAAATGAAAAGTTGCGAAATGAAACAGGTTGCCAAACGTTATTCGCCGAAACATTAGTAAACCGTTTTGAAGACCTATTCAACGAAACCGCACACTACAAATTTGGATGAGAAAAAAAAAACACCCCACTTTACGTTTATGGGAGGTGCTCTAAAAATTTATTTTTTTATTGTACCATTTTGTCGGCATAGGTTACATATATACTCGTGCAAAATTACAGTTTTCTAACATTGATAGTCCCTGAGCAAAGCGCGGGCGGACAGACAAACAGACAGACATGGCGAAACTATAAGGGTTCCGTTTTTGCATTTTGGCTACGGAACCCTAAAAATGGTTAGCAACCCATGAGTGATACCATCTCCGTTCTAGTTGAATACTCAGATATGTAGTCAAATATTATAATTACAACAGTCGTAAAACTCAATATATGAGATCATGCTGAAAATTATAATTTGACAGAAGTTTATTTACCTCAACAGCAACATTAATTATATCTTAAATAAATGAATAGCCGGATACAGTTTTATGACAGCAATATTTTAAAAAAATAAATGCGCAATATTTAGCGAGCTTCGTCGATGAGAGAAAATAAATGGATCTGTCTTATTTTACAGTATAATAAAGATGTATATGTGTGGACTAACCTCTGTTCACAGCATTGAACCTGCCCTCCACTTTCGAGCGGAGCGAGTCTAGCTCGAACGCGGCCGCAAACCCGTGGTCCACTGACCGGCTTTTGGACCTGCAAACGTACAAATTACACTTCTTAAACTAGTACAATATTATACAGTTATGCAGGTTATGATATGAGCGAGCCATTTTTATTATGCTATTGTATTGATATTTTGATAAGTTCTAAACTCGACTTTATAACTTATTCAACAAAGGAAAACAATTCAGTACCCCTAGTGTAAGTTTTCGGTTACAAAATACGTCTCGATCGCGTTCGCGTAAAATCTCAAGTTGTATGGAAACACGAACATCGCAAACGTTCCGCTAGAGGCGCTGTACATGTTTCCATACAAATTGAGATTTTAACGCGAACGCGATCGAAACGTATTTTGTAGCCGAAAACTTACACTAAGGGCACAGAGTAAAATATCAATATTATTTATTAATTTGCATGACTTTTACTTAGACGTCTGTGTGTAGCACTATACTAAAGATTCAGTTATTTATGGCTCAATTGAGAAATAGTGAAAAATGACATTTAAATGGTGAATGGGAAAAGTATTAATCATCATTTCAAGTTTCAACAAGCCTGTTTATATCTGTAAGTATGGTTTACCAAATAAATATAAATAATTAAGCACCTATTGACAAAAAATCTTAGAATGCAACCCACAGATAGTACAAGTATATTATAACCAATTAATCAGTGATCGGGGATTTGGATGCCATACTGTTGGATATCAAATAGAAAGAGTATCTAATATGGATACGCCGCGCCGTTTACCTACCCGCGATACCAATTAAACTGGTTGAAAAATAAATACTTTTTCCGTATTGGTTTTATATTTATAAAATAAACGAGATTAAATAATCAGTGTTGGTTGTGTTGTGATATAATATATGAATGATTCTACAAAAAAATAAAGTTCCACGAAAATGTACATAAAAAAGTCGTACTTTCATTTTATTCGTCAGGATGATGTTTGTCACTATAAATACGTCAATCATCGATGCCATAGAAATCTTTGGTGAAGTCCGGACAGTTTTAAGTGGGATTAATAACTTACGTATGGATACTAAAATAGAAGCAGTCATGGCTCGAAATCCGGATTTAGATGTTATCAGAGCAAACAAATATCTCGCGAATCGGCATGCAATGAAATTTCTATATACAAATTCGCCCCGCAAAAGTCTGTCAAAGTAGAGAGATCATTTTCAGCTTATAATTGGGTTTTAGATGTGAAACACAATAGATTAACACTAGAGAACATTGAGAAAATAATGGTTCGTTATTTAAATTTTATAGACTAAAAGTTAAAAAAAAAGAATATGCCTTGGTAATATTCGAAATTATTGCCTGTTTTTGTAGGTAACATTTTTAAGATTTTGAGTTAGTGTATGTAATCTATTACAGTTTTGTATTTTTTGATTATACTAAAGAACTTTTTTATATTAATCACAATGTTTAATTGTAAATCAGACTTAACCTAAACAAATTTAGAAGAATGTATTCAACAGAATTAACATTTATTTAACATTGACCCGTAATTGCAATAGTCAACATCAATATGTAGTCTGAGACAAAAAACTGTCATTTATCCCGCAATCCCGCGGCATATCCATACTAGCATAATGATTGAGGTCATTCACCCTGAGTGGCAACCAAATCCCCGGTCACTGATTATTATCATTATGTACATACGAGTATAATATGCAAAAAATTACGTTTCTCTCTAATAAATAAAGATGAACCGAGGTAGCAATATCTGTACCTGCTGTCAGCGAACTAACCAGTGGCTAATACGGTTCATGCTTGTACTAAAATGAAGTCGATTAATGAAAGTACAATGAATAAAAGCAAAGCTTGCAAGTACATACATGTGTAAAAGGTGTCATACCTTTTGAAGGACTGGTCGATACTCTCTGCGCTCCGTGACAACTGTTGCGACGCTCGCCTAGACCTGCATGCAATAGAGACCACGGGCTACACACAGGCACAGCATGCAATACAACATCTACTAATTCAAATCTATTCAGAAACAACTGTGTAACTCAAACATTAGCAACTCTTCAAAATAAAATTAATAGTAAATAAAAACTATTACAACGTGATACGAGTGTTTTCATATACTTAGTAATAAATTATCTTAAAAAAAATTGACAATGGATAAATTTCGTCGTGTAATATTTGATTAGTAAGATGTATGTGAGTGTTCAGTGTCACCAAACAATTAAACTAAAATTATGAATGATGCCGCTCATTCACATGTCCCCATCGAAGCCAAAGCTGATTGGGAGTTCAGATATTGGGACTTAAGGGCAACACAAACAGAAAGCGTGCGCGGGTCGGGTCGTGTCCGCCGCGTGAGTCGCGCGGTTCATTGTATTCACACAGAAAAGGGTCGTACCCGCGACGGGCCCGCAGCGGCTATCAATGTTGCCAGTTTAGTGACTTAGTCCCTAGAAGTGACGACTTTTGGTTAAATCTTAGAGACCGCAAAAAAAATTAACGACAAAAATGGTTTATCTGGTGACTTGGAGTACAAATTAAAACAGCTCTAGAACCAATAATAGATACGACATTTTTGTCAACTCGACACAGAATTATACAGTGCCGCGAGATATATATGGAAAACGACAAACGCGCTTGCGCACCAAGGTCAAACTTTATTTACTTACTTAATTAAATCCAATTTATGTAATGCTGGGCGATGGATGAATTTTTTAAAAGTGGCTGTTTTTTTTTATCGACAGGAATAAGCTTATACTAGTCAATGGAAAAAAATATCACATTTTTCTGCAGTACCAATTAATTAAAAAAAAAATACTTAGATTTTATTCTCACCAAAATGAACTAGCTACTGCGCATGAATACGGTTTTTAGGGTTCCGTACCCAAAATGGCAAAAACGGAACCCTTATAGTTTCGCCAAGTCTGTCTGTCTGTCTGTCCGTCCGCGGCTTTGCTCAGGGACTATCAATGCTAGAAAGCTGTAATTTTGCACGAATATATATGAAAACTATCCCGACAAAATGGTACAAAGAAAAATATAAAAAAACATTTTTTTTGGTACAGTCAGCGTCATATAGTACGTAGCAGTCAAGATCACCAAATATTTGGAAACATACAAAATAGTCATTACCAGGGACTCAGTCAAAGCGGTCAAATTGTTCGAGACATCCATCGTGTACAAATATACCGGAGCACGCCCGTCGTCAAATACTTTATAACATTCAAGCCGACATTAGTACCGTAGCAGCCAAAGTATCCAAAAGTATGGGACACTACAGAAAAAATGACTTTATTACATACCGTATAAGGTCCAATTATCTGGTTAGCTAGTCATCTTTAATACAACGTGAACGGTGTTCTATTTTCAGTCTCTTGGTGCAAAATGCACATGTCATTACCTTTTTAATTAAATAAAAACTCTTTTATATTGTAATTATACTGGCCAATTCAAGCCATATTTAAAAGGAAATCCGTTAATCCGAAATTCTGACAATGTAAATAAAAATGTGAAAATAAGGCGTCAGGCTTCAAATGAAAGAGACGGAACGATCACTGACAAGTTGGTACTCTTTTCGGTGATTGTCAAAAACGAAAAGTCGAATCTTATTACGTGTTACCTAATGTTATTTCGCACTCAACTCGAGATTAAACCTTAAACCTTATAAATAAAGCTCAGTTTTCTAGTGGGTCCCATACTTTTGGACATTATGGCTGCTACGCTACCAGTGGTGATGTGCGTGCTCCGATTTATTTGTACACGATGGATGTCCTGAGCAATTTGATCGCTTTGATTAGATCAATGTTAATGACTATTTTGATGTTTCCAAGTATTTGGTGATCTTGACTGCTACGCACTATATGACGCTGACTGTACCTCCCATAGTTGTAAAGTAGGGTTTTTTTTTGTCATCCAGCCCTATAGTGTGGGGTCTTTTAAATTAAAAATATTAGGGGTTTACTTAAACTATTTTTCGATTCAGTGATTTGTTTGCGAAATATTCAACTTTAAAGTACAAATTTTCATTAAAATCGAGTTTTAAGGGTTTTTAACTTAAGCTTTAAGGATAAATATTTTTGAGAGTTGGTAACTCTGCGCTCGGCCCGCGCGCTGTTTGTGACGACGGGCGACGGGCGCGGGCCCGCGCACGACCCGTCCCGCGCCCAACCCGCGCCCGCGTTCTGTGTGAAGGCGTCCATATACCGCCATGCAAATACGCACATCGCGAGCCCGCGCACGACCCGCGCCCGCTCTCTGTGTGTGTTGCCCTAAATGAGAAATTCGTGCACTTAATTGAAATGAATTTAAATTAAAATGGAGGCAGCCATCAGATTATCATACATAACCGTACCAGAAAATGAAACGCCGAATCCTTGCAGGATCACTTATTTATTCGTATGTACCTATGAAAGCAAGTATGCATGTATGCCCGTCGCGAACACGGTCGTAGAACGTAAATAAATATACTCAGCGGCACAAAATTTGGCCCACCCTTCATACAAAATTAACGATTCTGCATACATTTGAGGGCCAGATTTTTCGCATGGCTCTGTGACGACATCAGCGCCACCTAGCGTCCGCAACTTTTATGGCTCTGATGCTCTGACGTTTTGAAATTTAATCGCACATTGTGACAAAAATCAAACCTATAACGTATTAATTTATAATACAAAATTACTGTGATACCGTGATTTGGGTGGACAGGCTGTGAATTCATTTTTGGTCATTAAAATTAAATGAGGTAAGTAAAATTTATTCAAAAAGTGTGTTTTATTTTCGTTATGTTAGGGTTTGTTTACTTGTACTTTTACTGTAAAAAGAAAAGATAAAGCTATCTTATTGGTTTATTTGCATACAAGTAAAATTATATAATTGTTCTTATATCGCTAGTAATAAATTAAATATCGTTTTCAGATCAAAATGAGTATCATTTTGAAGACCGGTTTTGTAAGTATCACTCAATATAAAATGTCAACCACAAAATAAGGAAAATTGTTGCTGGACATGTCCGAGATGTAGAGGAATTAAGAACAAAACAGGGACAGTGTTAAATAATTAAAGCTCGCATCATAACACAAACATCTATAACTAAAAATAGGTAGTTAAAGTCTATACAAATTGCTGTTAATGACAGGTTCATATGAGTATGACAGATGACAGAGCCAGAACTATTTCTACTTTTGGCCACCATAAGCGCTGCGATAGATTTCATCACCCCCACCTAGTACTTCGCACCCTCACAATAAATATTATGAATAGATAAGCAATAAAGTAAGTCTATACTTCTATACTACTATTATGACGTAAAGTTTGTAATCTCTGGATCTACTAAACCTATTTAAATGAAATTTGGTATACAGATAGATTGAGTCCCGGGGAAGGACATAGGATAGTTTTTATCCCGAAAAATTGCAGTTTCCACGGGGTAGCGATAAACGAAGTCTACGCGGGCGGAGTCGCGGGCAACAGCTAGTTTGTAATAATAATAAACACATGAACATTTAATAATTTCAACACCTTATCTCCAAAACTATTGAGCCTATATTTCAAATCAGGTCTTAACTTGTCACGGGGTGGTGTCCGGGGAAGTTGTTTGGATGTAAAGGAAGAAGACGGGAATAGGGCAGACAGTGATATTTATTTAGGATAATAATAAAGGGCACGTTTCCGTGCCCAGTTCTTTATTTATATAAATCAATGGCACTGAAGTCCAGTAGTATTATTATCTAATGATCTTATGAAACTTCGCAAATGCACAGTACAATTATAAAAACTTTCTTCGTATAGGAGTAGTAAATTATGAGCTTATTATGGAGTTTTAAGAGATTTATAGGATCTAGGATAAGAAGGGTAAGTGTTCAGCTCGGAGGCTCTGAATAGAATGGCTACTTGACGTAAATTGAACAGGTGTGGAATTTAGAAAAAGAAATTTGAATTTAAATGTTATTTTTTCGAATATGTGCTAAACCAGACAGTACAAAGAGTTAGGATGAAACGAGCTGTATGACACCTCGTTACAATACCCGGCCTGCCCTGGAAGAAAAAATCCTGAGGGATGTTAAGTCCTGATGGGATTTTTTCGTTGTGTTAAAAAGAGTATAGTTAAGGTAATTAAGTGAATGATTGTAATTTAGAGAGTGCGTAATGATAATTTACAGTATGTGTATCTTACAAGAGAAACGATTCGAGGAAACACTCTGCATTCATTCATTCATTCATCTATCATTCATAATTTTGGTTAGTATTGACGGTAATTAACCAAAATATCTTGTGTAGGAGTATCCATTGATATTTAATGGCATACTCGTTAAATCGTTCTCGAATGGTATTAAGGCTTATTACAGTAACCACCCGCTGATGTGTGAAGGTGAACTTAACTAGAATAAAATAAGAGTATTACATACTCGAACTCATACACTTAAAGTATGTATGCACGTATATATGCAAGAAAAAATAATTCGAATACATCTTAAACGTAGTTGAATAATGAGACATGGATAACAATAAATAATTGAATCCAAGTATGGCTCAACATAGTTCTTAGATATCAGTTGACGCACTTCCAAACTGTTCCATCGGAACTACTATGACTTGGTAATTATCCTTTGTATTTATCAAAGGTAAAGTAATATTGATTAGACTAGGTCAACAATGTATTTTATTAATGAAGAATCGAAAAGAGTAATGAAATGAGAAAAAGGTGAATGGATAAATTATATACAGTATATATGTACATAGGTAAGTTTTTAAAAAAATAATGCTAGGAGAAAAGTAATAATGATTTTTATGGGAAAAAATATTGCCAAATGTGAATGAACTCTTCATATTAATTTTTAATTTTGGGAATCGGCTTTAGGTCTCTAACGTGCCATCGTCCCAGTGGTTTGTTAGACATGTCCGTTAATTCATAAACTAGTGGTGATATTTTTTGGGCAACCTCGCATTTAATAAATTTAGGAGCGAGTTTGGCAGAGTGATATTTACCTGCGTTGCCGATGGTATAATTATGTTTCCAGACAATATCACCGACATTGAATTCTATATGTTGATGATGTCTATTATATGTTGTTGAGTTTATTTGATGTGCTTTCCACAACCTGGCCTGAACTTCTGAGAAAATAGAGTGAAGGTGTCCCAAATTCTCGGCAAGTTCGTTTCTTGGCGCGAAGATAATTTCATCTGTGAGATCAGTGTTATTGTATACCGACCCACATGTGACCAATTCACGACCAAAGACTAAGAAAGCTGGCGTGTATTTTTTGGTTACCTCATTTACGGCTGTATTTATGGCGAATTGAATCTTGTGGATGTTTACGTCCCAAGTTCTGTGGTCGTTTTCAACAAATGAGGATATAGGGGTAATAATAGATTTATTGAACCTTTCGACTAAATTTACTTGTGGACAGTACCGTGGTGTATAATGAACCTTAGGTACTTGATAGGCTTGGAATAAATCAGTAATTTCCTGGCTTGTGAATTGAGCAGGTGTGGAATTTAGAAAAGGAAATTTAAATTTAAATGTTATTTTTTCGAATATGTGCTAAACCAGACAGTACAAAGAGTTAGGATGAAACGAGCTGTATGACACCTCGTTACAAACTTACAGATAATCGCTAGGATTGCAGGCAAACTTCTGTCGAGTGCAAGATCTTAATCTGAAATCACTCAATATTGTGCGCACTTACTTATATTTCCTAATGGAATTTCGAACTTAACTATATTGATTACACACCTACTCGTAGTTAACTCGCACTTATCCGGTTTACTTTCCTAAATAACCTATTCATAATATTGCTTAGCTTGTAAATGAAAGTTTTGTAAGAATGTTAATAAACTGGAGTTATATATTTAACTAATTTGCTTATTCCAAAGCATTATTTTTATTTAATTCAATTGAAAGGTAACGTAAAATCCGAATGACTTGATGAGTGATCTTGAGTGATAAAGTAACTACGACACTTTCGAAATCGTGAGCCCTACTCTTTCATACCTGACAGCCGAAACCAAGTCCCTTGGTGATCAAGAAAAAAGAGCTCAAGTAATAATGGACACAGTGGCAGCTACACATTCGCTAAGCAACAGCGTAGGTGACACCATGGCCACACCCTTGGTAGACGACCATCAACACAGTCAATTATAATTTTATAACATGTACAGATTTTTTATCAGTAAATACAAGTATCTAGTATCTACTCGTGTCTACCTTTACCATGATACCTTGAACAGATTAAAGAAGTCGGATTTTATCGAAACAACAAATTCTACGGGCACTTTATAAATTCACGATTAGTGTAGTACTTGATTAAAGTAACCTACACTAATTATTTATTATTTATTTTAGACACAAATCATTGCAGTCTTGCAAGCTTATGTTTTAAAGATATTGTTAAATAGATTAAGGTAATAATTTTGTAGTTGTCACATGTGGGTGAAACACGAAGCAGCAAAGCAATGGTTGTGTTTTTTTGGTGTGAAATCATATTTCTTGAGAATTTTTCCTCATCATCATCATCATTTGTCATAGCTTCACAACAAATAACACTTAAATAGGTACTACTCGTATGTCATTGCCGATCATTCAGATAAGAATGTCTGTGTCTGTGCTAAATGTAGTGGTCTTATATCAATACGAACACGCCATTTAACTGATGCGTAATAAAGAAGTTTAAATCAAAAATGAAAGAATGTCTAAGGAAAAATCTGTGTTACTTATGTCGTTTCCACATTTAAATATGATTTCGAAAAGAACGGGTATATCTATTTCCAGGAAGACTAAATTTTTTTAACGCTATGACGTCCTTCTATTTGATCAATTTTTACCCGACTGCTCGAAGGAGGGTTATGGTTTTCGAGCGTATGTATGTATGTATGTGGGTATGTATGTAGATTTCTTTGGTCTCCGCTGCAACCTAAACGGCTAGACGGATTTTAACATATGAGGTAAGTAGTGTTGGATTCGTCATAACTGTTGGAGTGAAATGGGCTATATAATATTTCAATATGGCGTCTGCGAAAAAAAATATGGCGGAGAAAAGAAAAAAAATTTTTTTTTTAACAATGGGTATCAAATGAAAGCTAATAATTATCCAATTCTAAATATAAAGGGGTTATCATACTTTTAATCTACTGTTTAGACATAAATATAAAAAAGTGTAAAATAAAACATTAAATTAAAAAAATCAAAGGAGGAAGAAAATAAGTCTAGTGGTCTAGAACTCTGTTATGTAGATAATTTAAAGTTCAAAAGTCGGGACCCATTTAAATCGTGACGCTCAAAAACTCTTAGTATAATGGGTCTCGACTGTTGAACTTTAAATTAGCTACTTAACAGAGTTCTAGACCACTAGACTTATTTTCTTCCTTTTAGTTTTGGAAATCGGGTTTTTTGATTTTTTTAATTGAATGTTTTATGATCTATAATATACTTATATTATAAAGAGGAAAGATTTGGATTTTTGTATTTTTGGATGTTTGTTACAAATTAACTCAAAAACTATATACTCGTAAGACCGATTTTTAAAATTCTCTTACATTTTAAAAGTTGACTGAAATGCCGACTAAAATCAGACCATGTTATCCATACCTTTGTATTATATTAACCCTTATCCAAATAAATAATTTTATATTCAAGACGGTTTCAATACCTGTAGATTACTTTTTAAATTATTCAAATCGGACATTCCATTCAAAAGATATTACGAAATTAAAAATATCAATCTAACCAAAAAATGCATTTACTCTACGTCGACGCGCCCCGGCTTCGCGCGGTTCAGGTTCGGGTGTAGTTATTGGGAAATGGAGCTGAAAAATTTGTGTGAAAAGCCCTTGATTTGAGACCTTTTTAGAGTGCTGTACCCAAAGGGTGATGAAAACGGGACCATATTACTAAGAGTCCACTGTCCGTCTGTCTGTCTGTCCATAGGCTGTATGTCATGAACCGTGATAGTTAGACAGTTAAGTTTTTACAGATGATGTAGGTACCTATTTCTGTTGCCGCTATAACAACAAATACTAAAAACAGAATAAAATAAATATTTAAGGGGGGCTCCCATACAACAAACGTGTTTTTTTGCAGTTTTTTCTCGATATTAATAACGGCAAACGGTACTTGTTGCTTGAAATATTCACAGAATATTTATTTTCATAATCATTCACGTTAAAAATAAATATTTAAGGGGGCTCCGAGTACTACAGCAAACGTAGTTTTTTTTTAGTTTTTTGCTAATGTCTAATGTTGTTTAGGTATGGAACCTTTCGTGCGGGAGTCCGACTCTCCCTTGGCCGATTTTTATTTTGCCCGTGCGATGCCGGGGCGGTCGCTAGTATCTAATAAAATCATTCCCCCGTCCCAACAGCATTCACCCATCATAAATTGGAATAAGTAACGATGACCATAACCAAGTTGTTATACAATACAAGTTACAAGTACATTCGTGTTAACCGCATTACATTGGTAATAAGATAGTGTAGGATAAAGTGACGCATGTGACAATCCCAGTAAGTACCTACTAAAATTGTGTATTACATGCACTGCACTTGTACATATTAACTTGCTGTGGCATCTGGTGAAAGTAAAGGAGTGCGCCAAATCTCACATTAATTGTCAGTCATAAGGGGGCAAGTTTTCAATTAATAGTTTCTTCCGTCCGTCTAGTCGCTTTGTTTGTCTGTCTATCTGTCTGATTGTCTGTCCATCCGTTCATTCGTCTGTGTCTTGACAGATCTTTTCGTTCTGGTGTCTCCGCTATACCAGGTACAAAAGTAAGATCTTCCCTTATTCTCAAGTACGCTGAAAAACTGAAATTAAAATCAAATACTAACACCCCTTGAAACAGTGAAAAAATCAAACTTCTTAGTCAACGCAATCTTATACCAACACCAATAAAAAAGTATGAGAACCGTAAATTGTAGCCACATCACAATAGTACAGTGTGCATTAAGGGCCGTAAGGAGGGGATTACTAACGAGTCGAGTCTATTAATTGGCCTACTCGTAGTCCCAAACTAATAAAAGCTTGTACTATGGATTCTAGGCAACGGATAAACAGAGTTATATAAATAAGTGCTTGCATTGTTGTGTTTCGGCGTGGAGAGTAAGACAGCCGGTGAAATTACTGGCACGTGAGGTATCCCATCTTAGGCCTCTAGGTTGGCAAAGCGTCTGCAATACCCCTGGTGTTGCAGATGTTTATGGGCGGTGGTGATCTCTTACCATCAGGAGACCCACTTGCTCGTTTGCCATCCAGTCGTATAAAAAAAAACACATACTTAAATAAATATTAAACGTTAAAATTTAATTTTACGATATAAATTTAAAATAGATATAAAAAACGAAGTTTCATGAAGCGTAGATAAGTTTTGTGGTGTAAAATTGGGTCATAGCTAAGTTTTAAAGATATAAATAAATCGTTGGCTGACTTGAATCCTACCAAATCTGAAATGACGTAACTTGTTTGCAATTTTTAAAACTAAACTTTTCCTCCCTGGGGAATAAACTATACGTAAATCCGTTGCCTCCCGGGGGAACAATTTAGGGCCTAAATTTTAGGCCATTATCCTTTCATTTCAACATCTTGACGAGCAAGTGTGATGAAAAATAATTACTTCATGCCATTGAAAGCTTACTTGCAACTAATCGCGACCGAAGTCGACGTATTACGGGGACAGGAGTTATTTCAACGGCAAAGTTAAGTACAGTTTACCTTTTCGTTAGATCAATGTTAGTGTTTACTTCTATTAAGTAGGTATGAAAAAAAAAATTATGTATGTTTGTCTATGTCAGTAACCAATTTCAAATTACCCCCGTATTTACTGCGTACATTTTGCATAACAAAGATACTTACTAATTTTATACGCAACCCTCGGTGCCCGAGTTCGACTCGCAATCGACCGGTTTTATAACTTGCGAGGTCGACATTTTTTTATTTTATGCTTTTGGTGTAAGTAATCTAAGGTACAATAGCTTAATTTCAACTGCTCGTCATCTTTTACATAACACTGCTTTTCAGTGACATTACCTAATTATTAAAGAGTCCTCCTGTTTCTTGACCATCAGTTCCACTTCTCGATAAATCGCTTAGAAATTGTGTTCAACTTATCGAATAGCAACCCATCAAATACTTGTTATCTACCACCGTGTATCTGCATACTGACCTTGTAATGCGATTAAGTTCGTGCAATAAAAGAAGAAAAAAGCGGTTGACGAGCTTCCGATTTTTTTCACGATTATACTCAACGGGAAGTTAATCAATGCAAAAAAACGGGTTAACTCATGTTCAATTGTAGTAATTATTGGCTTCGATTGATCAGCATTTGTGAGAAGGATTAAGTCCTACTATACTATAGTGACGCAGTGACTCGCTGTCATTGTGCAATGTGCAGTCGCCATTGTAAACAATCAAATGGAGCATTCTAAGTGGTCAAAAATATTATTATCTGAAGACATTCATGCAAAATGCAATTGACAATACGGTCGCGTTCAGGTATTTAGGAACACCTAGAGAGCTACGGTGTTCATGACGGCGACTCCAGGCAAGGAACTCATGAAGATTAAAATATTTTTAAGAAACACAGAACCCTAAATGGTCTATCAATTCATCAGGTGGTGAATGGTACATATTACGATGCAATATAATATAAATATAAATAATGCAAGGTGATTATTTTTGGACGAAATGGTATTTTTGTATGAAACTAAAAAACCATTACCATAATTTATGTGTATAATTGATTCTTAAGTTATTAATTACATACCCTGAAAATATCCGCACCTTATATATATAAATAAAAATAAAATCTACCATCGGTTTGGAAAAACCTCTGTTGAGAAGAATCCGGCAAGAAACTCAATGATATTCATAAGTGCTTGTTATAGCCTAAATTGTATAAAGATATTTCGACTTTGACTTTGATCGAATTGCTCATTGGAGCAAAAATTCCACATTTGAGCTACAATAATCATCTAGGTATGTGTCAAGGTGTATCTGTTTCCCACCATCGACTTACAGAGGTTTATAAAAGGTTTTCAATGGCCAGTCAATTTATTAATCTAGCTTTAGAACTTTCAAATTCTAAAAAAAACCGTGGAGGCACGTTTGAAGTATCGTAAACATAGTAAGGAACGTTTCTTGCTAAAGGCGTTATTGATCGAAACCGACCTTAATGACTAATATGTCCTTCCACCACACGACGATTCATTTAAGACAGACAGTACAATAAATCTATGTGGCCTTTGCAACATGCCTATTAAGACTATATCGGTTATGCCATGAATGAAAAAAGTATGCGCTTAACTATTTAAATGGACGTATTATTCGCTTTAAATTACTAGGTAGGTCTTTTAAGTTTATTTAGATAGCGTTTGGTTTTTAGTAGCAAGTCTTTTAGTAGTAGGTTGACTAGGTAGTACTAATAGCACTATTTTGAGCAGTTTGTACGGCCTATTTCGTTTATAAACAGAATTTCGCGCTCGACTGGACGATACGCTGTATGACAGATATAATACGTATATTTAAAAAAATGATTAGTAGATACTCGTAACTTTGATAGATATAAGATAACTTAGTTCTAAAAAGTGGTCATATTAAGTATACTTATTAACAATAACTAACCGTCTATATGTTTTTTTTTGTGTGTTTGTTACGCGATAACTCCGCCAATTGTGGGCTGAATTTCCAAATTCTTTTGTTGTTCTAAAGGACATACTTCCGAGGTGGTCCCATTGACACCAAGTCAGGATCTGATGATGGGATCTTAGAGAAATCGAAGGCAACCCTCGAATTTTTAAAGCACACCTATAGCGATTTGGGCATTTTTAACACCAAGTCAAGTATTAATATTCAGAAGGTAACATTTGGTGAACTGGGCCTGATAAAGAAGACCGTAGGTACCGGTACTCTGTTATAAAATAATGTAACTATGCCATGTTTGAGCTTAATGGAATCGTTATGACATGCATTTTGGGTACAAATAACTAAAAACCATGAAAAGAAAGAAAGAAAGAAAAATGAAATATTTTTTTTTACAAGAAATGGAACCGACTTCAAAAACCTTGAAAATATTTTTCTACTTGTTTGAACTCAGTGCCTCAGCACGAGCCAGCAGGAGTGATTGAAGCCCACTATAATATGTGGGTGATATAGACGCCTATAATACTCCTGCTGGCTCTTGCTGAGGCAATAACTTCAAACTAGTAGAAATTTTTTTTCAAGGTTTTCGAAGTCGGTTCGATTTAAAAAACAAAAAATGTATAATAAGTGTATACGTGTAGTATGCTAGTATGTGTAAAAAAAGACGGAATGTAAATGAAATGAATAATTGCATGTTAACATAAACCATTTGTCGCGTTATTTTATTACGTACCTACTAGCTGGTGCCCGCGGCTTCGCCCTGGACCCTACGGTGTAGTTTTTTTTAAATTGACAATAGCAAATACAACAAAAGAATTAGCGAAATCGGTCCAGCCATTCACGCGTGATGCCGTTACCAAGGGTAACAGGAATTCATTTTTATATGTAAAATAAAATGAAGAAGATTAACCTGTCGAAGAGCAATAAGATTCTGCATTTTAAGGGCAACACACACAGAAAGCGTGCGCGGGTCGGGTTGTGTCCGCCGCGTGAGCCGCGCGTTCGTTGTATTCACACAGAGCGGCTATCAATGTTGCCAGTTTAGTGACGTAGTCCCTAGAAGTGACGACTTTTGCTTAAATCTTAGCGCCCGAAAAAAAGTTTTGACGAATAAAATGGTTTATCTGGCGACTTTTGGAGAACAAATTAAAACAGTTCTAGAACCAATAATAGATACGACATTTTTGTCAACTCGACACAGAATTTATACAGTGCCGCGAGATATATGTGGTAAACGACAAACGCGCTTGCGCACCAAGGTCAAACTTTATTTTACTTACTTAATTAAATCCAATTTATGTAATGATGAGCGATGGATGAAATTTTATAAAAGTGGCTGATATTTTTTATCGACAGGAATAAGCTTATATTAGTCAATGGAAAAAAAAATCTGATTTTTCCGCAGTAACAATTAATTAAAAAATAAAATACTTATATTTTATTCTCGCCAAAATGAACTAGTTACTGCGCATGAATACGGTTTTTAGGGTTCCGTAGCCAAAATTCCAAAAACGGAAACCTTATAGTTTCGCCATGTCTGTCTGTCTGTCCGTCCGCGGCTTTGCTCAGGGACTATCAATGCTAGAAAGTTGTAATTTTGCACGGATATATGTATATGAAAACTATCCCGACAAAATGGTACAATGGTAAATTATTAAAAAAAAAAAATTGTGGTCCCATAGACGTAAAGTAGGGTTTTTTTTGTCATCCAGCCCTATAGTGTGGGGTCTTATAAATTAAAACCATTAGGGGGTTACTAAGACGATTTTTCGCTTCAGTGATTTGTTTGCGAAATATTCAACTTTAAATTACAAATTTTTATTAAAATCGAGTTTTAGGGGTTTTTAACTAAATTAGGGATAAATATTTTTGAGAGTTGGTAACTCTGCGCTCGGCCCGCGCGCTGTTTGTGACGATGGGCGACGGGCGCGGGCCCGCGCACGACCCGTCCCGCGCCCGCTTTCTGTGTGAAGGCGTCCATATACCTCCATGCAAATACGCCCGTCGCGGGCCCGCGCACGACCCGCGCCCGCTCTCTGTGTGTGTTGCCCTTTACTGCTGCACTGCAGCAACGCACACTTTAAAATGTGTTTTTTTTTATCCAAGAAGATTTTCATCAAAAATTGCCTAGAACGCATTTCTTTTCAATCCGTCAAAATATGAGTATTCAATGAAAAGACTTGAAAAATATAATCATCACACAAAATAAAAATCAAACTCAAGTGGCTGCCATCACAAAAACAACGTTAAGCAATATGTGTAACCGTCTGCTGTAACTTAATAGTTCATAAGCAGTAATTTTCATTTCATTTCGTTGTTAATTGTGAAACGACATCATCGTGATGATGATGACATTTCTAACCTTCACTAGTGTATTCCGGGCGTAGCAACCCTAGCACTAGATGTGCCGCGTGAGAGTGAACACGAGTTATGCGATAGACAGAGAAGCATAAAGTAGGCACGATTCTTATGCCTAAACGTCACTTTTGTACGGCAGAGAAGCTTCTGTACTTGTACTATTATCATTTATTCTGTGCCCATAGTAACAAAAATGGGTTGTTGATTCCATATACCTAAGCCATGGGAGTATGGGTTCAACAAGATTCATAGAGCGTGACTCTATTTTGCTACGAGCTCCCAGACCATGATGGTTTGTTTGCTAATTGCGCAGCGTCACAATTAGTACAGTGTCGTCTGTAAACGAGCACAATTGGCGCAATGGGAGGAAATGGACATCCATCCTCAAATACATGCCATATATAGATAGATGCACCAGAGTAGGTAAACATCAATATACTAACCAGGTGGGAATTTAGTTGAGTGAAAAAGTTACTTCAAAGTGTACAATGGCATGCTTACGATAAGATCCACGAATAAACACCTTATTTGCTTCTCAATTCTACCACATTCATCTATAGCCTATTGACTATCTTATGTTGTCTAATAAGTAATACTTACCTCTTATCACTACAGTTACCGTCGTCACCAGTTGTTTATAGTTCATATAATTTCTAAATAGTCAGTTGTCTGTGACAGAATCATGTAAATTTTATTCGGATGTATTTTGACATATTTATCTGATTGATAATGCATCAAGACTGCATTCAGCTGAAGATGACTTATTCAGGCGGAAGCCAATAAATCAATAATTGGTAGGTAAAGTCAAAGAAATTAATTGACGTCCCTGGGTGGAACCTTTTCATTATAATTTTTGACATTATTTCTCTAATATGACATTAGTATCACAAAGGTTCCACCCTGGGTAGTGATTTAATTTTCTTGACTGTACGTCGCAGTGCAATGATAATAAAAAAATAGTCAAGTGCGAGTGCGAGCGACTCGCGCATGAAGGGTTCCGCACCTCCGTACAATGTTTTAAAAACAAATAGTTCAGTAATCATTTTTTGTAAAAAAAATCTAATACAAAAATCTAATAAAAATTTATTACCGAGTTCCTATGAACAACATCTAAATTCATCATCAGATCAGCTCTACATCATAATAATAATAATGCATTGTCATCGGATTTATACATGCATGCAAAAATTTCAGCTAAATCGGTTGAAGATATCCACTTCAAATTTAAGTTGAAATATTAATTCCACCCGAACAAAAATAACTAGTTACATTACATTACAAAAGTTTATAAAACATATCACCAAAATGTAAGACTAGGTGCAAGTATTTTGAATAAAGAACAATTTTAAATTCTCATCCTCTTTGGCTGTCGCCTTCTCGGAGGCTGAAAAGCGCTTCAAACTCTTGCCATGCGCCGCAGCAGATAAAAAATTAGTTGTCAGGTTGGTTCATTCGCGGGAAATTGTGTTGTGTAATTAAATAATAGGAAGCTCGACTAGTGTAAATAAATTTTAAACTGTATTATAAACCTAGTAAATAGTGTTAAATACTTAGTATGATTTTTTTAGTGTAATAAACAATAGGTAAACAAAGTGATTATACGGCGTGGATTTGGCGAGCGCTTTATCAAAGTTGGATTCATTTAGGTTTGTGGTTCATAAATTGCTTTATTAATTTCGCACAAAAACGAATAAACCACACAATCAGACAGTCACTATATTATATTATCGAAGCTTTTATAAAACATCATTAAAATCGCAAACTTAAAAGGTTAATATTCAACAGAAATAGCTAGTCGTTGCTAGGCGTCTCGGTCGCCTTAGCAACGGCTAATAACGTCTAGCAACCAAAAAACGCTGAAAAAAACACGTTTTCACCTCAGCACCTCAAACAGGCAGGTTTTGCTATAAGAAATCAGTGAGCAAAATCGCATTTTGCTCACTCCGTGAGACAAAGTAACTTATTTTTTTTTTTTAAATACTGAGTACAGTGTTGGGTCTACTTACTGAATTCCAAATATTTGAACTTTACTTTGATCTGTCATTTCACTTCAACACGAAAAAAGCGAGAGATAGGATCAAATGTGTCGATTAAATTCTTCAACTAAATTTTTGATATTATAAATATATCGATAGATACCTAATAAATTACATGACAACGAAATATTTCCGATCTTTTAATAAAGTATGTAACCTCGTTGCACGAAAGCCGCTACTCTTTTTTTTTAAATAATTTCGTATACTGCCTCACAGTTGTAATAAATATTTGTTAAATTGAATGAATTTTTAACAAATATTTTTATGTTTATGTTATAAAAATCTTAATAAAATTCATATTTAAAGGTTTAATAACATTTATAATTATACGCTTATTGTTCAACCTTTTTAATGACTCCAAGATGAGGCTGTTTGCAGTATTAAAAAATAAGTGTGACATACCTAGCACAAGAAGTATGAGATATGTATTGTATTTCCTGGACACTTTTTTATGGTTTTGAATGTGATTATTATATTTGTTTCTTAATAATCGGATTATATTAAAAAAAATGTGTTTGTTTTGTAAACAAGTAGGTACATGTGGTTTAATAATTAAGTTACATTTAAATTATGTTCTCGCTGCCGAGGTGTGTCACACGAGACCAAAGTTTTTTTGCATCTCGTGTATTTGAATCCCTTGCTGCTCTTAGGATTCTAACTTAGAATCACTCGCTGACGCTCGTGATTCAATTATAGAATCCTTCGCTTACTCGGGATTCAAAATCAACACTCGCAACAAAAAACAACTTTGCTCTCTTGTTGCACAAATAACTATTCTTGTATGACGATGACGACCCCATTTTATTTGTAACTTTACTTTATATTTAGTATTTGTTGTTATAGTGGCCACATAATCTGTGAAAATTTCAAGTGTCTAACTTTTACGGCTTAAGAGATAGAGCCCTGTGACAGACAGACAGACAGAAAGACAGACAGACAGACAGACAGCGGAGTGTCAGTAATAGGGTCCCGTTGGCACCCTTTGGGTACGGAGCCCTTAAAACGAGGTTTGATTAAATCCTTTAGAGATATGATGAATTTACTTTATAAAATCAATTCAGTATTAGTTATTTTCTATATATAGAAAAAAATTGACCCTCAATAGATCAAATCTCCAAGTTGTTTTTGATCTTTTTTAGAGATTTGGTATAATTTTCGTTTTGCTTAAGACTATGACAAACATTTTTTATTCATATTGAAATACAGGACGTACCTATACTTATTAGGCGCAAATTTCGGTACGAAAAAGTAAGAAACTGTTATAGCCAAATTTTCAGAATTCATTCATTTCAGAAATCGTATATTGTCGTTTTAGAATTGCTAAGCCGGTTTTAGATTACTCTGTAACGGGCACCGGGTGCGCAGTTTTTCACATAACTTTTCAAGTCTTATTTATCGGAAGTCCGAAATTTTTTCTCATACCATTTTACATCATAATTATCAATCTTTATAATTTCTTTTAATACTTACTAACGATCGAAACTCGATCATTCTAATTCATAACAATTTTTCTGAAAAACAACATTATGAGTTGAGATTATGTTCTTAGTAATGAAATTATGAGTCAAAAAAAAATGAACACTGTCTGTTATGAGTTTGGATGTTAGCAATAATTTATGAATAAAAAAGGTATGAGGATAAAAATTATGAAGTGATTATTATGAATACAAATCGGTACTAAAATAAAAAATAGGAATGAGATTTTTACGAGTCAATATGGACCCCTCTGTACCACTGTTACGAATAGCTACATACATCTAAATAGAAAATAAGTATAATATAATTGTAGCTGTAGACATATTACATATATTTTTTATGTGGTCTTTGTCGATCAAGGCGTATAAATTTGCAATAAAATAAATACGAATGTGTGACACACATACATCTCGTAACCAGTGCATGAATGCAACCGTCCTTGTGTGGGACAACATCGTCAACGGCAAAGTTCTGCGTTCACTACACTGTTACACATGTAGGCCAGCCTCTTTCCGTAGTGCATTTGAACGCGGATTAACAAAAATGGTGTTGAGTAGTCATATCCGCCGATTCAATGAATGGCATAAATTAAATTCATTAACATTTGCTAACTTTTTACACACATACATTTTAATTAACCTTTAAAAAATTTGCAAACTGTAGTCAGACTCTTATGAAAAATAACGATTTGGTAAAATTTTACCAATAAATCTAGGCACTTTATATATATATGAAGGAGAGAATCGGCCAAGTTCTAAGCTAACCTACCTAATAAATGGGCATTTCTACACTAAGTGGAAAATAGTTGGCTTTGGCTTTTTTGAAAAAACGTGTTGAGACATTTTTAGATTCGTCTAATATTATACCAAAAATAAAACTACCTATACAATTATTATTTTTCAAACACCCCAAAAACAGTCCCCTGACGTGTCCCAAACCCAGAATATCAGTCAGATAATCAAATAATACGTATAATATACGTATAAATAATACGAGGGGCGGCTGAAAAGTTCTGAGCCTAAGTACTTGCATATGTGTTAGCGGTACTGGCCACTAAAAAGACCATTTAAAAAATAAATAATTAAGAGAAAAAAGTCGTGTTTCTTTTATTACATCTCGAGATATCTGACGATAAAGGTCATTATGTGTGAATTATCAACGCATATCACGAAAACTGAGCACCGTGCAGTCATTGAGTTCCTCACGAAAAGTGAAAAATCGCGGAAAAGTATTTTTGAAGAAATGGCTAGTATTTACGGCGCATCAGGCGCTTCTCATGCCACTGTTAAAAAATGGAGTCGACTTTTTAAGCTTGGACGGGAGTCGATAGAAGACGATCCTCGCTCAGGGAGGCCAATGTCGGTTGTGACTGAAGAAAATACTGAAAAAGTCAAGAAGTTAGTAGGTATTAGAGGATTGGAGAATTAAGGTTTGGCAAATAGCTGAAGCCTTAATCAACATTTGCATATGACAAAAATTAGTGCGCGTTGGGTGCCGAAAATGCTACCAGCTTTCGATAAAGAACGTCGTGTTCAAACTTGTCAGGCATTTTTAGAATTGTGTGAAGATGGTTTAGATGAAGTTTGTTCCCGTATAGTAACTGTTGATGAAACATGGAGCAGACAGTATGATCCAGAGTCGAAGTCTGAATCTATGCAGTGGATCGAAAAGAGTGAAAGGCTACCGAAGAAAATCAAGGTTCAAAGATCTAAAGGGGTCTAAGGTAATGGCCACCGTGTTTTTGGATTGCGAAGCCATTCTTTTAATAGACTATTTGGCTATAGGCTCTACAATAAATGCAGTTTATTATGCCGAGCTATTAAGAAAGGTGCGACAAGCCATAGTCGAGGAACAAAGGGGAAAACTGAGGAAAGGCATTTTGTTTTTGCAAGACAACGCCCCCGTTCACACCGCTCGTGTTGCCCAGCTTGCTCTGAAGGAAACTGGCTTCGAGGAAATTGATCATCCACCCTACAGTCTGATCTTGCCCCTAGAGATTATTTTCTATTCAGCAATTTGAATAAAGATTTAAGAGGAAAGCGATTTGGCGGTGATGAAGAAATGAAGGCGGCTGTACAGGAATATCTCGACAGCCAAAATAAAATTAATTATTTTAACGGTCTTAAAGCATTATTTTAAAATATGTAATAAATGCATTGAATTAAAGAGATATTATATTGAAAAATAAAAATAGTAAAAAAATCTGAATATTTTTTTTCTACCTTAGGCTTAGAACTTTTCAGCCGCCTCTCGTACAATTTGGCAAGATTTCTCTATGGAACTTAAAAAGATGATTACACCATTGATGATAATATAAAGTAGTATTTCAATTAAAATATGCATAACATTTTATTAACATTTTTAATTTAACATTGTCACAAGGTTTTTTTTGTCCTTCTTTCTTTCTACATATATTTTTGCATTCGACTGTACAAAAACAGTACCATGTAGCCTGATTATGATTAATATAAATAAAATTGATAAGATTGACATTTGTGCATACATTTATATAGTATTAGCTGTTGCCCACGACTCCGTCCGCGTAGAAGCATGAAAAATAGTTTACGTTCTATCTCACACCTACCGAATATACTTAAAAAGAAATATAAAGATTGGCCAAGTGCGAGTCGTACTCGTACATGAGGGTTCCGTAAACAGTTCAGTAAAAGTTTTAGTTTCAAGACGAATCAAACGCGTCCAAACTCGATGCGGCCGTGTCGTTTATCACAGAGTTCCTATGGTCAACCGATAGCTTTATCATCAGATCAACTCAATGTTATAATAATATTGCATTGTCATCGGATTTATACATGCGTGAAAAATTTCAGCTCAATCGGTTGACGATATCCACTTAAAACTTGAGTTGAAAGATTTCACCCGAGCAAACATAGTCACATTACACTGCAAATAAATATAATGCTTGTAATAAGTTTTTGTTAAAAATTTCAGTGTCATCTAAACTACATATCTGTACCAAATTTCAAGTCGGTACTATAACTATTGAGAAGTTCCCTCCTGCACAGGCAGCCCTGGCAGGACCACCAAGGTGTCACTACCAGATTATTGTATTGTCACCAAATTTACATAAGTATGCCAAATTTCAAGTCGATCGGACCACTGGAAGTGGGTCAAATATAGCTTCCAAGATTTGACCTAAACAAGCAAGCTCGACTAGTGTAAATAAATTTTAAACTGTATTATAAACCTTGTAAATTGTGTAAAATACTTAGTATAATTTTTTTAGTGTAAAAATCAATAGGTAAACATAGTGTTTAGAAGTACAGTGTGGATTTGGCGAGCGCTTTATCAAAGTTGGCTTCATTGAGGTTTGTGGTTCAAAAATTGCTTTATTAATTTTGCTCAAAAACGAATAAACTACACAATCAGACAGTCACTATATTATATTATCGAATCTTTTATAAAACATCATTAAAATCGCAAACTGAAAGATAATCGCAAATTCAAACGACATATATAGCTAGCCGTGTCGCCTTAGTAATGGCTAATAACGCCTAGCAACTAGAAACCAAAAAACGATGAAAAAACGTTTCTTGTATGACGACCCCCTTTAATTTGTAACTTTATTTTATTTTTAGGGTTCCGGAGCCAAAATGGCAAAAACGGAACCCTTATAGTTTCACCATGTCTGTCTGTCTGTCCGTCCGTCCGCAACTTTGCTCAAGGGCTATTAATGCTAGAAAGCTGTAATTTTGCACTAATATGTAAGTAAACTATGCCGACAAAATGGTACAATAAAATAAAAAAAAAAATTGTTTAGTGTACCTCCCATAGACGTAAAGTGGGGGTGATTTTTTTTCTCATCCAACCTTGTAGTGTGGGGTATCGTTGGATAGGTCTTTTAAAATCATTAGGGGGTTGCTAAAACGATTTTTTTGATTCAGTGATTTGTTTGAAAAATATTCAACTTTAAAGTGCATATTTTCATTAAAATCGAGCGTCACCCCCCGTCTAAAATCTAAACCAGCGGGTGAAAAATTTTGAAAAAATTCAGAATGGCAGTAAATATATCAAACTTTCAAGGAAAACTATAACGGTTAAGTTTGCTTGAGAATTATTAGTAGTTTACGAGTAAATAGCAGCCTAAGGTATAAAATATACCTAAACTTGGAAGATTCCGTATAAAATACGAAATTCTTAGAAAAAGATTACTTGATTTTTTCGTGTTGGCTACGGAACCCTATTTTGGGCGTGTCCGACACGCTCTTGGCCGGTTTTTAGAATTTGTTGTTATAGCGGCCACAGTAATACATAATCTGTGAAAATGTCAAGTGTCTAACTTTTACGGCTAGATTTTATAGATAGAGCCCTGTGACAGACGGACGGACGGATAGACAGACAGACAGACAGACAGCGAAGTCTCAGTAATAGGGTCCCGTTGGCACCCTTTGGGTAAGGAGTGTGAAGTGGTAGCTCTCATGATAGTCCTTAGTTAAATGAATACCAAACCCAAAAAATCTCTATCAAAATTTAATTTACTTTAGTCAATAGATTCAGGCTCGCAAGTGAAAACCAGTACATGGATCCAAATTAATAAATGGGTAAGGCTCACGAGCGTTTAGCCCGCATTTTCCAGTGTGTTTTGAATAGTGATGCATACGATAACTATTTGCGCCAACTTCTGATACAAGTAGTTTCTCTTTGAAGTGAAGTATTCATCCTTATATTAGTAGAAACGGGCCATCGTTCGTATGCATCAACATTCATAAAACACTGGGGCGGGAAAAACGCTCGTGAGCCTTGCCCAAATACAATGTCCACCACATCATGTGTGTCATGTGTACGACCAGATGGCCTAGTGGTTAGAGAACCTGACTACGAAGCTTGAGGTCGCAGGTTCGATTCCCGTATCGGGGCAGATATTTGTATGAAAAATACGAATGTTTGTTCTCGGGTCTTGGCTGTTTAATATGTATATAAGTATGTATCTATCTATATAATTATATTTATCCGTTGCTTAGTACCCATAACACAAGCTTTGCTAAGCTTACTTTGGGACTAGGTCAATTGGTGTGAATTGTCCCGTGATATTTTTTATTTATTTATTATTTAATGTAGATACTCCGCTCAACACCAATCAGAAAAGCGTTGTAGGTAGGAGTCGACAACGATCAATCAATAAGACTTGTGCTGTGACCACTGCTGTGACGTATAAAGTACATACCTGAAGACCGTCGGTCGGACACGCACGTAAATAGACATACCGAAACATTACAGATTAGACTAGTGTAAGTACAGAATTATATCAAAACAAAATTATTATAGAAACAGTCTAAGAGACTAACTAACATCGAAAACCATTAAAAAAATGAAATTTTATTGCGTGATAGATTTTGGCGTGATTTATGAACGGTTTTCAAATAGGCAGTAGTTTTATGGAATCCTTTATGTGCCAATTAATTGTCATTTAGCTGATTTATTTATTTAAAGAGGTGTACTATCCAACTTTTAGGCATATCATGAAATGGCGGCGTTTCATGATATGCCTAGGAATTTCGTGATCTGGCGGATTTTACGATCGGCCGCCGACATATATACTTCGAAGAGTATCCTTAAATGGGCTGTAATCAACGTCTCCTCAAGAGACGCAAAATTACAAAATCGACGCTACCCAAGTTCAGAGTTAATTTCAAGCTAATAAACCACTATTTTCAAATCTTCGACGACCGTGTTGCGTACTTGGCTTCGAGCCAGTCCCAGCAATTTCATTTTCACAACACAAATCTAAATATTCCACTTTCAAATAAGGAATTATAAATAGGTAACTCAATACGACGACTTTGAGGAGAGTCACTTTTCAAATAATTTGCTGCATAAAATTCAGAAAAAATACTTTATTCATTAGTGTTGTAAGTTTAAATCTTGCAAAGTACATGCTTGCATATACGTATTATTGACACCTAACGCAAAATTAATGTGTGCCGCATTGGCAATTCTGCAAAATTTCCAGCTACGCGGAGATTTGTTGAAATGCAAAATTTACAAATACAAGTCTCCTATAATACTCGCACGTGGGTGTCGCAGAACCGTAATAAAATCAACAGACAACAAAGCTCGCGACGTCTCCTTCAATCTTTATTTAGCCAATTGCATCAATAACACAAATAAAAGATATAAAATATGGCTTTTAAAAATATCACCTGTTTTATTTTACGAGAAGTACTGACTTAGCATCAAAATGAAAACCGAACATGATTTAACACATGGAAAAACGGGTAGATAGATAATCAAATGAGCGCTTTTTAAAGGTTCTGATTTATGTTAAAGAAAGGCTAAACTGCTGTCGTGTGCCCTTGCAGGATGTCATGGACCGATTTATACTTTATACTAATGTGATATCTTATTGTAATGAACATGAGTTGACAATAAATAAATAAATAAGGTGGGTACATGTCACCACACAGTGGATGCCTCACGATGGCTATCGGCGCCGCGGCAGGCTAACGGAGATGGCGGGACGACCTAGACGCGTTTTCCAGCGACTGTGCTAGACAAGTGCCGATAGGGCGAGTTGGAAATCCAGGAGAGAGGCCTCTGCGCAGCAGTGAGATTTAAAAGGCTAATAATAATAAAAGAAAATATTATTCGTAGTATCGAGTCCACTAGGCTGGCATTGGCCCAAAAACTATAAGACACATCGCTATGTTTGATCTTATTTGGACATGACAAACACGATATGTGTGACAGTATTTACTTTATGCTTGTCATGAAAATGCTAAAATATTTATAATTAAGAGGTAATCTAAGTTTATACGTCAGATATGTGTAGTAGGTAGATAACTTGTTCGTGTTTCTCCACGTCCATGAAGTAAACATACGTCGATCTATGTAAAAATTAAAAGTAAGAGCCAAAAGGTTTGGTCTAAATAGTTTAAAATAAGATAACACCGTTGGATAAGGTGAACGCACGATTGCGGAATCACGGCGAGATGGAGGCCAGAGAACGTGTGATGAAACGATGGGCCCCGGCGTGCCCGCGACGTCATGCATGGAGTGTCCAGAAGCGTAATGCCTGCATCATGTCAAATCATCGTCAAGGCTGGAATACATCGGTGCAACATCATGACATAATGCTCTTGAGAACATTATTCATAGCTCAGAAAAGCAATACGGCAATAGTTTGTAAGTATGTCACAACACAGCACAAAATAATAATAGCGTAACCACAACTTAATACCTTTGCAATAAAATAAAATAAAATGTAACTGCGGCATTATTACCTACGACAATTTGTAAGAAAGAAAATTAAAAAAAAAAAAATATTTGCCAGGTAGAAAAACAATTGATAAAAGTTTGTATGGGAACTTTTCATTTTTGAAAGTAAAAACTAAAACTTAGGTTTGAAAATAAAAATAAAGAATTACTTACGATGATTTAAGTTTTTCGGCTACAATCAATACTGGTGAATCACTTTCGACTCTTTAAGTACAAAATTTTAACTAATATGTTATATCACGGACCGAATAAGCTCCCAGTCAGTGGTGATGGCCGCAGGAGCCCAATGGAGGGGATTGGTTTTATTTTATATAGATATACTCGTAGAATTCCCGTGTGGTGTCGGGTTAGAATTACACCTCTCCATTTCTTCCGTGGTTGTCGTAAGAGGCGACTGAGGATATAGGTAGGTATACCGTAGGCGACAGGCTAGCAACCTGTCACTATTGTACCGTATTTATAAAACTTATAACCTAAAATTAAAATTGCTAAAAGTGGCTCCGAAGCGGCAACGGTTCGTGTGCTCTGCCTACCCTATTTGGGAATATAGGCGTGATGAACTTAACTACCAAGTTTCATATTATGACATTATTTATTTGGTTTACATTTTTTTGTTTTTACGCGGTGGAAATCGTGGGCCAAAGTTAATCTATCTATCTATATACATAAATGAATCGCCAAAATGTAAGTACGCTCATAACTTGAGAACGACGGCACCGAATTGGATAATTATTTTTTTGTTGTGTTCGTTATTGTCAGGACAAGGTTTGTGCAACCGCGGGCAACAGCTAGTTTGTGATATTTTCCGTCTAGGGCTCATTCACTTTTATAAGTTGTATAAGTGGCTAAGTTTTTCGTAAACAAAGTTTTTGTTTTACGTAGACAGTTTGAGAAAATGTACTCGTAGGTAAAAGGCGACAGAAAACGTTTACGCTGCGGTTACTGAACCCTAAAACCAATGAATTGAGCAGATGTTACGGACGACTTCATTAAGTACAAAATGTTTCAAAAAGATGAACAAAATTCTGGAGTTGAATAGAACTTGTATTTTAAGCTACCAGTGCACCTTCATTATAAAGGGATAATATATAATAGCCATGATAGGAACGGTGAACATAAATATTTGTTTAAAATTTCAAGAACAAAAACAGTATACCTACTCATACCAAGATAACATTAATGCCCACGTAAATCTAGATAGCGTCTGTTACTAATTTATCAAGATGACTAAAATCATAAATTTGTCACGTAGGTACATATAACAAAGTACACACTGGCAAACATATCTTCTACCTACAGACAAGAACAAAAACTTACGTAAACTTGCACGCGAACTAATATTAATTAAACTTATTACAATGACGTCATAAAACAACTTTAAATTAACCCCAGTACATTTAACAATTAATAAATTCAAACAAAATCTTAAATTATGCTGTGCATAATTTTAGCTGTTAACTTGTTATCAGGTACCAAAAAATATCGAAGGATTTCTTTCAACTTTATGCGACCAAGCAAAATTACTCGTACTATTATTTCTAACAGAAAATATAAATAAAAAAACTGTGGCAAAGTAAAAAATGTGATGACAGACAAAGAGAAATGATTATAATTTGATATGCTCTTTACTTTTTATTGGTTGTATTGTAACGAAGTAGACTGGTTTATGCTGATAATTTAGATACTTAAACACGAAAAATAATACAATGCAATTTATGGAAGTCATTTTCTCATTTAGTCTAGTACCTAGGTATACATTAGGGCCAAGACGAATCAGGAAATACATATTCCTAAATATATTTTATAAGGTAACCCGGGGCGAAAGCCACTGAGGCCAAAGTAACTAATTGAAGTTTCTCTCAATGTAATGGTTTTTATAAAAAGAGCCATCGGTTGGTGCGTAGTAAAATCATTGCTTTATAAAATAAAACACAGACGGCGTTCCTAGATCGCTCACTGTTGTACCGACAGACCAAATATTATCAGCCGCTATTTTTAAGTAACGCTTCACAGTGTCGTGTCTTTATTTTTGTGTTATAAACATATTACAAGCCGTTTTCTGGAAAAACACAAGTTCGTCCTAAAGAAAAGATGAAACGTAAGTGCTTTTAGTACGTATATTTGAACTGAAGGTCTTCCAATTTATATTTTATTGATATAGTTACATTAACTTTTCGGGTACATGGGGTATTTGCAACTACATATTTCCACAGTTGCAATAGCCTCCTATGGTATTGTATGAAAAATGCCATTCGCTAGTGAAGTGATATCCCGTGTCGATATTTCGATAAATGAATTTAACATTTTTTGTTACCATTTAAAATATTAGTGCGAAGCATGTAAGTCTTTATAACAAAAGACAAATGAAGTAGCTAAAATAAATAAAAAATTAAGCACAAAAAAGTTATTTAGATGGTTTGAAACAGCAAACCATTCAAATTGCAATAAAAACTCAAGCTGCATAGCTACACGATTTCAACAAATACTGAGGTCATGGAAATATCAGGTCAAAGAATGGTAAGGAAAAAATGTAAAAATAAATTGAAATTAATTCACAAAGAGTAGTGTAACTGAAGTTGAAACCGTTTATTGAAATGTGAGCAATTAAGTATATTTATTTGTATAACCCTTCTAATTATATAGCTCATGGTAGAGGGCGGCAATTGGCTTTAGTTGCGTTTGCTTTTGCCCCGGGTCACCTTACTTAAATATCTTTCGTTCCCTATCAATACTTAAGTAGAGTGTCATTCAGGAGACGCGTTAAGTTTTCAGTGCTACTGAAGACTGCATATAACCCGTCTTACGAGTTTAACAAGTCATGACCGAATTGACCGGCAAGGCCAATACGACGCCAGCTCCTTCCGTTTGCATAAGATATTGTCATTTTATTAACACGTTTAATCGATAAAGAAAATGCAGTATACCACAACAATAATTGGTGATTAAACATTAGTTATTGGTTTGCCCTGCTGATTATGTGATAAATCGGATATTTCATATTTTTAATTTATTTACGAAAACTACCAGTAAATAACAAATGCTTCAGACAGTACAATACCCCCGCCGCCCCCTCTTCCCTAGGCCTAGCTACGTACGCCACTGTGTACATACTCTTCATAAATAAATAAATAAAAATGAATCGCCAAAACATGCTAGATAACTGCACTGTCTTCCAAAAGACGGCACCAAATTGAATAATTTCATTTTTTGTGTTCGTTTTTGTCAAGAAAAGATACGTTAAAAAAAAATTGGAATGGGGGCGAAGCCGTGGGCAGGGCATCATCTAGTACTGTCTAGTAGGTATAAATTTTCTAGAAGAAAAAACTTTAATACGAGCTATTTTCTGACTGTACTTGCATTGCCAAACTACAGATCGAGTCACATATCGTAGTCATGGGCAACAATTCATAAAAGAAAGTAATATTGATGTCTTCGATATTTCAATTAGAATTAAGTTTGGACTTGGTACACAAAAAAAATGCAATTTACTAACTTCCTAAAGCGTGCACTATATAGAGCCTATTTTCCTTCTGTCCATTCCTATACTGAACAGACTGTAGAGCAAAAAAATGGCAAATCTTTGTGCCTAATACTACCAACCTTCTTTGGTGAAGTTCAAAAATTATCAATCGTAATTATCAATATTTAAAATGAAAGAAAATTCATTCTAAACAATCATGTTGAAACAAGTTTATTATCTCTGACTGACACAGCATCACTAAATTCGCCCCGTATCATGAAACGCAGTACTACCTACACGGAAATGATACAAATGTGCATGAAGGAAGAGTGATACGTATTGACCAAACGGTCACAGCGGAAGGACCAGCGTTGGCCTACACGGCCAACGCTATGCTGAGCCGGGACCGCTTCGCAATTTCGCAAAAAACTTGCTTTCTTTTTAAATTGTATACAGGGTGTTAAGTAATTAGTGAATAATCCTTGAACTACGAATAGAGGGCACTTAGGACGTTATAATAAAGCTAAAATAGGTTTAGTAAAAGTTGCACGGTTTCAGAGATATTTGGACTTTTAGGTTTTTTCGAAAATTAACACCCTTGTTCAATGTTTTGATCATAGCACCATTTTAAGCAAATATTTTTTAATTTTTATTTTTGTTCAATGTTCTTGAGTACTTGTGTGATCAGATGGGCATCCATTTTTGTGAGACTAATTTGAATTTAAAAAAGAACACAAACTTAATTTTTGCGTTTTCAATCGTACAACATTGATCGAGCTTTCAGCTGGTCAAAAAAAATACACTACCGTCTATTTGCCAATAAGTTTAAAACATGCCAATTTATTGACATGTATTCAGTTTGTGTATTCATAGTAATTACTATTTTTCAACTGAATTTAAAATCAAAATGCCAAAATAATAAGAAAAATACACGCTCATCCACATTTTTCCCGATTTACTATTTGTATCCCGGGCGTAGAATCCAAAACTTTTTGTTGTAAAAATAACATTACTGGCCACCTATTTAAATTCAATTGATTCCAAATAAAAAATAAAATGCCAAAATAAAAAAATATCCAATGTAGTCTCACAAAAATTGTGATGCTTATCTGATAACATAAGTACTCAAGAATATTGAGCAAAATGATTTTTTTTTTTGCTTAAAATTTGAAATGTACCGACTAGTCGGTAAGGCCAACTATCCGGTTTCTTACTTAGTATGTATTTTTCAATAAAAAATTCATTTTCATATATACGTAGAGGGGTAATTACATTACATAAAAACTTTAAGCTGTTCATTCTTGTAGTATTAACTGTTTTTCCTTGCCCACCACGAAAAATTGACATTTGGCATAAGTTACACTTGACTTTACGGGAATCACTGCCTAACAATTAGACAACTCTTTCACTCTAATGAACAACAGTAGGCATTATCTTTACACATTATGTTTTGCACAGAAACACCGCTTTGTTAGGTAGAGTCAGTCACAAAGATACGAATACAGCCAAAGTGCAAAAATATGTATACATACCTTAATGTTCAGACAATAAGTCTTGTATACATATATCTGGCACTTCAGATGCATATATATTTTTGTTGCTGACTGTACAAAAGAAAAATCTATAAACATTACGAACTACGAAGTAAGTAAATAAAACCCTTCAAACAGGCTCCGACACGCTTACAGGCGTCGGTTGCGACTTGCCGCGAATCAGCTGGTTAACGAAGCGGCACGGAAATTCCTGAAACCGTGATCGGCTTGGCCGTCTAGTCGGTTTCTTTACAACCGACTAATCGGCTAGTCGGCTAGTCGGCCATAGTCATAATCGGCACATCTGTACTTAAAATGGTGCCATGATCAAAACATTGAACAAGAGTGTTCATTTTCGAAAAACCTAAAAGTCCAAATGTCTCGGAAACAGTGCATCTTTTACTAAACCTATTGTAGATAGCTTTATTATAACGTCCTAAGAACCCTCTATCCGTAGTTCAAGGATTATCCACTCATTACCTAACACCCTGTATGTGTAAGTGTGTACGCTTTGAAATTGTATTGCGAATTGCGAATAAATGTTTCTAATTCTATTGTTTTGTTTTGACGCAAACATAATAGTTTGTGTCATTGTCAGTTTTTCGCCTGCCTTAGAAATGTTATTTTTTAAGTATTAGTAAATTTCCAGTTAAAACACGGAAATTTTAAGCCTACTACTGTTCATAATTTGGCCTTGTATATACATATATACTTCGTAGTAAATATTGTCATTAATAAACTTGATAAGCATTACACAGCCAAATTACGAGCAGCGGGCAAGTGGCTCAACAATCTCGCATTTGGACTGTACTAGTCACGCCAGTAATTAAAAACAAATAGCAATGCAAACATGTAAAAACGATAGACAAGGGTAGTATTTAAGTCAATATTAAGATTTGAGTCAATATTAATCACTTCAATCAGAGACATCCATTAACAGGAAATAATTAGATCCTTTTAGCCTGCTTTATACCGGGTGTGGCCTGTAACACGGGCAAATAATTTAAACATAGAGCGTACTCGTCGAACTGAACATTAGTTCGGCGACTTTTAAATATAATTTGTTTTTTATTTTTATTACACTAAGTTTATTCGAAGAAGTAATGTAAAGCAAACATAACAGCGTACTCGTCAAACTCAACATTAGTTCGGAGAGTTTTAAATATAATTTGTTTCTTATTTTTATTACACTAAGTTTATTCGAAGAAGTAATGTAAAGCAAACATACAGCGTACTCGTCAAACTCAACATTAGTTCGGAGACTTTTAAATATAATTTATTTTTTATTTTTATTACACTAAGTTTATTCGAAGAAGTAATGTAAAGCAAACATACAGCGTACTCGTCAAACTCAACATTAGTTCGGAGACTTTTAAATATAATTTGTTTTTTATTTTTATTACACTAAGTTTATTCGAAGAAGTAATGTAAAGCAAACATACAGCGTACTCGTCAAACTCAACATTAGTTCGGAGACTTTTAAATATAATTTGTTTTTTATTTTTATTACACTAAGTTTATTCGAAGAAGTAATGTAAAGCAAACATACAGCGTACTCGTCAAACTCAACATTAGTTCGGCGACTTTAAAATATAATTTGTTTTTTATTTTTATTACACTAAGTTTATTCGAAGAAGTAATGTAAAGCAAACATACAGCGTACTCGTCAAACTCAACATTAGTTCGGAGACTTTTAAATATAATTTGTTTTTTATTTTTATTACACTAAAGTTTATTCGTAGAAGCAATAATAATATAAAGCAAAATGTTTGATATTTGTAGCGTGACCGGCAACGTCAGTTGGGTTCTAGGATGACGTACATTGAATTTACGATTAAGTTTGTTAGAATAAAAAAGAGTTAAGTTTTGATTTTAAGTAAGTGGGACCATGATGATCCAATTACCGGTGACCAATAGAGCCTCTGTTTTTAATATTATTCCCGGTTCTGGGCCACACACTGTATTTAAACTTGAAAAATCGACCTGTTTGTAGTTGCTCTTGTAAGGCTTAACGCATTTACTGCTACGGACGCACGTATGCGTTTTCGGAACTTCGTCCAGGGTCGCTGTCATACATAATTACAGTTTGAACGCACACGTGCATCGGTGGCACGTGGCACCAAAGTCAGGTGGCAGTGAATGCGTTAAATGAACTCTGAGCGCGGCGAAATGAAAGGTTATTAAAATATGTATATACTGAGCGTAAAAGTATATGGTAAAAAAATTGCAAATTGCACGAGAACAGTAAGTTACACTAAATGTTTGCACGCTGTGGATAGAGACAGTAGACTTGATGTACATCAATTAATTGTATGTCAAGGTTATCTGTTCCTGTCCACGACGTACCAATGTTTTGCGGTTTAAATACAGCAACACCAACCTGTTTTTAATGTTGTCAGGGACAAAGACATTCCACCATGAAGGTCTTTTTTGCCTAACATAAACAGCGGAGTCACTTTCTTCGTCTGTATCATTCCCACCTCCAGATTTTCGTCTCTTTTTGCGCTCTAGTTGTAAGCGGGCCGCCCAGGAGCGTCGTCGACCTTTATCATTGGGGCCGTATCCGTCTGCTCCAACTGAAACAGAGAGCGAAGCACGTCGGGGAGCTTCCGGTGGCGGCGCATCGAAATCGTTAAGTTGTCTATATCGTTCTGCAAAAGATGCATCAGAGGCTCGTCGTCCACTAGCCGCGGGTCTGGGCGAGCCCGCAAGAACCATGTCGGAAAACGCCTCGTCTTCATCTGTGTCGGGGGTCAGCGGTTCATCGCTGAAACGGCGCGGAGTCTCATCGATGGACTCCTGCAGGCTGGCGAGCGGCAGGCTGGGGCGGTGCGAGCGCAGCCCGCGGGGCGCGCGTCCTGGCCGGCCTTGCAGCCGCGCCAGGGCCAGCGGCACCGGCGGCTCAGTTAACGTTGGCTCACTTCCACTCATCGCGCTTGCTATGTTTGCACTTGTTGCGGGTCCGAATGCAAAATGTCATTTAAACTGCATAACTCATAGTCATAGTCACCCCACCATTTTCAAAGTTTCGATTCAAATATTGTAAAAAATACTCTCTGAACTCTGAATTTTTAAAGTCTTGTACCTGCTGTATATTACGAATTGCGTTTTAATTTTATTGATCCCAGCATCCGTACGAAAAACAGCTTTTTTAAACAAAATAAATAGAAAAGTAACGACCTAGTGCCTAGGTTGGACTCGCGCACTGCTGGTCGTACTAAATTGAAATAGCACCAGAAATATTTAGGTACCTAATTCAAAAACGTATCTTTATGAAAAACGAGGTAAGTTTTTGCCGGATTTTTTCCTTTAATGTCATATATCTATTATATAAAAGTGAACCGCCAGAACGGGACAAAAAAATTAGACAGAGCAGGATGGCGCTCTACACTTTTGACACGTTTCTCCCAAACAACGCATTATTTCTCTGGAATTTCAAAGCAATTCGATTCTTTGACCATGGGAATCGCGAAAAACTTGAGAAAATATGATATTGGGTGTGCACATTTTGTATATTAAGCAAAATAAAATCACAAGTTCGAATTTATTGATCTATTATCTATGCCAGTGTTGCCATTCAGGGAAAAAGAAACCTATTCATTATCCTGCATTGCAGTCTGTAAAGCTCACCATTCATAGCCGCGCGCCAGCAGGGCTAGGGAAACTCGAAGTTCGTGTCGTGCGGTCCCTCTAACACTTATACTATTTAATACAAGAGCGAGAGGGACGGTACGATACGAACTTCGAGTTTCGAGTTTCGTAGTAGCCGTGCAGATTACGTACTTTGCTGCGGTGCCGACGCTTCTGCAGAACAGACGCCCATCGGTGTTTTCGGCACTCCAGTTGCAGATTTGTAGATATGCATAAGAAACAGTGTTCGTTAACCTTTTGTGATTTTTTATTATCACTGTTTTTGTACAGAAGTAATGAATAATGTATTTTGTTCGTATTTAAAGCCTGACCAGAAATATATGACTATTCGCCATGTTACGGAATTTCATTGGAACTCATTTCTTACACTGGCAATAATTTTAATGATCGTTAGTGTCACTGTGGCGGTTTCTTTGAACAATAACAAAAAATGCCCAAAACGATTTGTAGTCAACAACGGATCATTGTAAATAATGTTTTCACCTCAGCACCTCAAACAGGCAGGTTTTGCTATGAGAAATCGCATTTTGCTCACTGCGTGAGACACAGTAACTTTTTTTTTTTAAATGCTGAGTACAGGGTTGGGTCTACTCACTAAATTCCAAATATTTGAACTTTACTTTGATCTATCATTGCACTTCAACACGAAAAAAGCGAGAGATAGGATCAAATGCGTTGATTACGATCTTAAAATAAATTTTTGATATTAAAAATATATCGATATATATCTAATAAATTACATGACAAAGAAATATTTCCAAAATGTAAATCTTCCCGATGTTTTAATAAAGTATGCAACCTCGTTGCAAGAAAGCCGCTTCTCTTGTTTTTTTTTTTATAAAAGAATTCCGTATACTGCCTCTACAGTTGGAATAAATATTTGTTAAATTAAATGAATTTTTAACAAATCTATTTATGTTTATGTAATAGAAATCTTAATAAAATACATATTTAAAGGAAAATCTTAAAAATATTCATATTAAAAGGTTTAATAACATTTATTAGTAGATTATTGTCGTGGCCTGGAAGTAGGCAATTGCTGGCTGAGTATGAGTATTAAACGGACGAGCTTGCGAGTCCGTTTAACTAATACGAAGCCAGCAATTGCTATTCCAGCCGAGACTAATATAAAGCTTTTCTCAAAAATGGTGAATAATTCTGAAATAGAATAAACTTTTTCTCAAAATATATTGTAAAATTTAATTTTATTCCAATAATTTTCTTATGCTTTCCCGCCTTTTTTCATTAAAAAATAAACTGCAGGTGTATTTTTCCACCGAAAACACCACAAGCTATTTCAGACCCAATAGAAAAAGTCCGGAGTTCGAACAAAATATCTGATACCGGCCATTAGAGTTGGCTGTATGTATACGACTTGTGCCAATATTGCCATGGCCTTTTTAACTTTAAAAAAAATGCGACTGATTGCAGGCGCGCTAATTCATTATTGTCGAGCTAGCGCGCCTGCAATCGTTTTAACTTTTTAATTTTTCGCTGACCATAAACTAAGCACTTCACCTTCTGATATGTAAAGAATAATGTCAACTTTTACGGTCATTTTTGAAAAAATAAATTATACGTTTATTGTTCAACCTTTTTAATGACCCCAAGATGAGGCTTTTTGCAGTATTAAAAAATAAATGTGTCGTACGAGCACAAGAAGGTCTAAGTTCAAATAATTGCAATGCATGTTATGAGTATAAGATTTGTATTGTATCTACTGGGCACTTTTTTTTGGTTTTAAATGTAATTATTATATTTGTTTCATAATAATCTGATTATATTTAATAAAATTGTGTTTATTTTTTAAACAGGTAGGTATATGGGGTTTTACTCTTATGTCACATTTAAATGATGTTCTCACTGCTGAGGTGAAAAATTGTATGTGTCACACGAGACCAAAGTTTTTTGCATCTCGTGTATCTGAATCCCTTGCTGCTCTCAGGACTCTGACGCTCGTGATTCAATTATAGAATCCTTCGCTTACTCGGGATTCAACATCAACACTCGCAACAAAAAACAAGTTTGCTCACTTGTTGCACAAATAACTATTATAATAAACTACTGGAAAAAAACGCTTGGGGAATAAAACTATTTCGCTACAAAACCTTTTCAAATTAACATCGGAGCTAACAGGTAAACGTTGTAGACAAGTCAAGATGTCATTGTAGTCTGGTAAAAATAAGCAGTAATTATAGTTATTAATAAACTTTCTAGGTATATCGGAGTCATCGATTACGCGAATTATGAAAGAAGCTTCCTCTTCAGATTTTAGGTCGCCAAAGAAAAAAGAAAGCATCGTTCCGACTATACTGAACTAGTTGCCATATAAATAAGAACAATAGCGCCCTCTTGACAATAGTCATATTTTTGGTTTACCTTTAGGTATCTTGATACGATGAAAAAACATTATTTACTAGATCTATAAGCAGGTAAGTGACTATCCTAGTAATCCTACTTATCCTACTTATACTATATTATCCCTAAATGTGTTCTAAATTAATTAATAATAATGTAGTATTTTTTAAGCATACCATATTGCTTAACAAAAAGGCGAAAATGGAGCATTGCTGCCGGAACAAAAGCTGCTAAAGCCCAACAAGCATTCCGCGGCATTGTTCGGAGCGGGGCTGACAAATTAGCTCACTTCCCCGGCAATGCGTTAACTAGTTAGCGCTAATGGTCCACAATGAATGACAATATTAAACCATAACGGGACCTATACATTTACTATGTCACATGGCATTGCACGGTTTTAATTTATCAGTCTAGTTGAACAATATATAGGTAATTATGGTGTCAAGTGAGAATGGAATGCGTCATTTTTATGTTTGTCGTGTTTCAAAGAACAATACATACTTATAATTCAAAGCGCACACAATTGAGGAATCGATAATTATGTTCTTCTTATAAATACCTACACAAAAAAATACCAACTAACCTTACATACTGTTGCAGAACCTTTTTGGCTTTTTGGTAGTAACCTTTACCATTTTTTAACCGACTTCAAAAAAGGAGGACGTTCTATGTTCCAATGTTCGTATTTTTTTTTAATGTATGTTCACCGATTACTCAGTCAATTGTGGACCGATTTTCAAAATTATTTTTTTATTCGAAAGAGTACTCTTCTGAACTGGTCCCATTGTCACCAAGTCAAGATCTGATGATGGGATCCTAGGGAAATCGAGGGCAAACCTCAAATTTTATAGCCACACCTATGGCGATTTTGGCATTTTTAGCATTAAGATAAGCATTTACATTCAGAAAGTATCATTTGGTAAACGGACTTGACGAAGAAGACCGTAGATGACCAATAGAACTCGTCAAAGCTAAGTAATGCTCGCTCGTCTATAAACGATCATGATTAATATATCTAGGTAAGCCTCTAAGAAGAAACTTTAAGTTAATGATTCTTTCGAACTGATCTGACGCTGAAGCCGGAAGGTAGGCAACGGAACTCTGTTATAAAACAACGTAACTAAGCCGTGTTTGGGCTTAATGGAATCGATGTGAGATGTTCTTTGGCTACAAATCACTAAAAAGTGAGAAATAAAGATTTTTTTTAACAAAAAAGTAAAACCGACTCCAAAAAAATAAAAAAAATACCAAAAAATGGCACCGACTACAAAACCTTTGAAAATATTTTTCTAGGTACCTACTAGCTCGAAGTCAGTGACTCAGCACGACCCAGCAGGCGGATTGAAACCCATAGTATGTAGGTGAGGTAGACGATTGTGGTTCCACCGAGCTAGAGGTACCTAGAAAAATATTATCAAGGGTTTTGTAGTCGATTCTATTTCTTGTTATTTCTTTATTCTTTTGGAATCGGTTTCACTTTGTTGTTCAAAAATTTTCTTTATTGAATCATGATTTGTTTGTAAATGATACTCTCTTGACTTGACAATAAACCGTAAAAGACTATCGAAGGATTATTGCTTGATTAAATTGATAGATACAAAGATGAGTTTCAAATCAGCAAAGCTTGAACTTGGAATATATTGATTGACACTACTAAATGCCTATGCACACATAGCATTTTTAAAAATAATTATAATTTACCATGTCGTGCTCCGTGGTCAAGTATTCTAACGACTATGCCAGCGGACGCCAACTATTGGTAAGCATAAGCCACAATACTGACAAATTGACGTAGAAGAAAGCCGCACTTATTCATAATTTTAAATTGTATTATCTACTTTTATGAGCAGTGGTGTGTCCTTTCTGATCGCTGGACTTAGCTATCCTGTTTGTAAATATTGCTTTAAATTAATATTTACAAAGTTCCAAGGTAGCAAATAACGTGGCGCTGGCGCTATGCCTTAAGCAGCTGGCTGGTGTAGCTTTCGTAATTGTATAGTATGCGGCCGCCGGCGCACGCGCAACTCGACTATTATGCGGGGAAAGTTGCTACCTTCTTGCATAAATAGATTTCGTTTGTGCTTGTCAATTTATCTTATGATTTAAGTTTAAAAGTATATCTTATCTTCTACATACAATGCTGCTACACCTGAATACACCTCTGATATTGGGAGAATTAGTTATCCAGTACCACCTGAGCAAACGAGATTTGCTTAGAATTATTTTATGCTAAACCTGTAAACAAGCGTTTTCACAGAGATGATAACAAGCTTGTTCGACTGTTCGTCCCCGAAATCCCTCACATAACAAATTTCATCGAAATCTTTAAAGCCGTTTCCGAGAGCACAAAAATATATCGCAATGTCGCAATTAGTAAGTTGAATCCTCATCATCATCATCACCATGACTAACAATCATCATCATCATCACCGTCAACCATCATCAATCATCATCATCATCATTATCACCATCACCATCATCACTAACGTCATCATCACATCACAATCACCGTCTTTTCATTATCACCATCATCATCATTTTTGAGAAAAGCACTATACAAGCTTCGACCAGTAATCGCCATCCTAGCCTCGTATCATTGATGGCCTCACCTACTAGTCCAGGATGGCAATACTTACTGGCGTCTGCAGTAATGTACTATTGTGAATGTGTAGGTATTTACTTTTTAATCTATTATTGGACTAGATTATTTAATTACATTAAATCAGGTATGCAATATAATAAACAAGGATTGACATTTATTGTTAATAATTTATTAAAATAACAAATAACCAAGGTATCGTAATTTTTTAATAAATAAAATAATCTCAAGATTTGGTGGCAAAAACATTAACCCAAACTGCTTACAAAAAAAATTGATGAAAAAGATTAGGTATTTTGGCGGGAATAGAAAAAAAAACAAATACTTAAACGGTTTATACCTAAACTAAAACGAGTGGTTTTTAATTCAAATAAGTTTTATATTCTTCATTATGAGTTCATTATCAAGTGACATGGTGACATGGTATTATTTCCTTGGATTTATTTGAGAAAAGCACTATACAAGCCTCGTCCGCGATCGTATCCTCGTATCTCTAGATGGCCTCCTTAACACTCGGCCATCTATGACTATGACTATTCGGCCGGCAATCCCCTATCTCGCGGCCTCTGCAGTAATGTAGGTACTATTCTTTTTCATACCTACATTATGATATGAATAAATATTCATCTGTAATATGTAACATTAGGTACAGTAGAGGAAACTGAATCACGTACCATGGTGGAAACTTTGTGCTACTAATGTCATGTTGACATCCATAGTCTGCCAAAGAAATCATAACTAAATTTATTATGACAAGGTTCCAATCCTGGTACGTGATTCAAGTTCCTCGACTGTACTTAGGGCTTGCTGAAAGCTTCTGTATCGGGCACTTACAAGAAAAACAAAAAACAATTACGAAATCAGTAAAAGGAACTCTCACAGTTGGTTACTTTTTCATTTATCGGAGTACCTATCACAAACGTGTCATATAGGTACTCCGGGTATGATGCCCTAAAAACGATACCACCACACGGAAGCACTTTTTAATGGGAAAAAATATTTACACACACATAGTCGCCTTTTGCAATGTTGTGTGGCTAAATTACGAAGTGGGTATGTACAGTCACCAGCACCAATATCTGACATAACAAGCGTGCATAAATATCTGATACGACTCTATTTCTAGGGCCGAAGAAGGACGTGTCAGATATTTATGCACGCTCCGCTGTGGCAGATATTAATGCCGGTGACTGTACAAAGTTGTTATTGAGATAAGTACTTTGATTGAAAGATAAATGATGCGCAAACAAAACAGCGTAGGCATGTATAAATATCTCCAAGGATTGCGTAGGGTTTCAGCTCTTTTGAATGGCTTCTTCCTTAGTTATATACTTACTCGACTTACTTATCTACATCTGAACTTTCTAAATGAGTCAGAATATGTCAGAATGAAGAAGTTTAATTTTTCTTTTTTTATTTAGCGATATTATATCAATTAAGAGAATACTCTTCGTTCCATTCTCCATACAAACGTAGTCCCGGTCTCCTTTGAAAACTAACAACAGAAATAGATGAAATTTTGTAAGTATGGACTAGGACTAATTATTTATGCCTGTGGTTTTTCAGATTTTCATATAAATATTTAATATCAGACTTACAGGAGCTCGATAAAAAAAAGATGTCAACTTTGCACGAGAATTACAGACTAATAAAGCAATTAATATTCCAATGTTTACAACATTAAAACAATTTTACGCTTTTTTCACTGTTCGGCAGGTTGTTTAGAAGTTTACTACGCGAATAAAAAAAAACGTAATAATTTCCTATTCAGCCAGACACTTGGCCGTATGGTGTTTTACGACGATATGTAAAGATTTACGATGTATAAGGTATGTTAGCAGCAGTTTTAATGTCGTAAACAATCCGTCAGAAGTTTTGCAAACAGTCATAGGGTAAATACTAGTACGTGCCTAGCTCATTACCTAGAAGAATGTACAACGCAGCATGTCTAGCTGGACATTAAGACTAAAGAAAGAGCTACCGGGCTAGCAATAAAATAGTTAATATAAATAGCATCAATAAAAATCGGCTAAGAACGTGTCATGTAAAGATATCTTTGACTTCAACTGTACCCATGTAAAATAGCAACATTCTGGGGAGTAAATATTAAGCCCCCGAGCTAATCTCTAACCACGGAACCCTAAAAGGCGCGAAATCCCGAAACCAAAAATTAATTAAAAATAAAAAACTATACGCAAAATCTTTGAATACGTTTGATGCAAGTAGAATATTTTAATTCAAGCATCGTTGCGTGGATGACCGCTTAAAAGATAAAATACCTAGCATTTAGTAGTTACACACACAAACATCAGACATCACGCCACGAGAATACCCAAATAGGGTAGGCAGAGATTTTAAGTTTTAAGTTTGACAAAAACAAAAAAAGCGAAACGAAAAATTCAGTAGTTAGAAGTAGAAAATACAACTTTAAAGTTCCCCCGACGCAATTAAAATATCCTACTACGTAGTATCAAAAGTAAAATATTTTTTACTTTTAGAAGGTTTTCATTTTTGTTGTTTTTTCTGTATTTTTGTTGTTATTGTTTTTTGTATTTTTTTTCTCTAATTGTATAATATAGTTTTTAAGTATTTTATTTGTAATTATATTACTTATTATGAAAAAAATGACTTTCTGCCAAGTTTCTTGCGGCGCATTCTTCTTGGCAATGATGGTCTTTCCCAAAAGCGCTGGTAGTTTAAAAAAATGACGTGTAAAAGTGCCCATTGCGGACTATTTACTGAATAAATCATTTGAATTTCAATTTTAAGTGTTTTAAACTTGTTGAGCTCTTAAAACATACATACTCGTATATTACTTGTTTATCCTGATAAGAACAGTGATAAATCAGAAGTAATTCTGATGCTGAGGGGTATGACCCCTGTACCCCCCTTGTGATTATCTTAATGCGTCGTACCTAGGGTGTATACCTACTTAGTTAGGAACTCATATTGGTAACAATATACAAAAGTTGAAAAACCCTCGCCCCTGCCATTTTAAGAGTTTAATATATCATAAAAGGGTTGAATCGATTTTAATGAAACTTAGAGAACTAAGAACCATCTAGACTGAATTAGCTTTCGCAAAAAACCGCATCAAAATCGGTTCATAACTTTGGGAGCTATGACACACAGACAAAAGTCAAACTCATTACACCCCTTTTTTGTGTCGGGGCTTAAATATAGCAAGGTGTATATGTCATGGGACAAAGTGATTAATAAGGGCATTATATATAATGGCCAGGCATTTTGAATAATGACAAGCTATACCGGGCAAAGTGATAATAAGTAATTATCAAAATTGTCCGGGCATTATGAATAATGCTACATGATTGTTGGGCAATTTGATTACAATTGATTCTTGGCTAGCTGAAGTCTGATTTATTCTATCGGAAAGTTAGGTTAGGTTAGCGACGAGCGCAGCGAGGGGAGCGTGTTAGGTTTAACTGTGACCAAAACAAGCACGAGCCGAGCGAGCGAAGCGAGCGTGCTGCGGCAGCGGCCGGCGGGAGCCAGAATAAAATTATACTATTAAGATAACTTACTTTACAGATTTAGATAGATGTTTAAAAATCTTTGAAAGATTCATTACATTTTACGTATAAATAAATAGTAATGGCATTTTTTTTATTACTTTGCCCAATAGGGGATAGACATTATGTATAATGCCCGGGCAATGTAATTAATTGAATAGTTTTTATCAAATTGCTATCTCATATTGGTCATTATTCATAATGCCCAGGCATTAAGAATAATGACAAATTTATCACTTGGTCCACAACATATTTATAAATGTAAGTAATTCGCGAAACTCTATAGAACAGTACTTTTCCTTCCTGATATTTCTTTCTTCTTCTGAGTGGATAACTATTTATAGGTGTATCTATATCTTGGGTCTAAAGACACGCCACGGCTACAAAAAAGTACTAAATATTATTAGCTATTAGCTGAAGCCTAAACGCTTTATTTTTTGTGTACGATAAGCATCCATGCGATTTTACAACCGGAAATAATCCAAACACCACCAATGACACATGTAAAAAAATTCAAAAACGATTGAGCCTAAAAAGCTCCTAAAGACAAAATGACACTGTCAATTTAGTATTTAAATAGCCATCAAAAAGACATTAACATCTATCCACTAAAGTTACTTTATTTCAATCGTAGCCCTAACATCTACAAATTGTAATTATTTTCTAAGGCTAGAGATAGGTACATATTTGTGACAAGGGCAAAGGCACAAAGCAAAAAAGTTGACTCTTCATTTTATATTTCCGGCATATATCTACGTTGTGTATACCTAGCAGATAATGTAGAAAACGAAAAATACATATATGACAACCAACGAATATCGGGCGATTTGATAGCATTTGCGTCACTTGCATCAGAACGATAGGTACCTAAGGAGCAATCTCATTCTCGCTTACGAATGGCAAAACACGAATAGCTAAGCATAGACATGGCGTAGACTAGCGATATTCTGTCTCTTTTAAATGAAAGGCAACTGACAAAACATTCTTGCGTAAATGTGGACCCACATTAGACTGCAAATTGCGATTACACGATTCTCATGACAAACAAATTATTTTTAGCAAACGTTTGAAGAATCGAGAACGGTTTTGAAGTTTTCACATTTACTCAATCATAACATAACTATGGAAAATGTTTGAACTAACACGCCTTTTCAGTTCTGCTGTGAGCTGTGAGCTAGAGGAAAATGTGCCTCGCCTTCAACATTCTTAGTCATTTGGATTTGGAACTTATTTTAAATAAATAAGTTATTTATGATATGACATCCTACTAATCCTACTTATATTATAAATGCGAAAGTTTGTGAGTGAGTGAGTATGTTTGTTACTCCTTCACGCTGAAACGGCTGAACGGATTTGGATTAAATTTGGTATGTAGGTAGCTGGACATCTGGAATAAAACATATGCTACATTTTATTCCAATATTCCCACGGGATAGGGATAACATCTCGAAACAACAACCACTGGGCTTACGAGTCATGAAATTTGCCATGGGTGTTTTAATTGAACGTCAATGAAAATCACGATGTAATTTTAGGGAATTCCCACGAGAATTTAATAAAATCCCGGAATTTCAATTCAACTGCTGTATCTAATGATTTACGCGTGCGAAGCCGCGGGTAAACGCTAGTTATTATATTAATAAATGTGAAAATATTTGAATTAAGGTAGGTAATAAACATAATTTTAAAGTGAAAGTAAAACGTATAGTCTAAAAAGTTCTGATCATTTGTCGTCACGCCACAAAGTCGATGTACAGTCAGCAACAGAAGTGGATGAACGGTTGTACAACTAAAAATGAGCTACAAATTATTATCATTGCATCGATAGTAGAGGTTTATGTAGTTCGTTTCGAGGTTTACAATAGTTCATCCAATTCTTCTGTTGACTACACATGATGTTAGGTTTGAAGGTGATTGGTATTTGCAACATGTGACTTAACGGGTCACTTGTTTGCGTTGTAACTGAGAACACATTAACGAGAGCAAAACAAGAGACAATGACAGTCTTCTATATTAACGCGCATAGGTAAACAACAAGCAGGAGCGGCGCTCAGAATACCGATTAATTGTTTGAACTACAAATAGACTTACGTACGCAGGACAAAGAAGATGTCAAGCTTACTAAGTCATTTGATCTGAACAAAGAGTCCATAACAATGGCTTACATTTAAAGGATATTGAAATCACGAACAAAGCAGTGTACAATAACAGGCTGTGCGAAACAACCAGTTACGACGATTAGAAAATGATGTCAGCTAAACTTTGTTCAATATGAATATATGTCAGCTAATAAAACTGTGAGTTAAAACTTTTATTTTCGATATTAATTAGGAATAATAACGTATTGTAAGAGCTTGAGATGTTTAAAGATATATATTAAGTAAAGCATGAACGAATATAAAACACGATATTTTATATTTTAGGTCTATCTGTTATTTTTCGCATATGTAATAAAAATTAGTTTTTTATACCAAAAATTACAGATAGATAAATATATTTGTTAAGTTTCTGACTGGCAAAAAGAAAGAGTTATTAATAAATTGTACTAATACATAATACAATTCCATAATAAAAATACATTGAGCGAAATAATTCGCATAAGTACCGTGAGCCGGCAGTATTATTATTAGTTGATGCCCTCGATAATGTTTCGCCATTCGCTAAATATGTCAGTGTGAGAAGGTATTAGAAAAACTTCACAAGGATTATAGCTAGTAATTTGTTTGTATCTAGATAAGCTTTTTAGAAAAGTGGAAAGCCTTCTAGTATGCTTTGAATTGTAATATTTTAGTAAACCCAACGCATCTGCAATCCCCCTGGTATTGCAGGTGTCTATGGGCGGTGGTGATCTCTTACCATCAGGAGACCCACTTGCTCGTTTGCCATCCAGTCAAATAAAAAAAAAAAAAAAAAAACCCACTCAGAATAACGGTGGGTACTAGATTATTGGACATTCAAGTTAATCAGACAATTGGAAGTAATTTTTATTTATTGTTCGTAAAACTTAAGTTTTCAATTGTATTTTGTGTCTTTTCTTTTGTACAATAAAGAGTTTACAATACATAAATGCTTTTTTATACAAATCTATGGTCAAAACTTTTTGATAATCGTACATTTATAAATAATCTTTACGGGCGAAGAACCATTTTGGGTTCCTTTCCCACGGCCGCGGCCGGCCGTCACGGTTACGAAGTTGATCTTCAAGAATACTGCAATAATGTAACATTTAATTATTATAATAAACTACGTAAAATATATGAAGTAATTGATGGTATCCCGTTTGATTTAGATAAATTCTTCGAAAACATTATCAGACTTTTATTATGTTTATATTAAAATCAAACGTTCATTATCAGGATGCATCATTAAAAAGGAGGTTCCAAAATATATTACATCTGTAAGCTAAATTTTACGAGTGAGTTGTATAACATTATCTACTATTGAAGTTGATGTCCTGACCTGGTAGGAGTGGTAAACTGTGTCACATAATTATAATACTTAGACGTTATTTTAGCCCATTAAAGTGTAAATCAAAAATATATCTACGCGTTTTATTGACTTTCCGTTCTAAGAATGGCAACACGTGACCGGTAGTTTAACGCACAGCACAATTATTTATAACCGATTACCTATTGATAAGATAAACCATTCAATCCCGTTCTGATTTTATCATTCTTACGACTTATCGAAAATACAGTATCAAACAAATCCAATCGAAGGGGCACGCACGATTTTATGTTATAAGAAGATTATTTACAACATTTATAATTCAATGCTAACGCTAGACATATTTGTTGTTAGTTGTCTGTACGTAAGATCAACTTTGATGCGCCGCCATTTGATTTTCCCCCTCTTTAGAAATTGGCAAAATGTTTGGACAAGTAAAGTACCACAGATAATTATTAATTAATATCGAAATGAGTGTTGTTTTGGTTTTTTTGTAAGACAGTAACACGTTGTGGAACAATTGAAATTAATACATCATCATTCTATAACGGCATATAATTATATTAGGTTTGCAATATCTGTACTCCTAGGAGAAGTCTACGTTATGGTTTACCGGGTATGTACGTGACCATTTCTTATTTGGTCTATACTTGCAACTGATGTGGCTCTGGGCAGTTTACTGTGCAACATATTTTAAACGCAGACTCACGAAGTATTGAACATGAATATGCATGAATGACATACAACGTCCTTCCACGTATTTATGTCCAAGATCAGTGGAATAAAGGGGAGAGAGGTAATCTCTTTATTCTGTTAAATCGGGTTTAATTGTAGTGGTAGGTATATTGGGTAAACAAATATGAATGCACTTGACGAAGCGACGTTTTTACAACTAAAGCAATTTTATAAATTGATAACCACGGCCTATGCATGAGTTTCTGAACAAATGTAGAGTAGTAACATGGTTTGTTTACATGTTTTTCCATATTGGAGCCGAGTTCAGAAAATACAGTACTTATAGTAAATTGGAGTAGGTACTTAGATGATTTTATAGGCAATAACGTAATTTACGCATTTCAGTAGTTATAATCAAAGTGCAATAATAAAATTACCTACATAGTTTTATATAAGTGTTAAAATTGCATTAGATTATATGATGCAGAAATAAATTTATTATAATCATAGGACAGCAAATGCACTAGTCAGAGATACACATCGACTTTTAAGTGAAATATTATTATTTTCCATCTATTTATAAGACCTATAAATAATTGGGAATTACATCATTTGGCTGTTTTACACTCATAACTTTTTTTTTGTAAATTAGTTTAATCAGTTTTCTATATAGTTTCCAATGTATTGAGGGACATTATATAAGTAGATAATAATAGCTCTAACTTCGTGCCTACATCCTTCCTTTGGGAAGGACATAAGATATTATAATTGGACACTGATGTCCTTTGTAAAGTACATAGTGAAAAACTAGTAGGAAAAGCCGGAGATTTTTTCCTGTATTTTTCCTGAACATCTTAAACTTTAAGCAATATAATTTGAAAGTTTCAAAAAGATATGCCAAAAAAAAGTACCTCTGATAGGCAGGAGGCTAAAGGAATAAAGAAAGACCCATTTATGAGACGGTTTACCATGTTGCAGAAACGTTTAGTTTTAAACAATTTTCTTCATATGATGTTTGGTTATCACTGTAATATATACTTTTAAGTCCTAGACCAGAGGCAAATGGATACAATTTCATTTTAGTTTATAATTGCAGTAACAGTACTATCAAAAATTTTGATAGGAAATAAATACATTTGGTCGCAATAAGTTTTCACGGTTAATACGTACTCGTATACCTATGCAAGTGCAAAAAATCTATATTTAAACCCAATATAAAAGGACCCGAAATTCTAAGCTTAATAGCCACACGGATGCTGGGATCGCTATATTCGCAATTTACACTGTTCGGACAGGTTGCGGCCAAGCAATGACCTCCTTTTCTTGCTGTACTGGCGCAACGCATAAACAATAACTAGACGAAAACGATGGCACACGAAAACGTTAAACTTACGCGCAACTTTCACTGTGGGCGCAGTGCGCTTGCGCATATGTGGCGTGCGAGGCGCGCGACGCTGCGAATGCTACTGAATCGACAGCAGCCGCGCCGCGTTTGTGTTGGGCTGTGGTGGGGAAATTTCGCTGTCAGCATGTGACTTGTCAGTTGGTCTGAAAATCAACCCTCCATTACTTTAAACGCCTTATCAAATAACCTGCGTACTTAATCAGTGTTCTCTATTTGCTTGTCATCTATATTTCATCCAGGTAAACTATTAAACTCGGTCCGTCGTCTTAAAACTTGCTCAATCCCACTCCTATACACCTAAAAAAGAGTGTGAGAGAAAAATTTGACCTACCCTATCGAGTGGAGTATCGTTATATAGAATTATGTTATATATAGTTATGAATTAAAAAAAGTAGGAGCTGTCCAGCTTCCAATGTCACAAATTTTTCCATTTTCTTTCGATTCTGACGTTAGAAATCCCTCTGGTCTGGCCACGTGGTCCGATCGGTAGGATGAAGCGGAATCACAACTCCTGGTAGTCCGATTAATCGAACCAACCGGGAAAAAAGATCATGTGGTCCGATCGGTAGGACAAAGGCAGTAGGACCACGTGGCCAGAGTTAGTTAACATAGTATTTCTTTGAAACTATAAATTAAGTTAAGATTTTGTCTTTCAGAGTTCGTTGTCTATTTTTTTAATATTAAACTATCTCAATGAAAATAAGATGACAATAGAATACGCAAGCATTTGAGATAAAATAAAAATTTATTTTCATTTAAAAAAAAGATAGGTAGGCAAACGAAATGATAAAAACCTTTAGGAAAATACCTAAAAGATTTTGAATAAGGGATGATTGTTAATTGGCCAATGACCCTACCTACCCAGCATAGTAATTTACTGTCAAACATCTGACAACTAGACAATTCATTTCCATCTTATGCCTTTACTTTTATTTCATTCTTGCAACTAGAACTTATTATAGATAAGATCTCAGATTTGTAAGTGCATGCGTGGTTTAATATCCAATAAATTATGATTATTATTCATTTGATATGTCACACAGTATATTTAGACATCTACTTTTTTTTACCCTCAAAAGATTTTTTAAACCTTGTTTTAAATTCATTTACTTATTAATATTACACGTCCATCTTGGGGTCCACGACTCACATATGTTGTACTATTTTTTTACTTCATCGGTTCACGAGTTTCGGAGCACATTGGCTGTGACAGATGGACATACAAACCCGCAAGTGATTCTATAAGGGTTCTGTTTTTTCTAGTGAAGTACGGAACCCTAAATATCCATATCAATTGTGCGAATCGTCATGATTTTTTTTTAAAGGTTTTTGTCTTATTTATTTCGATGTTCACGTTTGTAGAATCCTCCTCCTCGCTAGATGAAGTTTTGCGCTGTTTAGAATCTCGTTTAGGTGCAGTGAACACTGGACAAAGGATGGCACCCCAAAATAAGTGATAAATGTTAAGTGCTTCCTTAGTACGATAACATAAGGAGCAGCCACACCGCTGCTTAAAAAACGCAGTGACGCAACGTATGCGCACCGTTTTTATCGCATGCACTCCACACCGCTGCTCAAAATACGCAGACGGTGCGGAATCGCAGTGACGTGCCGAAAACGTCACGACTTTAGGTGGAGACCATACGGTAAAGTCCTGTCGTTTACGGCACACGGCACGTCACTATGCGATTCCGTACCATCACTGTTTTTTAAGCAGTGGTGTGGCTGCTCCGTAAGACATTCCCAGTTTATGTTTGACACATTTTATTTTCTTATATGTCTGTAACTCGCAATTTCAATCCATAACTCAGAAATAATTTAGACCACAGTCAATTCATAGAAAACAAGTATTTCTTGCTATCTTTTAAGATATCATTCAGAGTGAGTAGCACTATTATTGAGAATAATGTTACACATGATAACAAATAGTTATTGCGGTCACAAAAACATGTTATATCTAAAACAAAAATATAATAAAGAAAAGTTTTAACAAAAAAGTATAACCGACTCCTAAAAAATTACCCAAAATGAAACCGACTACAAAACCCTTGAAAATATTTTTCTAGGTACGTACTATGTAGCTCGAAGTCGGTGCCTCAGCACGAGCCAGCAGGAGTGGGACAATAGTCGTCTACCTCACCTACATATTACTATGGGTTTCAATCCCTCCTGCTGGGTCGTGCTGAGTCACCGACTTCGAGCTACATAGTACGTACCTAGAGAGAAATTTTCAAGGGTTTTGTAGTCGGTTCCATTTTTTGTTATTTTTTTATTTTTTTGGAGTCGGTTTTACTTTTTTGTTAAAAATTTTCTTTATTTCTCACTTTTTAGTGATTCGTAGCCAAAGTACATCTCACAACGATTCCATTAAGCCAAAACACGACTTAGTTGCGTTGTTTTATAACAGAGTTCCGTTACCTACCTTCTGGAGTTAGCATCAGATCAGTTCGAAAGAATCATTAACTTAAAGCTTCTTCTTAGTCGCGTATCTAGGTATAATCATGATCGTTTTTAGACGAGCGAGCATTACTTAGCTTTGATGAGTTCCATTGGTCATCTACAGTCTTCTTCATCAGGTCCAGGTTACCAAATGATACTTTCTGATTGTAAATGCTCATCTTAATGCTAAAAATGCCAAAATCGCCATAGGTGTGCCTATAAAATTTGAGGTTTGCCCTCGATTTCCCTAGGATTCCATCATCAGATCTTGACTTGGTGACAATGGGACCACTTCAGAAGAATACTCTTTCGATTAAAAAAAGAATTTTGAGTAATCGGTGAACATACATAAAAAAATACAAACATTGGAACATAGAATCTCCTCGTTTTTTGAAGTCGGTTAAAAATTAGAGCATGCACATGTGTATGCCGCTTTCTAAATTTAATTAATTGTTATGGTTTAAAACACGTTTAAAATATTCGATTTACTACAGAAACTTATTCCTTTCAGTTTTCAATTATCCTTATCAATAATTTGACGCAATTTCTATGCGTAATCTATTAAAATGTTACTGTCAGAAATCGTTTTAGATAGGTAGGAACTAAAATACAAAACATGCGTCACTAGTACACTTGAGACTGAGAATCTACATAAACAATCCGCACTAATGAATAGACCGGAAGATGGTGACACAAAATATTAGGTCATTTGTACCAGTAGGTATATGGCGGTTCTTCAGGGGTCTAATTACGGAACGACAAAAAAGAAAATGATGGTCATAGCGCTGGTACCCGCGGCCCAATCGCGTGGGCGTTAATCAAACGTGTCGGATAAATAACGAGTGTCGAACGATTTGTTACTAATTTTACTCTCACTTTTTAGTGATTCGTAGCCAAAGTAAGATTCCATTAAGCCCAAACACGGCTTAGTTACGTTGTTTTATAACAGAGTTCCGTTGCCTACCTTCCGGCTTCAGCGTCAGATCAGTTCGAAAGAATCATTAAACTTAAAGCTTCTTCTTAGCTTATCTAAGTTTATTAAGCAATTAAGCATGATCGTTTATAGACGCGCGAGCATTACTTAACTTTGACGAGTTCCGCCATCTACGGTCTTCTTCATCAGGTACGGTTGATAGTACTTACTTTCGGAATGTAAATGCTTATCTAAGGACGACTTATAGACTTTTTTAAATCTCGATTTAAGGCTTAAACTGAAAGTTCTTCTATGGATCTGACAGGACTTAAGACCACCTAAACCTAGATTAAACAGCCTGCAAGTGGACGTTAATGCTAAAAATGCCAAAATCGCCATAGGTGTGCCTATAATTTGAGGTTTGCCCTCGTTTTCCCTAAGATCCCATCATCAGATCTTGACATGGTGATAATGGGACCACTTCAGAAGAGTACTCTTTCAAATAGCAAAAGAATTTTGAAAATCGGTCCACAATTGACTGAGTAATCAGTGAACATACATAAAAAAAATACAAACATTGGAACATAGAACCTCCTCCTGTTTTGAAGTCGGTTAAAAATGCAGTCAAAGTCTTGCCCTGGATCTCTTAAAAAACTATCATACTAATAGATATAACACTGTTACTCGTAGAATAGCTAACATGATTCCAACCAAATATGGTACAGCACAGGGCTCAATACTCGGACCAACGGATTACTTAATTTATGTAAATGACATGTGTAAAATATTCAAACAGGGCTCAGTATACCAATTTGCTGATAATACTTGCCTAATATTAACACATAAAAGTGTAGAGACAGCGCAAAGCATGATGCAAAATAATTTTGATCTGCTATGCATGCAAGTGGCCTCATGGTGTAGGGTTATTAATTAATTATAAGAAAACTAAGTTAATGCACATATGCATTCACGATATTTAAAAACTGTAATCACTCCTAAGATCGTGGTCCATGAGCACACTTGCATGCACCAGAATAATGCTTCTTGTTGTTGTGCTGTACTTGATATGGTGAACATACTTACCTTGGGCTCCACATATTGATCAAGTATGTAGCAAGCTTAGATCTATTTTATCCAAATCCTACTAATCATGTAAATGTGAAAGTTTGTGAGTGAGCGAGTGAGTGAGTATGTTTGTTACTTTTTCACGTTGAAACGGCTGGGCGGATTTTTAGGAAATTTGGCAAAAAGTTAGTTTATAACCTGGATTAAAACATGGAATACTTTTTATCCCGATATTCCCACAGGGTGGGGATAAAATCTGTAAAAAACAACCACTGGGCTTAGAGTATTTGGTATGTAGGTAGCTGGACGTCTGAAATAACACATAGGCTACTTTTTATCCCGATTTTCAAACTAATAACCGCTGGGTTTAGTCATGAAATTTAGTATGTAGATAAATGGACATACGGAATGTCACATAGGCTACTTTTTATCTCGATATTCCCACGGTATAGGGATAAAAACTCAAAATAACAACCGCTGGGTTTAGAGTCATGAAATTTGGCATGGGTGTTTTAATTTAAACGTCAATGAAAACCACGATGTAATTTTAGGGAATTCAACTGCTGTATCTAATCATTTACGCGTGCGAAGCCGCGGGTCAACGCTAGTTGTCTATACTTTAAAATAAGCTGCCTTACAGCACGCTAAGATTGCTTTATATGGCACTGGCCGATTCTATCATATGTACATAACATAAGTTATGGTATGTCTAGTTATGGTAGGACTTATAAGACTTAGTTGAATTGTATATATATTACAAATACCGTTGTTAAAAACCATTGATCCATTAAAAATGAAATATATGTACAGAAATAATTATGGAAGTGTATTCAAATACTGTAGGGTGTTGCGTAAACGACAACGTAGATATTTGGACATCGCGATCCAGTACAGAGATAATATACCGCTAATAACTAAAAAAAAATCGGTCAAGTGCGAGTGCGAGCGACTCGTGCATGAAGGGTTCCGCACCTCCGTACAATGTTTTAAAAACAAATAGTTTAGTAATAATTTTTTGTAAAAAAATCTATTACAAGCTTTTAAGTTGGAGGTACTTTTTGCCCCTGGTTACCAAAGTGGGTAGTCGTCAAGACGAATCAAATGAGACCAAAATCGATGCGGTCGTGTCGTTTTATTACAGAGTTCCTATGGCCAACATCTAACTTCATGATCAGATCAGCTGTACGTCTTAATAATATTGCATTGTCATCGGATTTATACATGCATGCAAAATTTCAGTTTAATCGGTTGAAGATATCCACTTCAAATTTAAGTTGAAATATTCAATATTTAATATTTTAATATTTTATTTAAATTATTTAATTCCACCTGAACAAACATAATTAGTTACATTAAATTACAAGTTAATAAAAACATATCACCAAAATGTAAGTAGGTACTAGGTGGCAAGCATTTTGAATAAAGAACAATTTTAAATTCTCATCCTCTTTGGCTGTCGCCCTGTCGGAGGCTGAATAGCGCTTTAGACTCTTGCCATGCGCAAAAAAAAACCGGCCAAGAGCGTGTTGGACACGCCCAAAATAGGGTTCCGTAGCCATTACGAACAAAAATAAGTAATATTTTGCTAAGGATTTCGTATTTTATATGGAATCTTCCAAGTTTAGGTATATTTTATACCTTAGGCTGCAATTTACTCTTAAAGTACTTAAAAGCCGTTATAGTTTTCCTTGAAAGTTTGATAATTTTACTACCGTTCTGATTTTTTTCAAAATTTTCCAACCACCGGTTAGATTTTAATGAAAACTAGCACTTTAAAGTTGAATATTTTGCAAACAAATCACTGAATCGAAAAATCGTTTCAGTAAACCCCTAATGATTTTGAAAGCCTATCCAACGATACCCCACTTTACAAGTTAGAATGAGACAAAAAAATCACCCCCCCTTTACGTCTATGGGAGGTACACTAAAAATATATATTTTTGTAATTTTTATTGTACCATTTTGTCGGCATAGTTTACATACATATTCGTGCAAAATTACAGCTTTCTAGCATTTATAGTCCCTGAGCAAAGCCGCGGACGGACGGACAGACAGACAGACAGACAGAAAGACATGGAGAAACTATAAGGGTTCCGTTTTTGCCATTTTGGCTCCGGAATCCTAAAAAGTGGCTGAACGCGGTAATTCGGCCTTATTATGAATTATAAATAAATCTTAACCTGATTTTAAATTTTGACCTTGTAAATAAATAGTGTTACTTAGTATGAATTATAACGGACATTTTTTAGCGTAAAAACATTGAATACAGCAGGTGAGTGCTTTATTGAAGTTGGCTTTTGTGAAGTGTGTGTCGGAGGTTTGTGGATCATAAATTGTTATTTACCTAGTCTTAAAGCTGCACAAAAAAATAAACCACGGTCTTAGAGACAATTATTATAATATTTATATTACGAAGGTTTTATAAAATAGCACTAATAAAATCGCAAATTAATAAGTAGTTAAACATTAAACAACATAGGGTCACGGGCGTTGCCCCTAGCAACTGACGGCCGTCGTTTTGGCAGCCTAGCAATCAAAAACCGCCGATAGAAACACGTTTCCTGTATGACGACTCCCTTTAATTTGTAACTTTATTTTATTTTTAGTATTTGTTGTTGTCGCGGCCACCGTAATACATAATCTGTGAAAATTTCAAGTGCCTAGCTATTACGGCTCAAGAAATAGAGCCCTGTGACCAGATGGACAGACAGACAGACAGACAGACAGCGGAGTCTCAGTAATAGGGTTCCACTGGCGCCCTGTGGGTACGAAACCCTAAAAACATAGACCAGATAATTTACGGAATTTATCATAAGTAGGTATCTCCCAACACTCATAATACCTTCAAGTTATAGCAATGACTACGGAAGGAGTGTGGACACACGCTCTGTCACGCGCTTTAAGTAGACTCCCATATGACTCAATGCAAAACAAAACTGGAAAGCAATTGGTAAACACATAAAAAACGCTGATAAACCGCCTTTCCGATTAGTAGTGTAGGTATCCTACAATTCATTTCATTTCATTCAAATTAGATTCGTTAAAATCTTTAAAAACTAAGATTACAATCTAAGTGGAAGATTTTTGTAATTCAGTGAAATAAACAGTTTTTTTGTCAAATCAATCAATATAGGTACAAAAAATGTAGTGAAATGAAATTTAAAAATCAGTGTCGACTGCCTTAAAAAAAAAAAACAAAAAAAGAAGAAAACTAGTATCATAGAATTCTGTTAAGTAACATAAAGTTCAAAAGTCGGAAACCATTCGAAATGTGACTTGTTTAAAAAAATTACAGTATTTTGGTCCCGACCCCACTCTTGAACTTTACAGTTACTTTAGAGAATTCAAGACTACTATTTCTTCTTTTTAGTTTTTGAAGGCAGTAGGTTTTTTGATTTTATTAAATTTACTATTTTATTTCATACTTTTTCATATTTCAGTGAAAATGGTATAAAGTATTATAATTATAACAAATATATATTTAGAATAAACTAATTATTCGCTTTCTTTTGATACCTTACAATAAAATATTTTTTTATTCCCTCGCCATATATTTTTCGCAGATGCTATACTGAAATATTACATACCTACCCCAATGTCACTCCCGACAGTTGTAACAAATCTAATCAGACGTCATATATTAAAATCTGTCTAACCGTTTATTGTGCAGAGAGAACCAAACATACATACGCTCGAAAAACATAACCCTCCTTGAGGCAGTCGGGTAAAAAAACCACGACCGAGAGACCGTATTGCCTTACGTTTCTGTCATTTGATTGCGATTGCGAGTATTAGAGAAGTTAGGCAGCCTCAGGTTCAGTAGGAAATAAATCGGCCAAGAGCGTGTCGGACACGCCCAAAATAGGGTTCGTAGCCATTACGAAAAAATTAAGTAATAGTTTTCTAAGGATTTTATACGGAATCTTGCAAGTTTAGGCATATTTTATACCTTAGGCTGCTATTTACTCATAAACTACCAATAATTCTCAAGCAAACTTAGCCGTTATAGTTTTCCTTGAAAGTTTGATATACTTACTACCATCCTGAATTTTTTCAAATTTTTCCACCCACCGGTTGAGATTTTAGAGGGGGGGGGGACGCCCGATTTTCATGAAAATTTGCACTTTAAAGTTGAATATTTCGCAAACAAATCACGTATTGAATCAAAAATTGTCTTAGCAAACCCGTAATGGTTTTAAAAGACCTATCCAACCATACCCCACACTATAGGGTTGGATGAGAAAAAAAAAACACTCCCAATTTACGTCTATGGGAGGTACCCTAAAAAAAGTTTTTTTTTTAATTTTTCATTGTACTATCTTGTCGGTATACGAGTAGTTTACACATATATCCGTGCAAAATTACAGCTTTCTAGCATTGATAGTCCCTGAGCAAAGCCGCGAACGGACGGACAGACAGACATGGCGAAACTATAAGGGTTCCGTTTTTGCCATTTTGGCTCCGGAACCTTAAAAAATGGATTCGCCAACAACATTTTGCGTTTTTCACAAAACTGTTATAATATGTTTTGGCATTTACTGCGATATATTATTCTACTTGTCTGCGCTCGGAAGTGAACAGTAAATATACACAAGAAAGAAAAATAATGGTTAAAGGTGATCGATAGAGGGTCTAAAATACTCCAAAACCTTAAGTTAAATGAGAAGCAAAAGTTATCATTGAGCGCAAGCAATCAAGGGAAAAAATATATGTATTTAGATAGCTTAGATAGCTGCGACTAACGGTAGGTTGAAACGGGCAAAACGTGCGACCGAAGAAAGTACTCGCAACGGTACACCGATTGCAACAAAATTCGGACTATTGAGGCCGTGGTACCCGTGGAGATCTAAACGAGACTTTTTGCTGCAACAATTGTAATAAATTGTAGATCAGCTCAATGAGTCATTAATGTGATTTTTGGGGCAAAATAAAATGAATTCCTTTTTCTGTAAATTTAAATGTGCTTATTCCTCAATTTTTTGCATTGGTAACTTAGGACTGTGGTACTCGTAGCCCTAAGTTATGGTTTCAAGCCCAAGCTCAAATCTGTTTCTTTTTTTTTCGGAATTGAAATATTTGAAATTCTACTCATCCAAAAATTAATACATCTAAAAAACTTTGAAATGCTAAGTGACACTGGCTGGAATACCCCCAAAACACAATTCCTGCTTGAATAAGCCCAATCTCCTAAGAACATCTGTGAGTTGTTAAAGTTCACAGTTTTTTACCAATAATGTATAGTATAACGAAGGAGCGTGCATAATTTCTTTAAACATGATTTATTGGTAACCCTTAAGGTCAGGGTTAGTTAACCATATACCAGAGGGCATACGTGCATTTAACACAAAGGGTAACTGAATTTATTACCCATTGGTTTAAAATTAAACCTCGCTACCATACAAATAAAGCTGAAAGCACCGTCGCGTCAGTAATATAGTAAGTACTTTATTCAATAAATATAAACAAGACATGGCAGTTATTTAATATTTAGTCACTAAACTTCATCCATCGATCCTGTTTTCAGAATACCTTATTACGCAGATAGCCTACACCTACAAATAGTACAATTTATTTGTGCCGAATTTTTTTTTTTGTGATCTGATCACGTATCGTAGATATTATTATATTTTTCATCACACTTGCTCGTCAATGATGTTATTCCATGCCTGTATACTAAAGGACAATGGCCTCAATTGTTCCCGCGGGATTTATGGATTTACGTATAGTTTTTCTCCCCAAGGGAGTTACGACTAGTTTTAAAACCGGCCCAGAGCGTGTCGGAACGCCCAAAATAGAGTTCCGTAGCCAATACGAAAAAATTAAGTAATATTTTTCTATGGATTTCGTATTTTATACGGAATCTTCCAAGTTTAGGTATATTTTATACCTTAGGCTGCTATTTACTCTTAAACTACTAATAATTATCAAGCAAACTTAGCCGTTATAGTTTTCCTTGAAAGTTTGATATACTTACTACCATCCTGATTTTTTTCTAATTTTTCCACCCACCGGTTTAGATTTTAGAGGGGGGGGGGGATCGATTTTAATGAAAAATTGCACTTTAAAGTTGATTATTTCGCAAAAAAAATAATGAATCGAAAAATCGTAGTAGCAAACCCTTATGGTTTTATAAGACCAATCCAACGATATCCCACACTATAGGGTTGGATGAGATGGATCACCCCCACTTTACGTCTATGGGAGGTACCCTAAAAAAAAAAATTTTTTTTATTGTACCATTTTGTCGGCATAGTTTACACATATATCCGTGCAAAATTACAGCTTTCTAGCATTGATAGTCCCTGCGCAAAGCCGCGGATGGACGAACAGACAGACAGAAAGACAGACATGGCGAAACTATAAGGGTTCCGTTTTTGCCATTTTAGTTCCGAAACCCTAATTAGTAGGTAGATACGTCATTTCGGACTAAAGAGGTTTCAAATCAGCCAACGCTTTATCTTTAAAACTTTGCTATAACCCAATTTTACCCCATAAAAATTAGCCACGCTAAGTGTTGGGCAAAATTTAGTTGACTAATGATTGATGACTAGGGCCACGCTTCATGAAACTTCGATATTTTTATATTTTAAATTTATATCAAATTGTTTTGCAATAATGTTAGTAAATATTGTTTAGCTCCTTGGAAACCCCCTTACTGCACAACCCCCCCTCCTTTTTACGTCCCTTAATGCACAATGTACTATGGTTCGTTCCTACGCATCCCTTCGATAAATTAATAGACGAAAAAGAACAATACTAGGGTAAGATGGGGGAATAGCGGCCACTTAAGCAGCAATCCATTTTTTATTTTATTCCAGGCATTTACGGTATAGGTAACTGGCTTAATATATAGCTTTAGTGGACTAAAGATATACAAAATATAAGGCACATTATCAATTTACTGCGGGTTTCTTATTTTTTAATCATTTTGTAAAACCCTTCATTGACCGCTATTACTCGCAGGTCATTCAAAATTGACACAAATTTGCTTTTAAAATGTACCAAAATAAAATGAAACATTTTATTTATATTATATTTATTTTTTTATATTTTAATCAAAATTAACCATAACCTTTTTATATTTTAACCAAAATTAACTATTTTTTATAATAAACTGAACAATTAATTAATTATTTATATTTCTACTTTTAAAATCACAGATTGAGATGCATAGAAACTTTCTTTTGCTTAGTTTGTAACTATATTATCCTTATTTTTTATATTTTTACCAAATGTAATAAAACTCGTCTCGAAACTCGTCCGTCTTGTTGTTTCAGTAATTGTATGTATGTCAATGTCTCGAATAAATGTAATTTATTTCTTTCAGATACATTTTCTAATAATTCCTGTATGAAGAGTAACCGAGATTAGAGATCTCGGAATCCAACTAGAGAAGGGACTATTATTCTCATCTCACATCCAGCAAATTACTGCGAAGGCTTATAAAATGATGGGATTTATGTTTAGTTTAGGCAGGGAAGTGATTTTAAAAACATTGATATTTTTAAACTTTTATATAAAGCTCTTGAACGCTCTCAATTGGAATATGCATCTACAACTTGGAGTCCACAATATCACTGTTATATTGACTCTATTGAACGCATCCAACGCAAGTTCATAAAACGACTGAGTTATAGGTTTAGGGATGTTGCTCTCGACGATATTATTCCTCTTCAAAAACGTAGGGAACATAATGACCAGGTCTTATTGTACAAAATTATCAATAATATTGTTGATTCCCCATATCTCCTAGGTAACATATCACTTGAATGCTCTGGCCTGCGTACTCGCTCCAAATATACTTTTGCTGTTAGGTCTTGTAGGTGTAACTATGCAAGGAATCGCTTTCTCATAAGAGCTTGTTCCACACATAATAGTGATTATAATAACCATACTGATATTTTTCATCAAAAGTATAATAGTTATGTGGCCGCAATAAGAAGCACTTTATAGTTGTTTAGTGACTGTTTTCTGCATGTTTTCAAGGAATTAGGTTTGTCTTAAAAAAAAAAGATATTGTCATCATTCCTTTCGTTTGTTTTTAACTTACTTTATTTACTTTGTGCATAATACTTACTTTTGGGGGTCGAAATCGCTCGCGTCCGTAGGTTTACCCTCGAGACCCTACACGTGACCCCTGGGTGGTGCTAAACGAGCGATACAACTCCGGTGGTAGGCTTCGGCCGTGGCTGGTTACCACCCTATAGGTTGAGCCTGGCTGCCAAGCGACTCGTCGTGTTCCAGCCAGTTGCCTATAGTAGCCTTTTTGGAGGAAGGGTCTGAGCAGTTGTGCAGCGCGCGCGTACCGGTTACGGTGCCCCGTACTTTGTTGCGCTGGATCTGGCTGGTCATGGAGGGTAGCGGGATCCGAGGCACGGTTCTCCGCTGGCCGACCGCAGGTAGTAGGGGGCCCAAGTATTGGGTTAGCCACCTATGAAAGGCTGCCCCGCCACCTCGCGAAAAATCCCGGGATGCTCCATCGTGCCGGTTGGCGACCGGATGAAAGGACCCGATGGCCATCTTTGGGGGGGCTCGGGCGTCCCCGCGCGCTCCAGATCAGCCACCCATTAGCGTTGCGGTACGGTTCGCACTGCTTGGGGGCGAGTGCAACACCTCGCTCAACTGCCTTCTTTCTGCTTATTTCCCCTAAATCAATTATGGAAAAATGAGGCCAAATAAAAGAATAGTTAAACAGCGGTTGCACGTCCTTTCATTGAAAGTGCACCTCTCTAACATTCGAGGACTGCACTCCAATCTCGACGCGGTCCACCACCACCTAGAGACCGAGAAGCCTCATTTGCTGGTGCTTACGGAGACGCAAATTCGATGTCCAGCTGACACCGCATACCTTAACTACCCGGGTTATATCTTGGAGCACAATTTCAAACCTCGTGCCGGTGTCTGCCTCTATGCTCGCGATGACATCTGTTGCCGACGCCTCCGTAATCTTGAAGTCGCCAGTTTCTCAGTTCTGTGGATTATGGTCGACACAGGTATGGAGAAAATTGTTTATGCTTGCCTATACCGATCGCACAGCGGTGATGTGGAGACAACTAGGCTGTTCTCTTATCTCAGTGACTCAGCTGAGGTGGCCCAGCAGCGGTTCCCTACGGCGCAGCTTGTGCTTCTGGGGGATTTTAATGCACATCACCAGGAATGGCTATTCCCGTACCAGAAGACTGACCATGCTGGGAGAGAAGCATATGCTTTTGCTCTATCGTTAAATCTCTCGCAGCTGGTGAACTGTGCTACACGGGTCCCTGACACTGATGGCCAGACCGCCAATTGCTTGGACCTTCTGCTGACTACGGATCCGGACCGCTACCAAGTGTCAGTTTGTGCCCCTTTAGGTACTTCAGACCACTGTCTGGTGAAGTCTGTATCTGTCCACTCTCCGACTGATCCTGGCCCGCGGGGCGTCAGGCGAGTGTGGCGATACAAGTCAGCAGATTGGGATGAGATGCGGCACTTCTTTGCATCTTATCCATGGGGAAAAATGTGCTTTTCTTCGGAAAATCCGTCGAGCTGCGAGAATGCGATTGTTGAGGTGATACGTCAGGCTATGGAGTATTTCATACCCTACTTTGATACTTCTCACAATAGCAAAGCGCGCCCTTGGTACAATGCAAGATGCGCTAGTGCAGAGGCATTTAAACGCACTGCATTTCAGGTCTGGGCTGACGCTCGTAGACGCAAAGCTCCGGAATGTCAAGCCTTGAAGAAAGCCTTTAACAAAGCCGCCAAGTCCTGCAAAAAGGTATTGCGAAAGGCTCGCTTTGACCACGTTGGCCGCATTGGCGCCAGACTTGCTTCTTTTCCCTCTGGGAGCAAAGCATTCTGGTCCTTAGCCAAATCAGTTGAAGCGAATTTTTGCCGCCCGTCACTTCCGCCACTGCTGAAACCCGATGGGTCGCTCGCGCACTCTGCTAAGGAGAAGGCCGATTTGTTTGCCTCTCTTTTTGCAGAGAATTCACGTCTAGATGCTACACACCAGTCACCTCCAAGCGTACCTCGTTGCGAACATACAATGGGTAAAGTGTGTATTCGCCAGAACGAGGTCCTCAAAGTGCTTCGCGCACTAGACGTGAACAAGGCGAGTGGTCCTGACGGCATCCCAGCCATTGTTTTGCGGACCTGCGCTCCTGAACTGTCTCCTGTCCTAACACGCCTGTATCGCCTCTCTCTGAACCAAGGTAGAGTCCCCGAGTCCTGGAAGGTTGCGAATGTCCAGCCCGTACCGAAGAAAGGTAGTCGTGCCAACCCTGCCGATTATAGACCAATTGCTATCACCTCTATTCTCTGCAAGACCATGGAGCGTGTATTAAACAACCGTCTCCTTGCGTACCTGGAAGCCAGTGATCTCCTTAGTGACCATCAATATGGTTTTCGTCGGGGTAGATCCACTGGTGACCTTCTAATTTACGCAACACATTTGTGGGGACAGGCCATTGAGAAGCACGGAGAGGCTCTTGCTGTCTCTCTGGACGTCTCGAAGGCTTTCGACAGGGTTTGGCACGATGGTCTTGTGGGTAAACTCCCTTCTTATGGGATTCCTGCTGGCTTGTGCACCTGGATAGCTGACTTCCTGCGGGGTAGGTCTTTTAGGGTTGTGATCGATGGCTGTTCGTCCGATCCTATGGACATTAATGCTGGTGTTCCTCAGGGATCAGTGCTTTCTGCCACTCTATTCTTGCTGCACATAAATGACCTGTTGGTATATCCCGGTATTTTTGGATATGCCGATGACAGCACAGTGTCGGAAAGATATTTGTCCGATGCTCCAGCGAGTGGTTCGGATACCAACGTTCTCAGAGAGGCTATGATAGGTAATTTGAACCGAACTCTTCAGGCAGTGTCCGATTGGGGCGAAGCCAATTTAGTCGGTTTCAATGCCTCTAAAACCCAGGCGTGTTTATTTTCGGCAAAACGTAGTGCATTTAATCTAACTCCAACCTTTCGAGGTCTGCCTGTACCAATATCTGACCACCTTCAGCTCCTTGGTTTAGAACTCTCAGCTAAACTGAACTTTGGGAGTTACATCGAATCCTTGGCAAAAACCGCTGCGAAAAAGCTTGGTATCCTATCCAAGGTTAGGCGATACTTCACTACGGACCAGCTCATTGGTCTTTACCGAGCCCAAGTCCGATCCTGCATGGAGTATTGCTGCCACCTTTGGGACGGTTCTGCTGAATATCAGCTAGCTGCTTTGGATTCGGTAGAACAGCGAGCGAAAAGGCTCATCGGCGATGCGGATTTTTGTCGTCAGAGCCTTCGTCATCGCAGAAGAGTGGCTTCCCTGTCGGTATTCTACAGGCTACATTTCGGAGAATGTGCTTCGGAATTGCACGACCTTATTCCACCTGCTCCTTTCTTCCACAGGTCGACCAGAAGTAGGCGGGGTCTCCACCCTTACGTTGTCAGTATTCCCAAAATCCGCACAAAGCGTTTTCGCTCTTCCTTCATCAACCGCACAGCAAAAGAGTGGAATTCCCTGCCTGCGACTGTGTTTCCTGAACACTACAATTTGGCCGCTTTCAAGTCTAGGGTGAATGAGCATTTACTAGGCAAGCGTGCTCCATCGTAGGCCTCATCCTCGCTTTCCATCAGGCGTGATTGTGGCCAAACGCAAGCCTATATTGTATAAAAAAAAAAAAAAAAAAAAAAAAAAAAATATTTTCCTAATAAGTGTAGTCATATCAGTGAAAACTTTACTGGCTCATGATTTACCTGCATGTATACTAGCTTCATGTATGATTGTATTGCTGTTTGTTTTCCTCAATAAAGAAAAATAATATAAAATGAAATTATTGACAGGTATTGCCCGCTTAGAATTATTGAAATAACCCTAAAATACGAAAACGTTTTCTTTGGTTGGTCACGAAAAACCATTTCAATTCATTCATTTCTATATTTCATTTTTTTTCATAAAGTCCAACAAGCACACGGGACTAATAAATGTACTCGTATACTAATTAACTTTAAGAAAGTTATTAATTGGTATAAATCACTTTAAGCTTACGTTTCACCGAATTTTCGATTTTATTACAACAAAACACGTCCGAAGCTTTACATTACACAGCTGTCAAGTCAAACACACGGCGCGCGATGCAAAATGGCGCCGCTTGGTAAATAAGTTTACTCGGCCGCATACTAGATAGCGACACTAGTAGCGATAGCAGAATGTTTTTGGAAGTTTTCGATTTTGACGTGACCGGAATTGCCCGCTGACCGCCATTCCCCCATTCTACCATGTATTTACGTTACAATTCCAAACATTTCGAAATATTATTACATTAATCTGTTTAATTGTTAAGAATATCGTCCCTGCCGCAGCTTATGAAGCATCTGTTTGATAAGTAATTAACAAAAAAAGATTTATATACCTATTAGCAATAAATAACTATAAAACAATTATTATTCATTAAGTTTTTAACTAGTTGTATAGAAAGGTTAAAAATCCAGGTAGGTAATTCTAGGTTTACTTTGGTTTAGACTTAAGTATGTCAGTCATGATTAGATCTCGAGTGACGTCGTCCATTTGTGCCACAACTTTTTTGATTAAGTGAAGATTTCCGGAAATAATCGCTCTTAAAGTAGCAAAAATTGTGTCACCGCCCGCCCCTCTATCTTGTAAACCGTTTTTCCAAAAAATATGCAAAAATATGAAAAGGTAACGCTTAATAAATACTTTAACGAAAATTGGTTTGAACATGATCGGATATACCGTTTTTTTTAAAACGTTCATGGGGGCTTTATTCGACTTAACGACCCCGCCCTATATACCCCCTCTTCCCTCTTGGTGATATGTGAGATTTTGCTCGCCCCCTCCCTCGTTAATATCACGTACCGTTCCCGAAACAGGTATTTTTCATGTGAATTGATTAGTTTATATATTGACAAGTTTGCCATGTAGAATCCAGCCGTACTTTTATTACAGAAACTACCTATTTCTGTTATACGTATCTAATTTATAGAGGCCCCCTTATCTTTACAACACCCTCCCCTGCAAATAAGTAACTAACAGATAATATATTCAAATCTTGGAAGCTAATTCTAATTAATTTTCTGTGGTCTGATTTTTCTAATTCGGTTATGTACCTACATGTAGAGCTGCGAAGTGAAAGTATTAACTTTAAGCTGTCAAGAAAAAAGCAAGGGAGGATAAAATATTATTTTCACCTCAGCACCTCAAAAAGATAGGTTTTGCTTAGAAAATTGAGTGAGCAAAGTAGCATTTTGCTCACTCCGTGAGACAAAGTAACTTTTTAAACATTTTTTTTTAATGATGAGTACAGTCAAGGGCAAAGATATCGACACGGCCAAAGTTACAAAAATATGTATACACGACCTTAATGTTAAGTGCATACAGTCGTGTATACATATTTTTGTAACTTTAGCCGTGTCGATATCTATGCCCTTGACTGTACAGTGCTGAGTCCACTGACTGAATTCCTAATATTTAAACTTCACTTTGATTTGTCTCACTTCAACACGAAAAAAAGCAAGAGAAAGGATTAAATGTGTTAATTATAATCTTCAATTTAATTTAGTTAACGAAATATTCCCAAAATGTCAAAATTATCCCGCTCTTTTAATAAAGTTCAACCTCGTTGCACGAAAGGCGTTGCTTTGTTTTTTTTTTCGTGTTTTTGAGATTTGTATCATACTGACCCTATACTACGAAGTGCAAAATTCGAACTTCGTATCTTGCCGTCCCGCTGACGCTATATTATTTAATACGAGAGGGAAAGGGATTTTACGATACGAACTTCGATTTACGAATTTCGTAGTAGCCCCTCTGGATACTTTTTTATTCTGCAGGGCTACTACGAAACTCGAAGCTCGAAGTTCGTGTCGTACGGTCCCTCTGTCACTTATACTATTTAATACGAGAGCGAGAGGGGCGGTACGATACGAACTTCGAGTTTCAAGTTTCGTAGTAGCCCTGCTGAATTCAAAACCTCTCTACTTATCGGAGACTTTGAATCGTTGTGTGGCATTCCTAACTTTCTGGTAACTTTTTAGAGACATAATGGCGACTGTACGTATCATTTTTGAGTAAAGGTTTTAAATGTGATTTTTATATTTGTTTCTTAATAATCGGATTATTATATCGGATATTTTAAAGTTTTGTATTGATTTTGTAAATAGGTAGGTATATGTGGTTTCATTCTAACCTTTAAATTATGTTCTCGCTGCTGCTGAGGTGAAAAGTTGTATGTGTCACATGAGACCAAAGTTTTTTTGCATCTCGTGTGTTTGAATCCCTCACTGCTCTCAGGATTCTAACCTAGAATCACTCGCTACGCTCGTGATTCAATCATAGAATCCTTCGCTTACACACAACAAGAAACAACTTTACTCTCTTGTTGCACAAATAACTATTTTTTTACAACAAATATTTCTTTAACCGATTTCTGTTTTGCATTATATTGCCAGCAAATGCTGTAGCACAGGTAGTTACCTACCAAGGATGATATGACTAGATCGTAGGTAAGTGTTTATAAAACAAGCCCCGTCTACTAGTCATACTCGTATGTGCGATTTTTTGCAATTAATATTTAAGATAAATTCAGTTGTAATGGAGTGCGCGTAATATGACAGTACAGGTACCTATCGAATCATCAATATCTAACTATAAAAAAATGTTTCTGATGAAATTTAGAACCGATGAATTATTTCTCTTGCCATTTAAATGATTGGATTTTTCGTTAGATTTTTATATGAGAAAACTTATTAAGATCCCTGAATAAGCATAATAAATAGTACTGAGCTCAGACCTCCCTGGGAAAATACTGCAAGTCAATGGAAGACAGTTTTTGATTACCGATATACTTACATACATTCAATCAAGTGTAAAAATATATGTATCTAATTTAACCACTCGAAAATATGTTACCACGTCCTTATTACGTCGGAATAAGAGTCTGTAGTACATATTTTTAAAGGATTAGATAAGCCTATATTTTGAAACTACATTACACATTATGTGCAAAAAATTTATAGTAAAGATAATTAAAAAAGATACAATTTGAACGTTTAGTACCTGTTTGAAATTATTACAAAATAAGAATTTGCAGTGTTCACAGTAATTTAAATCAACGAGACAATAATAAAGAACGTGAACCTTCTCTTGCCTCCATATCGAACAATAGCTGTATGGACTATACAAACACTCAACTGTTATCTTGACAAGTTTGCCTCATAATATGTGTACACGACTACCCGATGTGCGCGAGCAAACATAGCTTCTCAGAAAAGTGTTAGCATATTTTAAAATGGAAACACTGTCAGATAGAAATGTATTTTCTTATGATCTACTTAGGAAGTTTGTCACTAAACTGGCAGCATATCTAATACGCAATTTCCTTATTCGGCTCATCACTCAGTGAACTGCTTTCCTTCCTACTCACTCGATTGACGTGCTCCAAACTTCCATGATGTCATCATCTTCCAAAATACCGACAAGCTTATTGATATTTCTAGAACTCATATTTTTGTCACATGATTGGCCTGAAAGTTAAAGAAAGAAAAGAAAGAAAGAAAATACATTTATTCACAACACAAGACACAACAATAGTATTAAGTACAAATAGACAACACGTAGGAAAGTATGTGTCATTGCGGTTGTGAATAGGACACTGGCTCAGCATAATGCTGAAAGACGGTCTCATTAATGAATAGATTTTAACTCATGTTGTAGTAAAAGGTTATACCCGCCCCAAAAGTATGAATCACAGAAACTAAAATAAGTTGTGAAAACACATAACATATACATACCCGTAAGTATTCGTAATTGTAATTATTCATGTAAGGGTCTCACTAAACCTCTTGGTCATTCATAAGTCGTAGTGTAACCAAGAAGACGCCACTGGTATATCGTCAGAAATTTTGATACGACGCCTAAAACTAAAAGTAACCTCCTCGTTTATTAGATTTTTAGTCCATTAAAATAATGAAGCACTGGAGATTATGTATACATTTAATTATGATTTAAGCAACTCTTGACTAACCTATGTTTTAGGAAAAATAAAGGTTTTGGGCCTTATAAATTACTGTTCGTCTAATGCAATGACTGGAGTGTTTTAATCGAGACCGATAGCGGAATCCTGACCATCACATATTGATATTAACTTATCAGAGATACAGTGCAATTGCCAAAGATATCGCAACGATTAAACAAGTTTTATATGAAGGAGACTTAAGGTTATGTGTCATTATCAATAGTTGCCGTTTAGTATCGAATCGATACATATATGAGACTATCGTAATATAGGTAATTGTACGATTGACGTAGAAAATGGAAGCATTAACTAAAGTGGTAGTCAATGATGTGATATAGCGCAGCTGCACTGTAGTGTACGCTACTCTGCCGCCTGCACATCGTCTTCTCAAGAGAGGGATGTTTTTACAAGAGGAAACTCTGGTTAAAATAATCAAATGCTGACGAACATAACATGAAATAATTGATCGCGATAACTATAGTATGGACTTATATTATTATGGAATACAAGAAGGTCGCGATTTGAATTAAAAAGTCCAAATACTTACCACACGACGACGATGAAAGCTAGTTACTACTACTGACGATCAAAATATAAGACATTTTTGGATACGACTTTAATTAAGCAATCAATTATATAACTTATTCCTATCCTTTGTTATACATATTTTAGCACAAACAAGTTCGTAATTGAAACTAAAAAATATAGTTTCAACTAATACGCGCAATGAAGTTAAGAAGTTTCAGAATTAATATAATATTTTATTCAACCGCTGCATAATGAGGGGTCTTAAAAGTACTGTGTCTAAGCCGAAAGGATTGGTCGAGTGGTTTAATTAAAGGATGAGATTTTAAAAGACTTAATTAAGTATGTATTAATTGTCCACAATACAATACTTGTCCCGCGAGTCAAAATAGTGACACTAACCAATATCTTAAAATTATAAATAAACATATTGCTAAATTATCTCTTTCTTACAAGTAGTTTATAGCTTGTTTAGTAGGAGAGTAAAATTTTTTGTAGTTCGTTTAAAATTTTCTTAAATTAACATAGACATTTAAAAAAATTGAGTAGTACCTACTGGATAAAATACTGTCTTCCAATCAATGTAAATGTTAACTTATTCGTCAATAAACGCTACAAAAACACCAACATGAAATTAACATCGTCCAAATTAATTGTCTGTGATTAATCAAATTAATTTAACGAATCACAATCACAAGGCACCAGAATGGTTTGGTATTAACTAATTTCAATCAATCAGGAAGCAGCAGAGCTCTTCTGTCACGTCATATTTGACAAATCCAGTCGGATAAAAGTAAACGACTATAACGAAGAACTTTGATGTACTGTACCAGACCACAGAATATATAATAGTACTGACGTACAGAATCACACCATTAAACTAGGAATAATCGAAGCTAAAAGAAGAGAAATAAATAGAACTATTTGTCATGGTTCATTTAGGACCCTAAACCGTGCTTGTATTATTGTCACATCGTAATGCCACAGATTATGTTATGTACGATCTTGGTACGATCTGAATTTTTCCAGGTATTGGAACGTGGCTGTCTCACTGTGACGTCATCTAGCGTATATCGTAATAAAAATATAAAAAACTAGCTTATGCCCGCAACTTCATCTTCGCGGATCTAGGTAATCGCGCGGTGGCGCCCTCTACCGGAATAAAAGGTATCCTATGTTGATTGTTGGGGTTCAAACTTCCTATATACCAAATTTCATCAAAATCGGTTCAGTGGTTTCGACGTGAAAGCGTAACAGACAGACAGAGTTACTTTCGCATTTATAATATTATATATAGTAGGGATTAAATACTCATCCAAATTCAAAATCGATGAGAATGGTATCTTAAAATATCCTATTCTTCCCAAAAATAAAACAAAAACTCTAGGTTATTTTTTTTTGGTGCATCCCAATTGTGAATTGAAATTTTTAAAAAATCTCAATTTACCTTTTAATGATTTTAGTGTCGGTAGTTCATAAAATATTATGTAAAAATCATATGTACACCAGTCTTCGAATTACATCACAATCGTCCATATCCAGATAAATTTATTTTTCAGATTCCCTGTTAGTGGCAAACTTAACTGACGTGGAAGGTGGCTCAGTACTGACTTCGGTTAATGTATTGTTGAAATGAAATTGAATTTATTTGCATTAAGCGTGGGATTACATTGATGTTAGTTATTCGTGTTATAGAACACACACTTCGCTATTTTAAGGCATGCAAAATTAATCGTCCTTAAACTAAATGTGAAGCTAAAATGACATAAACATGTCAGAGAATTAATAAAAACAATTACAATAATATATATTATTAATTTAAATATTTTCATGTCATAATAAAATATCACATAATCAAGAAAGCAATACCAATTATTTCCTAGTTATTATTGTTATGTTCTAAAAAATCCTTTACACTGTAAAAACATTTGTCTCTTAACCATTTTATTAATTATTTTCTAAATTTTGTCGAGTACTACCTTTTCGCAACGTATAACGATATTCGCCGAATTATTAGTAAACCAAATTTTGTTACTGTCGTGATTTGTCTAATTATTAAAGTTCATTTTGAAATTTGACCCGTGTGGTGTCGGGTTAGAATTACACCTCTCCATTTCTTCCGTGGATGTCGTAAGAGGCGACTGAGAATATAGGTTAAGGTATACCGTAGGCGACAGGCTAGCAACCTGTCACTATTGTACCGTTTTTGTCAAACTAAAAACCTAAAATTGCTAAAAGTGGCTCCGAAGCGGTAACGTTTCGTGTGCTCTGCCTACCTCATTTGGGAATACAGGCGTGATGTTTGTGTGTGTGTGTGTGTGTGACGTGAGTGTGTCTTTTTGAAATTCCAGTGGCATTTGCTTGCAACTCACTCGTGAACCTTCTTGAAATAATGACTTACATTGTCATCCTCAACCTTTTTAAAGTTGAAGGGTTTCAACAACTCTTATCTATATTCTATACTATTATTTTTAAAAGTTTTTTTTTGTTTGTTTGTATTGAATAGGCTCCGAAACTACTGGACCGATTAAAAAAATTCTGTCACCGTTGGAAATCTACACTATCTCTGTGTGTCACAAGCTATATATATAAAACAGTCCCTACAATATTTGAAGAGTTCCTCCGATTTCCAGATCCTAATTTGTTGCTTATGGGACCTAATTGAAGGCATACCTAGATGAATGCAAAAAAAAATTCAATTCGGTTCATAAATGACGGAGTTCTGAGGTAAAAACACATAAAATATAAATTTAAAAAAAAACAAATAGATAACCTCCTCCTTTTTTTGAAGTCGGTTAAAAAAATCTATGTACAGGAGTGAGCTACATTTTAAGTCTTATGTCGATATTAAAAATTATAATATGGACGATCCCAGAAATCTGGGTACCCAATTGTGTGATAGACTTGAAAAATGATAAATCCACGAGCTAAAAGTAAAACAATTTTAACCCTTTACTAGGCGAAGGGATATATTCCTCCCGCATCTTATATCGGTTACCGTAGTCAGGTTTTAACTCCAAACCTCCTACAAAATATTTTGTCAATCCCTGAAAATAGTATTTTATGATCTTCATTCACAACACGCTTCTAAATCGCGTAAATATCTTTGGCAGCCGTTTAAATTCACTTGAACTCCAATTTCAGTAAACTACGGAGAAATTAGAACACTTTCCTTAATTTTTATGAAACAGAAGTACATAGGTCGAACAATTTTTTTATATTTTGTAGATTTTGAGTGTTGAAAGGTAATGTAATCGTAAACATTGCTAATTATTCATGCATTATTGTGCAGAATTAGGATGTGGGTTGACATTATCCCATGGCCTTATTAGACTTTAACTGTGCGGGAGCTATTCGTCCCATGGCCCGATAAATTGTCTTGTCATGTCATAAAAGATACATTATTAGATTTTAAAGCGTGCCGTGAATGAAGGTCATAAAATAATGTTTTCAGTGATTAATATAATGTTTCGTAGTAGATTGTGGGAGGAATATATCCCTTCGCCTGCTCAAGAATATAATAAGACAAAATCGAGTATGACAGTTAATTACTTAGACAGGCGATGGAACAACTGTAACCCACATTTTTATTTCTGGTTTAAAGGAACATCTCCGACTTTCGTAAATACATTTTTTACAAGGCGTTCAATACGGTTGTAACAGTATATAAGAACGTATGAAGACACGCTAGTTCTTAGGGGCCTGGTAAAGGGTTAATACGGAACCCTGAAAAATCATTTTAATTCGTTTTGGTTCAAAATATTTACCATTGGCCAAAGGGCCTGTCAGTCTTTCAAGTATGACTTTCTTTAATGTTTACATATGTATTTAATGTCAGAGTTAGGTGAGTGTAATCGGTTTGCTAGAAGCCATTTTTATCTTATCTATTTAGTGCTCTCTTCTGATTAAACAATGAGAGTAGGTGATGACAAGAACAGAAGGCCGGGGGCTCGTCCACGGAATACCTTAGACACGACTGTCTAACAAATGCGCAGTAGTATATTTACACCTTATCTGTCCATTTGTAATAGTGCACACAATGTACTTACCTACTTACAATGTACCCACACATACAAGCATTTGTAGCTAAAACATCATATCACGCAAGAAGTTCAAATGTAAATGTTTGATAAACTTATATAGTTACGTTTAGTGAACCACTTATGTTTTACCATTTTTATCGATGTTCCTATTCTATATCAATAACAGAAATAGTATTTTATACAACCGTTGTTTATCGAGGGGGTCTTGAAGACGAGTATCGTGTTTCAGCCACAAGGCCGTGCCGAGTGGCCTAATTAAGGTACACGATTTTAAGACTGACCATTGAACTAGGCACCTTGGCACTTGGCACCCATTTACAGTGCTTTCATTGTAGCATGGTGCGGGTGACAGCTAGCAATATCACAAGACTAGAGAGTCAAAGTGTCGAAACTTGAGTCGATAAAAATAATAATTTTAAATCTTAATCATAATTAATGTAATCATTAATCCGATTATTACGCTATTTTTTATGAGAATATTAGTGAAATTCTAGCCTGGAATATTTTTGGCCACTTAAGTAAGGCTAAACGGAGTTTGCAAGAATATTCGTTACACCAATTAATAAGTATCTATATAACTCAAGATCCATTAGGTCCCATCACTTAACGTTACGTTACATGCATACTACGTTTCTTCATTTAATTGTGCTTTGAATTTAATTTATTGATTATAAAAATCTGATAGCTGAAATTTATTTCGTATAGCATACATATTATAATATACATATTTCGCATAACATATTTTAACATAGTTCTTTATGTTCAAATATTTTGCGCCAGTCATATTCAAGCTACAACTGAAATATACTTCCATATATTGAGAACGCAACAACTTTTTTTGACTAAAACGAAACGTGCATCAAGTGTGACCCGCACCATGCTACAATGAAAGAACTGTAGATCTCACTTCTTTTGTCGTTTAAGTCAACAATCAAGGCATATATCATAATACTAGGTTTTGCCCGCAGCTTCGCTCGCGTTAAATTTGGAGTAATATACATTTACTTTCTGCGATCCTTTTTTCGTGTTTTGATTAATTTTCGGAGGATTACATGGAAATACAAATACGGACAGATTTTCTTTTAGACAGATGGTGCAAATTTTGTAATACAAAAATCAACCTACATACGTAATTAATTATGATTCTTACCAGCTTTGAAACCCTGCTTCGCTGATTCAGAGTTGAAATTTTAGAAAACGTTAAAGTACTACGCGTTTCTTTTGCCCGCGATTTCATACACCATATAGGATTATATCCCGAGAAATTGTAAAGTAGTGCACCTCTGCATTACTTTAGGTCCATCTATGCCAAATTTCACACCGTAGCATGCTGAACGGTTGTGTTGCTCCGAAAATGAGCTCTGGTTGAGTTCGAAACGCGTCAGTGGTGGTGCTAGATGGATTTGTGTGATTTGTGTGTTCTTACAGTGTGGAGATGGAGGAACTGCATGAACACACATTGCATGGTCACAAAAGTAGCTATCATAAAGGTCGCGCGTGGGCAAAGTAATTGTGTCAGCTCGTTGAACGTACATGTAAAATTTCGTATCTATGCTGTCAGCCCTTGAGGAGTTCCGTCATCAGAAGACGACCCTGGCTGCAGCATCAGGCGGTGTATATAATATAAAAGCATTGTCATTGAAATTTAACAATCATGTAAAATCTTTTGCGTGTGCCATTAACTTTTGAGGAGTTCCCTTCTACGGAGACGATCCTCGCCAGGATGAGCAGGATGTCACTGCTAAATAATTGTTACCAGATTTACATCAGTTTGCCAAATCTCCAGTCCCCAGTTTTATTGCATTAGCTTATGCGTTTTCTGATTCAGTTGCTATATAAAATTCTCTTTATTCGTTTTATCCCGTGGGATATTCGGAAAATCTTTGAAACAGTTTTTACCTATTAGTATTATCTACCTGCATGCCAAATTTGAAGTCCCTAATAATTATAGTTACGGAAATAGGGTCATTAATTAAAAGTGAAAATACAAATCCCATTTATTCACTATCCCGTGGGAATTTCGAAAAATCCTTTCTTAGCGGATGCCTACGTCATAACATCTACCTACATGCCAAATTTCAGCCCGATCCGTTCAGTGGTTTGGGCTGTGCGTTGATAGATCACTATGTCAGTCAGTCACCTTTGAGTTTTATATATTTAGATGATTGAACATTTTACATTTTACATTTATGTTTTGTGGGATATCATTACATTTTAAACCCCGACGCAAAAAGAGGGGTGTTATAAGTTTGGCCGCTATGTGTCTGTAAGTCTGTGTGTCTGTCTGTGGCATCGTAACTTTTATGTGTTAACTTAAAATACTTATAGCACATGTATTTTTTTTTCTTTGCATGTTCGATGAAACAGAAGTTAGTTGTGGTTACCTATAATTAGATAAACCTATACCTGGAATCTCTTCTACTCGATATTTATGTTTTTGTATGATGTATTATGTGTTGGTGATCCTTAATAAATAAATAAAATAAAAATAAAAAATAAACGGGTGGACCGATTTGAATGCGTTTTTTTATTTGTAAGCAGGTTTTCTAGTGATGGTTCTTAGACATGTTGTATCAGAATCGGTTAAGCCGTTTTGGAAATATTGAACTTTGAAGAGACAAAGGAGCAAAAGGGGGTTTCCCAACTTTTTGTTGGTTAGGTTAGTTGTACAGAAATAATTTAATTTAAAAATTAAAATTAAATGATAAAAATTTACTAGTTTCTGATTTATTTCTTTGTGTTCTCCCAATTACCTATCTGGATGTCAAATTGGAACTTTCTACATTATCTGGAACTGAATTAGAGTTTTGATCTACATATAGGTGAGTCAGATGAATTATCAAATTAGGCTGGAAGTGTCTACACAGATTATCATATAGGTGAGTCAGTGATAAAATTACGGTTTTTGAACGTTAATATCTAAATCACTGTTTGAGGTGTGTGTATGAAATTTGAAGTATATGTGTAACTCGCAAGTCTCAATAAATGAGCCAAATTTGACATGTTTATGTGAAATAGTTTTTGATTTATGAGGGGTCAAAAGTGAATCCAATTCTCCAAATGGTTCGGGTAAAATTACACACGGTGCTGCTCGCCAGTTATGTTAGCTTCAACTTGGCTTGACACTTGACACACTGCCGCGTGTCTAGATTGGTAACTTGTTATGTACCTAGTTAGTGACTTACAGATGGTCAATTCATGTTTCCTGGACTATGGTTATTCGCCAGTGAACGCATGGTCAAGTAAGTTGCATATTTCTGGATGCTACTTTTCTAAGTCCCGTAAATTATTTGAGCGCCTTTAACATCTTCATGAGAATTACTTGTTAAAATTCCGCTTCTTAGTCAATTTAATCACTTAATCGCCAATAGACGCATGTTCAAGTAAGGTGAATATTTCTGTATGTTAGTTTTTTGTCACGTGTCCATCTGTCTGTCCTATGTCAAACAGGTTTTACAGTCAAACGCTTGGAGCTACAGTCCTTAATTTTTCATAAGATAAGCGCAGTTTAAGACTGTGGAGCACGGTTTTAGCGGGGAAGAAAGGTAAATTAATTAGTGTAGATTAGTACCCAAACTCATAGGTACCTACCAATTGTCAAAAACAATTAAAAAAATTAAAGTTTTTAAGCCTCTCAGGGGAAAAAATCGTGTATGAGCGAATTTTGGCATAGTTGTAGGGAATGGTGTTTTAAACCACATACTAAAACTACTGATGGGTGGGTGTGGAGCTAACTTGGGTGTAAATGTCCCATTTTTTAGCTTTTCGTAAATAACTCGTAAACGCTGACCCACAGCAAAAAAATTTTTAAGACACAAGTAATCAACATAAAATTCTCTACAAAAAAGATTCTATACATTTTGTCTCCAAGATCAATATTTCACGAGATATGGTGGGAAGAAGATGGACAATAAAAATAAGAACATTTCTTTAAGTATGGCGGGCAAAGAAAAAAGCCTACCATGCAGCTAACGGTGAGGGTGAAAAAAAGTTGACCTACCCCATTGAATTGAGTATCGTTGTTAAGAGCTCGTTGAGTAGATGAATTTCGCATTTCTGTTTTAAAAATATTGGAAAACAACATAATGAGATTACAAAAATTTGTTACGAAGAATTTTTAAACTATTGACCTCTTAACTTAAAATTTAGTGGAATGTTTATTATTTTTCATCACACTTGCTCGTCAATAATGTTATTCCATGCCTGTAAACTAAAGGACAATGGCCTCAATTGTTCCCGCGGGAACTATAATTTTACCCCATAAAAATTTGCCACGCTTCATGAAACTTCGTCATTTTTATATTTTAAATTTATATCAAATTGTTTTGCAAAAATTTTAGTAAATATTTCTAGCAAGCTGGAAAAATCTGGCCGTAACCATTTGAATTCTTAACTAAACACAGTTCTTAGCATTATCTATGGCAGACGACTCGAAAAAAGTGTACGAAAGTGGCAATCAGGGGGGCCACTACTAAATTCGAAAATGGAAGTTCATATCGTTTTCCTGACGCTAATATTATTTAATACGAGAGTGAGAGGGACGGTACGATACGAACTTCGATTTTCGAATTTTGTAGTAGCCCCCTGTATTGGCGGGTAGACATTATTTTATTCAGTTGTTTTCTTAGCGCCTTTCTTTTGCCGACCTGTGAAGTGTTTGGACACAAAAAAATATTTTTTTGCATTTTTTTCCTCACAATGTGATGAAAATCATTGTGTGTATCACGGGCCGTAAGGGGATTACAAACTCGAGTCATTAAAAGCCCTTCGCCGCCGGCGTCGGGCTTCTAATAGACTCTCGTTAGTAATCCCCTTCTTAGGCCCCTTGATGCACAATGTACTAAAGTATAATCTTACAAGTAATACCATTATATTTGATTTTTTTCTTTTGCCTATTATTTCTGAGACATACGGAATCCTCGGTGCGCGAGTCCGATTCACACTTGGCCGGTTTTCTTTATCTCTTTTCAGATCTCTGCGCAGACCTTTGCCGACGATTTTCGATACAGTAGCCATTTCTAGTAGGGACTGTTTTGATAGAAACTGCGTAATTTAAATCGTAACTCTCGCACCGTTCAAAACCCGCCCTTCGCAGCGTTTGGCGTTTAGTCAAAGAAATAAATTTAACGCGGCCCTTATTTTTGCTCATGCGGACTACAGAGGTTGCTTGATGAAATTAAACTTCGCCTATTAAAAGTATATGAGTAGAACATCAAACTATTATTCTGACTGTCACATTGACTTGAAAGGGAAAAGAGTCTTTAATAATTTTTAAAGCCGTTATCAGTTAAGAACCTTAGGGTGATTAAGGAATTTCTCGGAGGGCGAAGTTCAAAGAGGTTAACATTTGAGGACCAGATGGCCAAGTGCGAAGCATGAGGTCCCGGGTTGGATTCCCGGCCGGGGCAGATATTTGTATGAATAATACGAAGCTCGGGTCCTGGATGTTTATGTATTTAAGTATGTACTTTACATATATAAGTATGTTTAACCGTTGCCTAGTATCCATAGTACAAGCTTTACTTAGTTTGGGACTAGGTCAATTGGTGTCAAGTGTCCCATGATTTTTATTTATTTAATATTATAGCCCGTAGATGGTTAAAAATAGTTAGAAAAAATTGTGTTGTGTGACAGACTAATAAACCAAGCCTGCACAACGGAACTTTTCGAGGCCATAGTTCTGTATGGTTCACTCCACCGATGTACTAGATATGATTTTATAATGAAAATAATGATTATTAGACGTACATTTAAGCTACAGCAACATCGAAACATTATATTTAGCCAAGGCCTGATTAAAATTTCAGAAGGGTATTTCATGGGGATTCATGCTAATGAATGACTTAGTATTTATTATGGAGCGACACTAGATGCACTCGTAAGGAACGTGTCCGTAAGAAATTGATTTAACCACGCTAACTTGACAACAAAGCAGTGCGTATTGTACGACTTGGGCCGCGCGTGACGCTTTGGTTATTCGATACATTCAATGTGACAATGGACACGCGGCCTCGGCACCCGCCGCCGTCACGATCACGGACCGGATAAAACCCCACCTGCTTCCTTCTCATATATACAACTTTACAACCCACTGTTACAGCAACATGAGCCTATTAACACCGTAAGCAACTGCGATTTGGACTACGTCTGATGTAGGCTTCTCTACCTGCTGGAGAATAGCCGGAAGATTTTCTGCGCGAGTTTATGTTATTGTGTTTTTTTTTATTAAGAGACCCGAGAGATTTGCGAACGAGCACGTGGGCCATCTGATGGGAAATGATCACCACTGCCCCCATGGGCAGCCCATGGGTACCCATGTACCAAAGGTAGTTCTAGGGAAAAGTAAGTGTAAACTTTACGTGTTCTTTTTCAGATAAAAAGTTAGCCTTATCTGGATTAACATAGACAAGGCTACTTTTATCCTGGGAAAGAGCTTAAGTTACCATCATGGGGTGCAGATGAAATTGCGAGCAACAACAAATGCAACTCTTAGGGCCTGTTTCACCACTTACCGACTAACTTTAAGTGTCAGATAAAAGTAATGCCGTCTTTGTTTATTCGGAAAAAACAAACAGAGACGGCATCACTGATATCCGTCACTTAAAGTTAGTCGACAAGTGGTGAGTCAGGCCCTTAGGATCATAAAATGTAAAAACTTTTTTCTATAATTATAGTTTGATATTGGATAGCTACCTACTTTGCTGATGCTACTGTGATATCAACACGCAGAGCAACGGCACGAGCCATATCACAGGCTCACAGCTAACTTTTGTCGCGCCGTAGATGTTTTATGTAGGTACCGTTTTGCAAAATGGCGTACAAAATCAAATCAATAAGGAAATATTAACGAAATGAGACTTATGACTGGAATGGAAAGTAATGCCGTGTGATTGGTTTTATTTTTTTGAATGATTTATAGTAAGTAACAATAAAGCACTCGAAGGTATTTGGTACCCGAACGACAATTGGATTGCGACTTCGTCAATATTTAAGGCCCTGTGGGCCTAATTTGTGAGATAAATGCGCTAAAGACCTCCTGTCTAAGAGTCGCCTATTCTGTTACCATTTTACTTTGACCATGACCATGATAATGACGATGATCTGGCTGGACCATTTCAAGTCTTCAACAATGCACGGTATCCTATCCCGAGAAACCTTGATTTTAACTACTTATAAGTACATTGGTACAGTCTAGTTTATAAACTTGTGAGTAAAAATTTCATCAAAAAATATCTGACACGACTCTCTTGCGTAGAAGCAGGTGGTAGGACCTTGTGCAAGGTCCGCCCGGATTGCTACCACCATCTTGCTCGCTAATCCTGCCGTGAACCAGCAGTGCTTGCACTGTTGTGTTTCGGCGTGGAGAGTAAGACAGCCGGTGAAAGTACTGGCACTTGAGGTATCCCATCTTAGGCCTCTAGGTTGGCAACGCATCTGCAATTCCCCTGGTTTGCTGATGTTTATGGGCGGTGGTGATCTCTTACCATCAGGAGACCCACTTGCTCGTTTGCCATCCAGTCGTATAAAAAAAAAAAAAAAAAAGCGTGTTCAGATATTTTTGATCAAATTTTTGCTCACAAGTTTCTGAACTCGACTGTACAAAGTATTTAATGTCGCGTTTATAATTGACGATGGGTATGGGTAGGACAAAAGACGCAAGGAAAAAACTGAGAGACCCACACCCCGCCCGTTGCCCCCAACTCGCACTTCGTTCTCGGAAGTTCATGGAGCTGGACCCTTAAGATATTTTATATCGGCCAAGGCCGCTGCGAGGCATTGTCTATGTAGTGTAATCATGGCATGAGATATGCAAAAAGACTGCTAAAAGTATTAATCCTAATAATATTTATTTAAAAAAGTGTAGGGTTCTGTACTAACATGTATACGGTGAATATAAGTCTACCAGGCTGTGATAGTTATAATTTTGATTATGACCATGATTTTTTTTAGATTTTTCAAGCCAACGGTTTAGCTTGTAGGGGGGGGGGGGGAGGGGGGGGCGGATAACTTGCCGCTAACAAGTTAGCAGTTTAAAACCTAATGGATTTGAATTTTGGAAAATTTACTATTTTTGATATACATGTAGTATGTATGTATATTCAGCGATACCCCACACTTTAAATTTAGACATGAAACAAAATTCATCCCTGCTTTACGTGTCCTTTCTGTGTAACGTACCTCCTACCGTACTTTATCCGTGCATCGTACCGTGTACCGTACTTTTTCGACGTGGTTAAAGTATATAATCATGCAAAATTACAATTTTCTAGTACCAGCAGTCTCTTAGCTAAACCGTGGACGGAAGGACGGACGGAAATTCCGAAACTGTAAGGGTTCCTTGTAAAACTACGAAACCCCTAAAATGGCCTCGATTGATAAACATGCGGAAGCACAGCAAAGTAATCTTATAAGGGTACCTTTTTCACTCAACTTCCGGAGGATAGCGTGCTTTCTTTTAAAGTAGGAACTCCTGAAAATATATAATATTCATTCATAGCCGAGATTAGAAAAGCATAACTGAATAAAAGCTGAGCCAACTAATAACCTCTTTAAAGTTTTAAATTACAATATGTTATAACGGGAATGGCAAACAAGCGAGATTAAGTTTTGGAGGGCCACCGCACCGCTGGCTGAGGCTGCTAGAGGGGAGATAACGAGCCAGTAGGTGGAAGTAATGTACACAGCCAAGCAAGATAGGGAACGTTGCAGAATGCTAATATTTGGTGGCGTACCTAACCTAACGCTACCTGTCTGTGGACAACCGTAAAATACATCCCGTGTACCTTGTACAGTCGAGTTCATAAACTTGTGAGCAAAATTTTCATAAAAAATATCTGAACACGATTCTATTGTTAACGCCGTAGAAGCGTGTTCAGATATTTTTGATCAAATGTTTGGTCACAAGTTTATGAACTCGAGTGTACATAAATTCAGAACAAAATATTTTTACCCAGTTTATGGTTATTTTTTAACGTTACCGAGTTCTAAAACAAAATGAAAACTGTATAAAACTTACATAAAAAGGAGAACCTAATCTGAAAATGTCGATTAGTACTTGAAACTGTTTTACGCATTCCACATTACTTAATAAATAACTAGAAATTCAACATGACTCAGACATACTGAAAGATAGCAACTAACATTTGGACCTACCAGTTATTTGTTCGCAAAGGAAATAAATTGATACCCAGAAGGTCCAGGTCCAGGGCCACAAAATCTTGTCTTGCCGCAAGTACTCGTTGGTTTGTACCGAGCCATTTTCGTTACTACTAGCGCCATCTATCAGCACACTCGAACTACGGCGATCATTGATCAGGTATAGCGACATCTAGTAGAAGTGACGCTAACTAGCAACGATACTTGTAGGTTGATTAACATCTTTCGTTACAGAAATAAATACATCTTTTAATTTTGCTTTCAGGAATATCTGAGGGGGTTTTATTTACCTTTTTAAACTATTTTCAATACTTTTATATTTTTTTTCTGGAAGAGAAGAAGATATTTTTGTCCAAGTGCTCTGCTTCGTCTATGGTCACTGACGAGAGTTGGGACTGTGTTTGTGAGTGAGGTAATTAGCTGCGCTATCAGCTGTCGACGGTATATCGTCGGTTTCCGGGACATCCTGTATAAATAAATTGTAGTAATAGAGGTAGGTACGTATTTAAGTTGAATGAAATTATGAATATAATAAATTCGGAGTCCCAATGATTATTGTCTCAAAGAAAAATCATTAGGATGTCAAAATGTATGAGATACATTTTCGAAGTTTCAATAATCGAATTTTCAATTTTATATGTACTTTGGCGCACCCCACAGACAGGTGGAGTTAAGACACGCGAAGTGTGTCAAGGTCGCTGGACGGGTTAAATAATGGGGAATGGATGAAAATTTTAGAAACGCTTGAAACTTTTTTTATCGATAGGAATAACCTTTCTAATTAACAGAAAAAAATATAAGATTTTTATGTAACATTAATTAATTTTAAAAAAATCGGTCAAGTGCGACTGCGAGCAACTCTCTCATGAAGGGTTCCGCACCTCGATACAATGTCTTAAAACAAATAGTTCAGTAATCATTTTCTGTAAAAAAATCTAATACAAGCTTTTTTGTTGTCGGTACTTTTTGCCCCTGGTTACCAAAGTAGGTAATCGTCAAGACGAATCAAATGAGACTAAAACCGATGCGGTCGTGTCGTTTTATTACAGAGTTCCTATGGCCAACATCTAACTTCATCATCAGATCAGCTCTACGTCATAATAATATTGCATTGTCATCGGATTTACACATGCATGCAAAATTTCAGCTCAATAGGTTGAAGATATCCGCTTCAAATTTAAGTTGAAATATTAATTCCACCCGAACAAACATAAAGAACTACGAGTAGTTACATTATATTACAAGTTAATTAAAACATATCACCAAAATGTAAGCACTAGGTGCAAGTATTTTGAATAAAGAACAATTTTAAATTCTCATCTTCTATGGCTGTCGCCCTGTCGGAGGCTGAATGGGTTAGTCTCACTTCGTCTAAAAAGCAACTGGTCTATGTAGCATGTGGTCTAAAAAGCAGCTGGTCTAAGTAGCCAGTGGTCTATAAGGCAACTGGTCTAAGTAGCAAGTGGTCTAAAAGCAACTGGTCTAAGTAGCAAGTGGTCTATAAGAAAGCTGGTCCAATTAGCAAGTGGTCTATAAAGCAGCTAGTCTAAGTAGTAAGTGGTCTATAAGGCAACTGGTCTAATTATCAAGTGGTCTATAAAGCAGCTGGTCTAAGTAGCAAGTAATCTATAAAGCAGCTGGTCTAAGTGGATACTTGTTTAATTCATTATTATTTTTTAATTATCTTACTATATTTTCATTAGTAACTAAGTAATTATTAATTTATATCATATTCATAATACATTATAATTCTGTAAATTTATTTTCCTCACAGTCGAAATGAAAAGTAGAATGTTTAACTCGGGTAAAATTAAGTATACCCATTTTACCCTCGAACTATTTGCGCCAGAAATATCTCAGGTGGGATGGTTCACCTTCCACCCTGGTTATCAAACTAAAAACGAAAGCTGCAGGATTTATTAGAAATCATATTTCGAGTAGAAGCTATCCTATCAGACTATCACACATAAGTATGCATGCCAGCAAGCAATCTAAAATTCAAACTTTATTACGTGTATTTTATTGTTTATTCCGCCTGCAGTTTGACTCCCATTGATTTTTGATGTTGTAAGTTAATTTAATTTTATCCCACAGGAACACTTTACCGGGATAAAAATATTCTATGTCCTATCCTAGAAGACACACACTGAAATTTTGCACCGACCTACCTGCGTGCAAAATTTTAGCAAATTCCGTTCAGCTGTTTACGCGTGATTGTAACGAACAAACAAAGTTTCGCATTTATAATATTAGTGTGAAGTCGTAATGAAACCTACTCAAAAAGATTTCGTACGTATGGTAGTGAGTATAGGGAGACTAATTTGTGTTTAGACCAGTTGCATTTTAGACGAGAAGCGTTTTAGACGAGTAGCGTTATAGACGAGTTGTATTTTTAGACCAGTTGCGTTTTAGGCGAAAAGCGTTTAACACCAGCTTCCAGTTGCGTTTTAGACCACTTGCTACTTAGACCAGTTACCTTATAGACCACTTGCTCTTAGACCAGTTGCCTTATAGACCACTAGCTACTTAGACCAGCTGCTTTTTAGACCACATGCTACATAGACCAGTTGCTTTTTAGACGAAGTGAGACTAACCCGGCTGAATAGCGCTTTATCTACATGCATATCAAAACTTCCCTATTATATGTTCAGAAACAACTTTCAAATGGCCTTTATTAAGAAACCTGGTATCTGCGGGTGCATCTTAATGTTCACATTAAAGTACAGTGCATCTTAATGTTTACCTTAAAGTATCGGTAATACTTTTTTTAACAATGCATATCTGTACATATTGTAGAAAACAAGTCAAAGTCAAGTCAAAGTCAAAATACAGGCCATATCTGATCAATTATAGAAAACTTATGATATGCATGTAGATAAAGTTATGTATGCGGCTATACATAATTAGGCATTAAAACATTGGTGTGATCTTAGTATGAAACTCGCCTTCGGCTCGTTTCATAAAACCACACTCGTACTTTAATGCCTCTCATTATGCACCAGCCACATCAATAACTATTAGACTTGCCATACGGCGCGGCGCCCGGGGCAGAAAAAATAAAAATGGCGCTAATTCGGCCGAATGGCGCGTACTTATTATGAATTAGATTTTTGTCCTTGTAAATATATAGTGTTACTTAGTATGAATTATAACGGACATATTTTAATGTAAAAAAACATTACATACAGCGGCTGTGAGTGCTTAATGAGGGCTATCGTTTTTTATCTCACTAGATGGCGTACTGTTGCGTGAGGTTTTTAAGTATGGCTTTCAAAGTCTGTTATTACGGGCGTGAAAACAAAGTTTAGATTAAAATCATATTTAATACACCTTAAAACTGTACCATAAAAATATCGAACATGCCACAGTGTTGCATAGTCCCCGTTTTGTTCGGAAAAAAGGGAGGACAAAGGTTTCCGAAAGACAAAACTGTCTTAAAACACAGACATTCATTGCCCCGGAACGCATATTTGCCATAATTAATTTCACATATTGCAAAATATTCACAAAATTATTCTAATTATAAATAAACCCGCGTAGCTCACCCAAAAACTATGAGATTTGACAATTCGGAGACCTCACGCTACACTAGCGCCTCTAGTGGCGAATTCATACGCGATAGCCCTCATTGAAGTTGGCTTTTGTGAGGTGTATGTAGTGTGTGTCGGAGGTTTTTGTATCATAAATTGTTATTTAGTCTTAATGCTGCACAAAAAAATAAACCACGGTCTTAGAGACAATTATTATAATTATAGAAGGTTTTATAAAATAGCACTAATAAAATCGCAAATTAATAAGTAGTTAAACATTTAACAACATAGGGTCACGGGCGTTGCCCCTAGCAACTGACGGCCGTCATCTTGGCAGCGTAGCAACCAAAAACCGCTGAATGAAACACGTTTCTTGTATACGACCCCCTTTAATTTGTAACTTTATTTTATTTTTAATATTTGTTGTTGTAGCGGCCACTGTATTACATAATCTGTGAAAATTTCAAGTGCCTAGCTATTACGGCTCAAGAGATAGAGCCCTGTGACAGACGGACAGACAGACAGACAGCGGAGTCTCAGTAATAGGGTTCCGTTGGCACCCTTTGGGTACGAAACCCTAAAAACGAAAGAGATTTTTTTACCGACAAATTACGATAAAATCAGAATAAAAAAATAAAAAATGTGTCTTTGACTCGTTCGTTTTGACAGGTGACACTCTTTACCGGTCCGGATAATTCCAACATGGAAATACCGACCCTGTTGTGAAAAACCCTAGTACTATAAGTACCTACTACCAATGACATTTCAAATTTTATAACAAAAAATTGAACCGACTACAAAAAACCATGAAAATAATTTTCTACCAGTCTGAGGTCGGTCGGTGCCTCAGGACGAGCCAGCAGGAGTGGATCTATAGTCATCTACCTACCTACGCACGATATGTTGGGCTTCAATCACTCCTGCTGGCTCGTGCTGAGGCAACGACCAACTTCAGACTGGTTGAAAAACATATTCATGGCTTTTTGAAGTCGGTTCATTTTTTTGTTATAATTTTTTTTTCACGCTTTTTTGTGTAAATAATCTAAGATACAATAGTTTAATATCAACTGCTCGTCACCTTTTGCGAAAGATTGCTTTTTCCGATTCAGAGACGTTCATTATTGAGGAGTCCTGGTGCTTCACCACCCGTTTTACTATATGCGTTACAATGACCATAAATTACTTAGTTAATTAAAATTCAACCCGTGAAATACTTGTTGTTCAGTAGTAACTCCGATGGTCAACTTTGGTCTTCATCATCACTTGCACTTCACCGAATGATGATTTTCAAGAGCAAATGCACGAGTTACTACTAAATATATCCAATTTACTATAGGTGTCCCTACAACATTTGAAGAGTTCCCTCGATTTCCTTAAGATCCAATCATCAGATCCTGATTTGGTGCTTATTGAAGACCTAATTGAAGATATTCCTAGACGAACGCAAAAAAACATTTTCAAATCGGTTCAGAAATGACGGAGTCCTGAGGTAACAAACATAAAAAAAATACAACCGAATTGATAACCTCATTTTTTGAAGTCGGTTAAAAAAGGTACTTTATGGCTTAGATGTTCAAATAAATGTACCTAATCGTTAATCTTACCTATTTATTTAAGGGTATGATTTTATTGATCACCTAATAAATGCGTTTTCGGCGACCTAATAAATAATATTTGTTCCTAAAATAGTAGATCTGTCACCTAAATTGAATCACCAAATAATATTAAAACGGTTACCTAAATATTATTTAAAAATTACTCGGAAATAATATTGATCATCAAATAATTATATTGGGTTCCAAAATAATAGATGTGTCACTAAAACTGGATCACCAAACAATATACAAATAGCTTCCTAGAAATTAATTATAATCACTAGAAAATCATATTGATCATCAAATAGTCACAGTGAATCAGGCGTTACTTTGCGGAGGTCCATATCAATGAACTAAAATAATATTTATATTTATTTTAGTTCATCAAATAATTGAACTGAAATTTGACGATAATGATCGCTCGTTCCCTAAATACCAGAATTGCAAAATACAAGATTGCCAATTTACCCGATTTCTGAAATACTAAATTTCCAAAATACTAGATTTTCTTGTTACTGTCTTTCTTTTTATACCGGATTGCCAAAACAACGTGTTCTCAAAACATAGTTCCATTTAAAAACCGAATTCCCATAATACCAGATTTTGAAAACACCAGGCTCGCAAAACACGACGTACTTGAAACACGTAGTTTGTTACTCTACCAGAGACTCTAAATACCAGATTGCCAGTTTATTTTATTCTCAACACACAAGATGCTGATTATACTTGATTTTTGATACCCTTATTCTTAAAACACCAGATTTTTACTTTACCTTACCATTTACCTTATTTTTAGGTTACCATGCACTGCCCAGTGTAAATCTTGCAAAGGTGGCTGTATAAATCAAAAGTAAGTTAATATAATATTCAATGCAGGGTTATTTTGTATGCTGGCCACTGATTTCCACAGGTAAGCACAAAATTTTAGATCTAATGATAATCAACTAGGCACAAAAATAATTCAACAGTAATCTACAGCACAGCAACACAGTGCGTGTCTAAAATATCCGTGATTTTGTAGTATTGGAATAGCACAAGTACTTCAAAACGACTTTTCCTTTTCAGTTCTACATCTGCCGATGAACCGGACTTATAATTTTTAATTCAAATATTTGATAAAGATTGATGTAAGTAGTCTTTTTTATTTCAAATGTGAAATATCTATAAGCTGTAGTCCTATCAGATAAAAAGCTAATTTTTAAATAAATTCGCCAACTACTAAGCAATATATATTACATCTCAGAACCAACTATGCCGGAAACGGTATAGTTTTTATTTTTTGTCTTAATAATTACTAATTTTAAAGAAATTATATTTTTTCGTAACACCAGGAAAACACTTTTTATTCATTTTTTTAATAAATTAGGTAATTTCTTTCTTCTTTTAATTTATCATTAAACATTAAAATCAGAGTACTAGTTTCACTTGAAAATTTCGTTGAAATTTATTTGTAAGAAAAGCGTGCACAATTAAAATTAAATATTTCGTGAAGTATGAAAGGTATGGGTGTCGGGTTTTTTTTAAAATACTTGTTATTAACTCAGAAATATATATAGATATGCATTAAACCATTCATGTTGCATACAACATACAATGTTTTAAGCAATCAAGTAAAAACTAGCAATCAGGTAAGAAAAAAAAACTTAAGATGGCGTTTTTTGACAAAAGTTTTTAGTAAATATTTTGTAAGTATTTTTTTGTAAGTAACTTATATAATAGGCTCTCATTTGAGATATTAAACATTGAAATCGGTCTATTAGTTTAGCTTGTAGAATTTTTTGAAATATATTAAAGAAGTGGCGCCATCTCTGTTCCTAAGGGGTGAAACTTCCGCTGCTGCGGGTCAAATCACTCAGTTTAGCCTGTACTATCGCTGTGCAAAGCGGCTTGCTTTCTTCACGAAGTGCAGCATTTATTTTGTCTCTAACAAGTAGGTATGACTAAGATCTCTTTAACGGTTAATAGCATCGAATTGAAACTTGGCACGGATATAATATAATATTTATTTTTCATAAAAATGCAAATACAGTAAAAAACTACAGTCAGTAAAAAAATATTGTAGTTATTGCAAATGATTTTTTGTACAAAAATATTTTAGTGATTTATTCTCATCAAAAAAACGAAAATACGATTGTTACATACATTCACTGTTTTTATGTTTATCGCAAAACTAGAAAATAAATTACAGTATAAATTAAGTGGGACCTGGATGAGTGAGAAACCTTCATAGCTGGAACTCATGGTGAGGTCCCGATAGTTTAGCACTGAATTACCTCTGTTAGTGGTATAAAACAAACCTCTATATCTGGGATTAGTTCTTTCGATTTTACCGTCATAATTACCTCTATAGTGTATTTTACCTTTTTTACTGAGACTTCATTTTAAAGAATACTTTTTTATAGAGGTATGACCTCTGCAACTGAGATAACGTTAATTTATTTATTTCTCTATAGTACGATTACTTGGAGTTAACATTTGACAGATGGGCAGTAAAAGCATTAGAAACTTTGCACATCTATTATGAAATGTCAACAATTCGTGACAAAACATATTTGATAAAATTTACATCCTTGAAAAAGACAAACTAAAATGATAGATTTTTTGGTTGACGCATTTTCTACGCATTTTTGTACTGTTTATAAAAAGTATTTTTTTTATTATAAAAGGTTAAAGCTAATTATGATGTTTACAAAATACGTTATTTTATTTAATAATTGCACCTCCATAACGGAAATAACCTCTATTCACACCTCTACTTATTAATGGAACCCTCCGTAAATCAGACAGATAATTTATTTATACCTGGATATCTGAGACACTGGGTAAGTGGAATACCTCTATAAGAGACAAATTTGCAGGTCCCTTAGTGTCTCAGTTACCCAGGTTTCACATTTTTAAATAAGTTAGGGTTTATTTCTTTCGCACCAAAACACACGTATCGTATGATGAACAGATGTTTTTACTGTGAAATAAAATATACTCAGCGGCACAAAATTTGGCCCACTCTACGTACAAAATTACCTATTACTGCATACATTTGAGGGCCAGATTTTTTGCCGCTCAGTATATGTACCTCAGATCATACAAACAAGGGAGATATGCCATGGGGGCGTGGCACGTGCGAACGCATCTGACGTAAAACTAGCTTGATGCGAGTTTCTGTCATCAGTCAAATGTCAGTCCCGGTACAGCTACACTACTCTTGATTTTTGACAAAATGCCGCGTTGTTCCGTGGCTGTTTGTAATAATACCAGATGTAACGTGAACTATTAAAAGATGGAATTTCGTTTTACACCTAGAGACTTCAATATAATTACGCAATGATGCGCCGCCCTTTTTTGCATGTGAAATAGTAGTAACTTTATTAGTAGGTATTGTTGCATTTTTAAGTGTGCGTGGGAAAAATGAATTTGTATGCCGTATTTGAAGTTTATTTTTTTATTTTTTTGTGTTAGTGAAAGGAGTGGGAGACATTTGGAGACATGCGTACTCGTAAAATGAGCGTATTGGGGCATATCTCCCTTGATCGTATGACCTGATAAACAAGTATGCATGCTTTGATGAAATTAAAATCGTGCCTTGTCAAACTCAAGCTATGGGTAAAACGTGTTACTGCCACAATAGCCATGTACTGAAGAGTTGAGTACTCACTGCCAGTGGAAAGGTCCAGTAATTCCCTCTCGCAGGCGATCTTTAAGGGAACGCTGTCGCGAGGGCCCTGGTCCTGGCGGCGGCAGCGTAGCAGAGCCGGGCGGCACAGCGGGAGCGGCGGGTGCGCCGGGAGCGGCCGGCACAGGAGGCGCGGGAGACGTTCCGGGCGCGGCGGGCGCAGCCGGTGCCGGCGTCGGCGGTGCGCGAGCCGGCGACGACATCGCAGCCACACGAGGCGCGGTCGCACTACCAGCCGCCAAAGCACAATAACATCACACTGCACCGCCACACACCTCTAGAAACGCGCGCTGCAACACAACAGAGACATTCGAAGCCAAATAAATATAAATAAAGCTAGAAGCTACATACATCACCATAATAATAGCAAGCGAATGAAAGAACATGCGGGATAAAGCAGGGACATGACCATACTTAGTGAAACATCATGCAACTTATGAAATTTCCATACGCCTAAGCGGGCACAGAGCAATATGTCGGAGAACAACCAAGTTAAAATTAAATATGCATAGTTTCCAGGCGCTTCAGTCACGCCTTAATTTCTGATTATTATGAATAGATTATATTTTAATAAATGACTTTAATGTAATAGCATGAAATATAACGCAATGCGAAATGTTGTTTTACATCGAAATCATCAGTCCTAAAATATCCACGACTGTTAGCGAACCTAGTTTAGGATTTCTTAAGAGCGTGCAAACAAAAAATTGCCCATTCAGGTGGTTTTGAGGATTTCTCTTCTCGCTCGAAATAATCCCTCAAACTAATTACAAACTCCTGACTCTGGGAGTTCAAAACAGTCTTTTTATACCGTTTCGGCATTTTGCCAAAAAATGCCTAAAAATAACAACAAATTGTGTAAATAACAACAAAATGTTTTATTTTGCAATACCCCGGTTACTATCGATTATTTCTGGAAGTAATTATTACCTACTCATGATAACAAGTAAATTTAACCTTTACTCGAAATCCACGTCTTGACATGTCTGTTCAGGCTCGTCCTCAGGATGAACACAAAGCTGGGCAAACGAGACGGTGAAGACCTGAGAGTGGGGGAATTTGGAATGGGGCGTAGGAATCACCGGGGGCACCTACTGGGGGGCCTACAGGTCTCGTTTGCCCAGCTTTGTGTTAAAGTCCCCTATAACAACCGTGAAATGAGTTCTCGAGCTATGTATGGCCCTGGAAATATCCTCATACATAGGCTCCACCTCATCGTCAGAGTACGTCAAGGTCGGAGCGTATACCTGTATGACCTTCAACGAATATCGTTGGGCCATTCTGTCTGAGTACATACAAGGCACGCTACCCTGGTCGACACACTCGATCTTCACCACGTTGTTCCCTTGTGGACCACCACGTTGTCCAAGGGACTTGTGAACGATAAACCCGACACCTCCCTGAGACTGGCGGTCGCCCTCCCGGACTTCAGGGTTATCGTGTCCTCCCCTCTCTACGGACTTCTGACAACCCTATTATTCCCCATCGTAACCTGCTCAATGCTTCGTCGAGTTACAGTATCGTTTCGTCGGTCTGCAGTGTTCGGCAGTTATATGTTGCCAGGGCCAAAGGTTGTCTTTGGTAGCCGGGCCTCTGCCGTTTATTAACCCCCGTTACCATGGCCGCTACCGGACCTAGGAATAGCATGGCCACCGGGGACTAGGGGTCTAGGCTGATTTTGTGGGTTACTTTTTATTCGTTTTTAGAGTTCCGGAGCCAAAATGGCAAAAACGGAACCCTCATAGTTTCGCCATGTCTGTCTGTCCGTCCGCGGCTTTGCTCAGGGACTATCAATGCTAGAAAGCTGTAATTTTGCACGGATAGATATGTAAACTATGCTGACGAAATGGTACATTAAAAAATTCAAAAATATTTTTTTAGGATACCTTCCATAGACGTAAAGTGGGGGTGATTTTTTTTTCTCATCCAACCCTATAGTTTGGAGTATCGTTGGATAGGTATTTTTAAACCATTAGGGGTTTGCTAATACGTTTTTTCGATTCAGTGATTTGTTTGCGAAATATTCAACCTTAAAGTGCAAATTGTACACACATCTTATTTCAGTGGCAAAATTGTCGTAGATTTTTTGGTCTTGAATTTCAGTTTTAAGTATACTTAATTTTTTCGTAATGGCTACTGAACCCTATTTTGGGCGTATCCGACACGCTCTTGGCCGGTTTTATTTATCTTGTACCATTGGGTGGGAAATGCCTTAGTCGCCACGCTTGACAGACGGGCTGGCGACCGCAGTTATACCAGATAGTTCGCGGAGGATGCTGCTGCCCATCCTACGGTTTATCCCTTACTTGGCCTATCTTACGACACCTACGGGAACACACACACACAGTAGGTACAGACAGTCTCCTTTTTCCTGTAACAGGCGCAGGTAGCGGGGTGCGCGCCTTGGCAGGAGTCACAATCACAAGGTTATCCTTGCCTATAAGCTTTCCACCTTCGGCTTCCGACATGGTATTAAGTAGTAACAGTTTATTGTTATTTTTATGTATTTCATCGGCTCATTTGAAATACTTACTGTCCCTGGTTTGCTAAAACGTGCTTTTACTCTGAAAATGTTTAGACATCACGCCAGAATTAACAAGAACTAGGTACGAGTATAATAAAATTGTAAAGGCAATTTAAAATACCTATCTTAACAGATGTAAGTCCATAAATGACAAAGTGAAGTTATATATTAAACTAGCTGGTGCCCGCGGATTCGCCCCCGGTGTAGTTTTTTTATTTTATTTTCTAAATCTTCTTTTATAAGAACCTTCTCCTGACAACAGCAAACAACAAAAAAAAGAATTAGCGAAATCGGTCCAGCCGTTCACCAAGGACCAAGGGAAATAGGGATTAATTTTTAGGGTTCCGTAGTCAACTAGAAACCCATATAGTTTCGCCATGTCTGTCCGTCTGTCTGTCCGCGGGTAAGCTCAGAGACCGTTAGTACTAGAAAGCTGTAATTTGACATGAATATACATATCAGTCACGCCGACAAAGTGGTATAATAAAAGTAAAGATTTTTTTTTAGGGCACCTCCCATAGACAAAGTGGGGGTAACTTTTTTTTCTCGGCTAACCCTGTGTTGTGGGGTATCGTTGGATAGGTCTTTTAAAACCATTGGGGGATTGCTTAGACAATTTTTCTATTCAGTGATCTGTTTGCGAAATATTCAACTTTAAAGTGAAAATTTTCATTGAAATTGTTGGGTGGAAAATTTTTAAAAACTCAGAATGGTAGTAAATGTATCAAATTTACAAGGAAAATTATAGCGGCTAAGATTGCTTGAGAATTATTTGTAGTTTAAGAGTAAATAGCAGTCTAAGGTATAAAATTTACCTAAACTTGGAAGATTCAGTACACAATAAGAAATCCTTAGAAAAATATTACTTGATTTTTTCGTAATAGCTACGGAACCCTATCCTGGGCGTGTACGACACGGTCTTGGGCGGTTTATATTATACAGATTGCAAGCAGACATACATTTTCTGATAGGTGCAGGATAACAGATCCATGTAGCTCTAGAAAGTAACTATTTCTGATCAAAATTTCACAACAGTACTGCTGACACCGAAGCCTGACATGAAATCACCAGCCCTGGGACTCCCTCTCTTCCTCAGACGGCAAGGACCGGACCAAAGCCTATTAAAGATATTTTACGGAGAGACGTGCGCTAGTAAACACAGAACCTTATTTTGTAGCTTTTCTAGCACCAAGCCCGTCTATTTTTTAACTAAGTAACTACCCCGGGCCCGTTTCACCACTTGTCGGCTAGCTTTAAGTGTCAGATAAAAGTAATGCTGTCTTTGTTTGTTCGAACAAAACAAACAGAGACGGCATCACTGATATCCATCATTTAAAGTTAGTCGACAAGTGGTGAAACAGGCCCTAAATGTGTTTTATTAGTTTTTATATCCTCTCGGATATAGTTGGCTGAGAAATTCCTTTAGCGCCCTAAGATGTAATATTATTTGTAGAGTAAGAGTACAAAACGTTATTAGACTTATGCCTTATGTCATTTAGAATAAGTCAATGTGGCAATGAGTAATACTTTTTTTCTGATACAGGAACTGCCATAAAAATGGTAAAGAGCATGGTCGACTATACAAATGTAGGGTAGAGAGGGGCACGTTGAGCAATTTTGTTTTTATCATCTTCTCATTTCATGAAGGTTTACATTAGAAATATGATACCTGCTTTGATTGTTAGGAAATTTACATGGGAATAAATGGTTCTGACTGTTTTTTTTCTACTCTTTATTGTTTAACAGAATAAGTATCTAAAGTGACTAGTCAGACATGCTCAACTCGCCTTAACAGTGAGGTAAGTTGAGCAAGGTAAGAATAACATACCTGAAAAATGAAGTCACCATTACATTTATTTATTTTTATCAAGAAACAACAATCAGTCTTATAATTAAACACATTCAGAAAGTTTTTGTCTCGTAAATCACTTTTTAGTCGTGTGTTTGTTACTAGTTAGGTATCTTATAATCTATTTAATCTTCACTATAATCAATACCCCTGGTGTTGCAGATGTTTATGGGCGGTGGTGATCTCTTACCATCAGGAGACCCACTTGATCGTTTGCCATCCAGTCAATAAAAAATAAAACATTTTTCTGCAGAAAAAAACATACCTAGGTGTTTGAGCCTATTGTTGGACCACATGTACTTACTAGGATTCATTAATTTTTTTAAATATCTAGTTAACGTCATTCTTTTAATTTGTAATTGCAATGCTCCACGAGCCTCGTGCTACGTTTTTTTAGTAAATGATAGGTTATAATAAAATGAGTAATACTTGTTTATGTTAATTGTGTTTTAATACCTATGAAACACAATAAACAGGCAAATTTGCTGAGTATTAATGCTTTCCTGTTTCCTGAGACAGCTCTCTATGCAATTTTAGAGGAAAAATACTACAGTTTGGTTGTTTTACTTTTGAGTCAGAACAAAAACAAACGAAGCCTGCGACTGCGACTAATTCTTGCGCCACGTGGCAATTAGTAATTGCGGATTGTGTTCTCCTTCCGCGGACCTCAATTTCCGCCATATTGAGTCCGCGTCACATTTTTAGTTTTGGAGATTATTTTGATTGCCCAACTTACCGTCTTGCTCAACATGCCCTGCCCTACAATACGTGCATTAGCAATTTCTTAACTAAAACGCCTTAAGTTTAAGGAGCTAAATTTCAACCTGATCAAAAACGCGTCAGTAAATCCGTATTATACATATAAGAGACAAACAGTTTCCAATTTACAGTACCAAATACCCTCCGTCGGGCAGTCGGGTAAAAGTATTTTTGGTCAGACATACTCGTACTCGCAAATAATATAATATCATCAATAACAAAAATGAAAGCACTATAATATAAGTACATAGAAGGAACGTACGTATTTGTACTGTAAACTTCGAGCGAACACACCGAAACGATAGGCCGAAAGCATTTATCGATCTGCCCTTAGTACCGTCCCGCTTCACCCGGACCCCACCCCCTCTCCTGCTCGTCCCGCGAGCCTTACGTAAGCTCAGCTGATCATACCAACCCAGTAACCTTGACAACGAGCCTTGTGCTTCATTCCTGGATGTGATGTGTTTAACCGTTCCCAGTAAATTTATACCTATAGCTATCGCAGCTATCGTTAGATGACAACGCTGCAAACCAGCATAAGACAGTTAAATAAAACACTGAACTTTTTATGATATGACTCTACTACAGGGATGGCGAACGAAGCACGCGTTTAAGGCATGGCAAGCGACAAAAGAATTTGGACACATCACTAATAAATATTTGGATTTAATGAACTGTGAATTCAGACATAATTATTAAATTAGGTACACCACGGATCACTTACTTATTAAAGTCGAGGTATGTCCGAACTGTTTCGAGCCAATCCATTCGAGTTCACCTTCAAAATGAGCTATGGATTGACTCGAGACAAGTCGGCTATACCTCGACGATTAATATGTGAGTGACCCGTGTATCTATTTTGATAATTACGTCACTAATCAATAATCATCCAATGTGTGTACTTTATTGATAAGTAGTTTGATTTGGGTTAGGCTCGAAATCTCACATTCGCGAAACGTACACTTTCTCTAAAAGTGAACTTTCCGCTTGCCAATTTGCTTGCAATTGGGGTACTTTTGGAAAGGTGCACTATTTCAAAAAACTACACTTTTCTAAAACGCACCTTTTTTCAAAAATTACATTTTCCCAATTGAGGCACTATATCTAAAAGTAGACCAAATCAAAAGTGCACTTTTACAAAGCGCACACATTTGGTGTATGTATGTATATAATACACGCCGACAATAATTGAAAAAAAAAAAAAAAAAATTTGGGGTTACATTTTTTAATAGCTCCTGTGTGGGGTTCTTTTGAAGATCTTGTAAAAATGGTAAGGGTCTTCAAATACTATTTTTCGATATAATTAACAGTTTCGGAAAATAATCGCTCGGAAAGTTTATACATATGCGTCAACCCCCCTTCTAACTTTTGAACCTATTGTGAAGGTATACCTTACAGTCTTACACTAAGCATGACTTTACTGACATGCGCTTGCCCGGCTTTATTAAATAGCAGAATAGCCCTTGAAAAATTGCTCCCAAAGTTTTCAGTTTGAAACTATAGTCAAACGATTCCAAGGACATATGATCAGTTCTTAGTTCTTAAGACGCAATGTACTATTATGCCACTTTACTTACTTACTTTACAACACCTTTGACAGTTGTTGTCATTGAGATGGTACCACGTTACGTACTACCCGCAATTTATTAGATAAACTGAAAACATTAGCCTCCTTTTTTGGTAGTCGGATAAAAGAGGAAATACGTTAATCCAGGGTGTCGGCTACCTCCATATTCAATTTCATCAAGGTCTGTCCAACCCCAGCTGTTCTTGAGTTATATTATAAACAGTGTAACTAATACGACTTTATTATAGACATAATCTAACTACGTAATATATAAAATTCTCGGGTCGAAGTGTTCGTGACCAAACTCCTTTGATACGGCTTGACCGATTTTTATGTTTTTTTTTTGTGTATATTCGGTAGGTCTGAGAAAAGCATGTAAATTATTTTTCATACTACTTCGCGGACGGAGTTTAGATATAAACATGTGGAATTTTAATTTTTGGTGATCGAATTCGTTGTAGACTATAAACCTGCGTTCTCATCCAAAATACATTAGCATATTTTACAAATTTCAATCGGACCACTTGTGATTAATTAATTTTAAACATTGCAAGTTAATTAAAAGCTTGTAAAATATATAACATTCCTACATCTAAATAAATAAATAAATCTGCAGGCCTGTGCCTTGCAGTGAGACTTTTCACATAATATAATATATTATAAGCCGAAATGTAAATCTGGTGACAATGCAATAATCTGGTAGTGAAATTCTGGTGGTCTAGGCAAGAACGTCTCTGCAGGACGGAACTCCTCAACGGTTTATGGCATCGACTTGAAATTTGGCACGCAAATGTAAGGCCTATTTACACTATAAAACTTTGTTGTACAAGAATCGGCAATAAATGTATACAATAATTTTGTTGCAATAATAGTATTCAAGGATTGAACCGAAGCATTTACACACGAGCAATAATCATTAACTTGATCACAAGTATTGAATACAAGTAATGACGGGAAATAATTTCTACCCTACTTTGTTTACATTTATGACATTATTGCACGAAAATAATTGTATACAAGTCTTGCCAAGTATAAATGTTCTAATTGTACAACATTGATATTTGACGTGTTGCTGCAATTATTGCATGTATTTGCAGCCGCAGATTTTTATTCAAAATTGAACGTTCGATATGTGGTAAAAAAAGTGAACTAAAAAGGAAAACAATCTAAGGAATATTGGTCATATAATATGTACCTATACTGTCGTAAGAATATTCTAGGTTCAGGATAGCCCCTTTTGTGGTTACTCATTTATCATTATAAGAAAGCGTGTGTAGATAGGCAACTTCTAGTGGCATATATAAAATATGTACAGTCAAGTGTAAAGATATGTATACCTAGTGTCATCCACGAAGACGCGTGATTTTGTCAAAATTAGACATTATGACATTGTAATAAGAACCACGGCACGCGTCATCTTGAATGACTCTACCTACATACAAGTATTGTTAATAAAAATCAGTAACCATTTAAAACTGCACAAAATTGGAATCATCCTAATGCTAATTATTATGTACACATTGAAGAACTCATAAATATGTATACTAAACGAACTACCAGTTGTTAGACTCTAACAACTAGTGTGTCTAACAACTGGTAGCATGGTGTACGGTTGTATCACTCTGAAGATGAGCTCTGGTTGAGTTCGAAACGCGTCAGTGTAGTGTGGTGGTGGTGATAGATGTGTTTGTGTGATTTGTGTGTGTTCTTACAGTGTGGAGGTGGAGGAACTTTGAGACTTCGGGATGCACTAGACTGTACTTTCAAAAACGTAAAATACATATAAAGAAAGAAAGAAAGAAAAAGAAAATACATTTATTCACAACACAAGACAACAATATTATTAGGTACTAAAAAAACAACACAAAGGTATGTGTCATTGCGGTTGTGAATCGGACACTGGCTCAGCATAATGCTGAAGCGTTAAAAACACCCCAGAGCTGATTTTCAGCCAGCACCGTAGGCAACCCTCGGGCCGTTATAAAGACATACTACACACCATTAACAACATAAGACTACATAAATAAATAGATAATTTGTAAACTATAAAACCAATTTATTGTGTGACTTTAAAAACATAAAAATAAAATATCAAATAAATATAAATATCATTTTAAAAGCTAGAGTGACCTATGTAGGTACACTATATTTGATTCAGGTTTAGTAGTTGGTATGTATTTTTACCACCTCCTGTTATATGATGACTGCGCACTTACTCCATCATGAGCTTGGGCAGTTACTCGCAACATGGTTAATTAAGACCTTGCGTATCATCCAGGTCCAGAGTACTTATGAAGACAAATCAAACGAGCCCAAACTCGACGGGATTATATTGTGAAAAAAAAAGTAAATGGAGCGACAATTCTTGCATTTTTTTTGGGTTAAGAAATTGCATTCACTAACTGTAGGCGTCTGTTCACACCTATGCTAGTATTGAATAAAAGTTGCTTTTTAAATGCAAGAATAACGTTAGGTTTTAAGGGCTGTTTCACCATCCATTGATTAGTGTTAACTGACGGTTAAATGTGATGCCGTCTCTATTTGTTTTGATCGAATAGACGGAGACGGCATCACATTTAACCGTCAGTTAACACTAATTAATGGATGGTGAAACAGCCCCTTAGACAACAATTTTTTTCTGAAAAAAATTTAATGTATGGAATATGCCAAGAAAGTTGTATAATGTAAATAGGCACTAGTTTGGATGACAATGCACGTACGTAACAATCTGCAAAAAGCTTGTATTAAAAATGAAAATTTTAACAAAAGTCTTATTTTTAAAGTCAGCTTTGTAGATGTAGAGCAGATGTGAAGTCGATAAGTAATACTTAAGAGTTTGGATCCTTCAACGAGACAGCTAATAAAACCTTTTTAAGAAAAAAAATAAGCCGCCGAAGAAACTGAAATGCAAAAAATAATAATGTTTTAATGTTTATTTGTTTAATAATCCTTTTTTCCTTTCTCTCCTATTTAACCTTAATCTAGGTAGGTACCTACTATATGATTAGGTACTAGATTAAGGTTGAATAGGAGAGAAAGGAAAAAATATGAAATAAATAAAAAAGGTTTATTATTTTTCGCTTTCCGGTTTTTCGGCGGTTTAAATAAATAAAGATTTCTGAAATTATCGCGATTAATACATGAAATAACTACCTACCGAATAATTCGTTTAAGTTTGTAGTCGGATTTCTATTGTAATTGAAAATAATAATGCTGAAATACACAGACAGACACATTTTAAGTAGGTTTAAATAAAAAGGTAAGATTAACGATTACATTTATTTGCACATATCGAAGCCATACTTACATATAAGTACCTTTAAATGTCATTGGTAGTACTTATAGTACTAGGGTTTTGCGATAGTCAGCCCTGTGTATCTTACGCACACATTGACGCGTGTACAGACGTCGTCGTGCTTATGTAGATTTTAGAACGCGTATTTACGCGTAGTTACGTCGTGGCCGCCGCATGCTCCGGGTATACGCTTTCCAATTAAAAATGAATTATCAAAATCGGACTACTCTGTAAAAAGTTATGCGTGGTCATAGGTACATAAAAAATATATATATACGCGTCGACTTGAGAACCTCCTTCGTTTTGTTCGTCGGTTAAAAATACTGATTTACACCTGCACTTAGAGATTGTAGTTACAAAGATTAGCTTATGATCAGAATTTGTCTTTAGGTACATCTTATCAATGAACCCCGTAAAGATAATAATAGGCCACAAAAATGTAAGAAGAGATAAGTATAACATTGTGTACAGATATTGTTATCGTTGTGGTTGATTGATATATTTTTGCAACATTGCTGAGATTAATTCTAAGTCGCTACATTGATTTCATTTCTGTGTACTTACTTACATAAGGATTATTTTATGGTAGCAAATAATGGTCAATAAATATTAAGAATAACCACCGACCAGTCTCGATTGTAGTGCTACATGGCGAGTTCAGGTAGAATCTACTAGAAGTATAAAATGCCGGACCGGACGCGTGAGGCTTGCTTAATATTTGACCCGTGCCGCTCGATACAAACGACCTTGCGGCTGTGGCGCGCCTGCTCTTTGCCGAGTGGCGCCCAGCGTAGGGCCCGCGATCAGCTGTTACCCACCCACGCGACTTCTCCGTCAACAAAGCTTTTGGGTTTATGCCTGTACTCGACATCTACGTCAAAACAGATAATCAAATAGGCGTCACTTGAAAATCGTGAAAACTTTACCACATTTAAAAAAAAACTGTTTAATTTTGCACAGTAAAATAACAATACTTTATAGAAAATTATATATTTTTAATCACTCTTATCGTTTTGATGTGACCGCAATTAATTCAATTTATTAATAGGTACGCATAACCGTCGTAAGTTATTTATGTTTTTAGCATCTTTAAACCAATTTACAAAGATGTAAGCTACCACTTCGAAGTACTAAGAATTAATTCTAATAAATTGTTTGAAATGATCACACAAAACACAATTTAGATTTAAAGTAAATCGTATTTACTACGTAATAATGACTGATATATTGCTATTGTACGAACGGTTGGCAGTGATCTTAATGAATAAATATGCATTTATTAATGAATATGGAACTAATTTCCCTAAATGATGAAAAACAATGACTATGAGACATCATGGAACATTAATAAGTCTCTATCTTCTTCATGAATAAGATGAATAATGAAGTGCATTTTAAGCATCTAATGTGGTCCATGCATCGATGCAACGAACCGCAGACGATGCACAAGGTTTGAGAGAAGAAGCGCTGGCTGGAGGTTATACGGCATAACGCTTACACGAACTGCCTCGATGGCTGGAAGCGTGCAACTGATGTTAGATAGAGATAGGAGCGCCGGGCAGGGCCAGGGTGCGCGGGTGGCGACCGGCGGCTCGAGCGCCCCGCGCCGCCCAACGTAATCACAGGACGGGTTTACGACACCTACACTGATGCCATGCCATATAGGTACAGTGGAGAATTTGACACTTCAGCACTATCATAACTCAAGACAAGTAGCAAAATTCCCTTATAATATCAAGCTTACCTGACTAAAAGTCATATAATTGGCATATAAAAGATTTTTTATTGCAAAATACCTTTTAGTGGCATAAGTGGGTTTTGGCTATATGTCTCCAGTTCTTAAAACTTTGTCGTATAAGCGTTATAAAGCTGAATAATATGATTTTTATAAAACGTCTGTCGAAGATTCTTCTTATAACAGTCAATTATACTGCCTTTTAGCCATATAATATTAAAAGCTTTGTAAAGGTTTCGTAACATACTTTTAAACTTGTAACGGTCATATACGTACTCAGGATAGTTACAAAGATTATTTTTCTTATAAAAGTCTGTTATTATGAAAAAGTATTTCTAGTCGTTTATAAAGTATTTATAAGAGTTAAATTTTTTTCTAGCCACTTCAAACTCAAAACTCAAACCCACAACAATTATTGACAACAAAAAAATATATACCGTCATTAAAAGTATACTACTCTTCACATTGTCATATAACTTTTTAATACAACCAATGTGGCCATTTAACTGACGATAAAACTGTATCTACTGACTACACGAAAATCGTTAAAAATTGATTCGGAAACGTCGAAAAAAGTACTACTTATAGAAGAAAGTAAATTCATGAAAAGTACTACTTATAGAAGAAAAGTGAAACAGAAATACGAAGTGATGGTACATAAAAATTAACCTACCACTATTTCTTCGTCCAAAGCGATACTAAATTTAAAAACCCAACGGAAAATGCCAGTGGTTCCGTACAAAATAAAAATAAGACTTGTGATTTGAAGCAAAGTGAAAATACTGATAACCAAAATAATGATAGTAGTAACGAATACGAATGCGCAAATAAACTCAACATGTTCATGATTAATTTATCAAATGTAATGGTATGCCGGTCAAACTTGGATAATTGCAATTGTAACTTCATCTTTTCTTTGCCTTATTCCCTTTATTTGGGGTCGACCCTCCTGGTTCTCTTGCGTCAGGACCGGATAATTGCAATTGTAACATTTATCTCTTATTATAAGATGTGTGATTTGCCATGGCCAATTGGCCAGAGCGCTTTTTGTACTCGTACATAATACAAGTCATCTCTGCATAAAAACTTGTCCACATCCAATAAATCAATCTTTTTCTTGATTTCGACAGATCTGGGAAAAGAGGTTCACTTGGTCATTAAAGAACCCTAAAATCAGTCATTATGGAGAAAGTATGGCACATTATAGACCTTTATAAGGTATTTGATTTTATAGATATCTTATATACTTATGTTTTATAACTTGCTATAAGACTTATACTAGCAATTATCACAGGCGCGACTAATTAATTTAATTATTTTTCATAATAAAACAACTTCTATTCACGGGCGCCTTTAAAATACAACATAAATCACAATAGATATTCTCATAAAAAAAAATAAAAAAATATGGAACCGACTACAAAATCCTCGAAAATATTTTTCTAGGTACGTTCTAGCTTGAAGTCGGTGCCTCAGCACGAGCCAGCAGGAGTGGAACAATAGTAGTCTACCTCACCTTCATACTATGGGTTTCAATCCCTCCTGCTGGGTCGTGCTGAGTCACCGTCATCAAGCTAGTAGGTACGTACCTAGAAAAATATTTTCAAGGGTTTTGTGGTCGGTTCCATATTTTGTTATTTTTTTTTATTTTTAAGGAGTCGGTTTAACTTTTTTGTTAAAAAAAATCTTTATTTCTCACTTTTTAGTGATTCGTAGCCAAAGAACATCTTACAACGATTCCATTAAGCCCAAACACGACTAAGTTACGTTGTTTTATAACAGAGTTCCGTTGCCTACCTTCTGGATTTAGCATCAGATCAGTTCGAAAAAATCATTAACTTAAAGCTTCTTCTTAGTCGCTTATCTAGGCATAATCATGATCGTTTATATACGAGCGAGCATTACTTAGCTTTGATGAGTTCCATTGGTCATCTACGGTCTTCTTCATCAGGTCCAGGTTACCAAATGATACTTTTTGAATGTAAATGCTTATCTTAATGCTAAAAATGTCAAAATCGCTATACGTGTGCCTATAAAATTTGAGGTTTGCCCTCGATTTCCCTAGGATCCCATCAGCAGATCGTGACTTGGTGACAATGGGACCACCTCAGAAGAATACGCTTATAAATAAAAAAAGAATTTTGGAAATCGGTCCACAATTGGCTGAGTAATCGGCGAACATACATAAAAAAAATACACACATTGGAACATAGAACCTCCTCCTTTTTTGAAGTCGGTTAAAAATGAGCCGCCACATGAATTTTGATATGAAATACATAAAAGTCGGCCAAGTGCGAGTGCGAGCGACTCGCGCATGAAGGGTTCCGCACCTCCGTACAATGTTTTAAAAACAAATAGTTCAGTAATAATTTTTTGTAAAAAATTCTAATACAAACTTTTTTGCTGGCGGTACTTTTTGCCCTTGGTTACCAAAGTAGTCGTCAAGACAAATCAAATGAGACTAAAATCGATGCGTTCGTGTCGTTTTATTACAGAGTTCCTAAGGCCAACATGGTCATAATAATATTGCATTCTCATCGGATTTATACATGCATGCAAAATTTCAGCTCAATCGGTAGAAGATATCCACTTCAAATTTAAGTTAAAATATTAATTCCACCCGAACAAAAATAACTAGTTACATTACATTACAAGTTAATAAAAATATATCCCCAAAATGCTGAATTACAAACGCTGAATAAAACACGTTTCTTGTATGACGACCCTCTTTAATTTTTAACTTTATTTTATTTTTAGTATTTGTTGTTGTAGCGGCCACTGTAATACATAATCAAACAAATTTCAAGTGCCTAGCTATTACGGCTCAAGAGATAGAGCCCTGTGACAGACGGACAGACAGACAGCGGAGTCTCAGTAATAGGGTTCCGTTGGCACCCTTTGGGTACGGAACCCTAAAATTCTAATCATAAATAAGATTACTCAGTTACCTTAATCAAAATGATGACTGCTTAAAAAATACAAGAATTGCACAGAGTTTTATGCTGCATCGCTTTACTGAAACACAATAACTTTTCAACGGTCAATTTTTCTTGTAAACGGTTCAAACATGACAGTAACAAGGGCATTCGCCCTTATAAGCATGGTTAATATGATATTTATAAGGAAACCACACTTATTATTGGCCATAATAAGACTTTTAAAAGGAAAATTTGGTAATTTATAAAGCACTAATATGATTGCTATAAGTTTTATTACCTTATAGAGACAGAATATGGCTGTTTTAAGAGCAAAATTTTTGGGCTATAAAGCCATTATAAAACCAATTTTTGTTACTTGGTTTAATTTCATTATGACGAATGTACTTTACCTTCGAGAAGAAGAAGAAGACAAACTCAGTCTAACTTCAGTACAACGACAAAGAAATGAATATTAATTACACTGGTTTACCATACTATCCTCATAATAACTAGCTACTAAATTAATCCGCACCGTTTTCATATACTAAAATCTGGATTCGTAAGCCTATCGGATGCGAATAAGAATTATTCCAAATTTAACTTAATTTATACGTTTTATACCGTTTTCTAGTTTGCCTTATTCGTAATAAGCAGTGCGAGCCGTTACAGCTTACGCTCTCACAGCAAACAATATCGACATACGGTCGTCCAATGATTCGCAGTTAAAGGCTCTAATAAATCAATTCTAATAAGTAAGCGTCAGTGTACATCGTTGAGCAAATAACATCAGGAGTGTAGACTACTGTAATGGTCTCGAAGGCTTCATGTTTAAATCTTCTGTATTTTTATGCGTTTATGTAAACTAAGTATTTATCTACGTACATTTGTTAATCAGGTACAGTCAACGTCATAAATAAGTGATCACTTTTGTACCTCGTCATTTTAACGTCATGTTTGAAAAGCAATACGAAATTGTGTACCGACTGAAAGAAAGCGACAATGTACAAAAATGCAACCTTCCCATCCCATAGTACAACAATGCTTTTATGACGACCGGATGGCCAAGTGGTTAGAAAATCTGTCTACGAATGTTGAGGCACAATAGTTTGACTCATACGTATTCTTGAAATTTATACCTACGACGACTTGGAGACATGGCGACTACAAAAAGTAAAACAGAAGCTACCACATGCTCAGCCGAACTCCCCATAAATTTTATTATTAATTTGTATTTATTTATTTTCCTAAAATATTCAAATATTACAGGTTAGACCTAATGCGTTAGATAGAACATCAAAAACTTAACTTAAATGACTAAGTAAGTATGTACAAATATTTTTTTTCCGATTTACGTGTAACATACGTCCTTGTGAATTCACTCTGAGTGCAACAAAAAAGATCAATTCGTTGCGCAACGAGGTTGGTGGGGCGAATGGTTTCGAATTAGGTACCTATTTATTTACGAGGGGCGGCTGAAAAGTTCTAAGCCTAAGGTAGGAAAAAATATTCAGATTTTTTACTATTTTTATTTTTCAATATAATCTCCCTTTAATTCAATGCATTTATTACATTTTTTTAATAATGCTTTTAGACCGTTAAAAAAATAATTTTATGTTGGCTGTCGAAATGTTCCTGTACACTGCCTTCATTTCTTCATCACCGCCAAATCGCTTTCCCCTTAAATCTTTCGTCAAATTGCTGAATAGAAAATAATCGCTAGGGGCCAGATCTGGCCTGTAGGGTGGATGATCAATTTCCCCGAAGCCAGTTTCCTTCGGAGCAAGCTTGGTAACACGAGCGGTGTGAACGGGGGCGTTGTCTTGCAAAAACTGCACTGCATAGATTCAGACTTCTACTCTGGATCATACTGTCTGCTCCATGTTTCATCAACAGTTACTATACGGGAACAAACTTCATCTAAACCATCTTCACTCAATTCTAAAAATGCTTGACAAGTTTGAACTCTTTATCGAAAGCTGCAAACATTTTCGGCACCCAACGCGCACTAACTTTTGTCATATGCAAATGTTGATGCAAAATCTCTCCAACTCTTTCCTTACTAATAATACCTACCTAAGACTTCAGCTATTTGCCAAACCTTAATTCTCCGATCCTCTAATACTAACTTCTTGACTTTTTGCCCCCCTGAGCGAGGATCGTCTTCGATCGACTCCCATCCAAGTTTAAAAAGTCGACTCCATTTTTTAACAATCGCTTGTGCAGCGCCTGATGCGCCTTAAATACTAGCCATTTCTTCAAAAATACTTTTTGGCGATTTGCCACTTTTCGTGAGGAACTTAATGACTGCACGGTGCTCAATTTTCGTGATATGCGTTGATAATTCACTCTTAGTGACCTTTATCGTCGGATATCTAGAGATGTAATAAAAGAAACACGATATATATATTTTTATTATGGATGCAAGGCAGTTCGCCAATTCTATAAAAAATAAATTGAGACTATCGTGTCACCGCCGTATTATTTATTGGTTGGTGTTTGTTTACAAATAACTGAATATCAAATAAACAGACATCGTGATACTGGTGATAATGCCCAGCCAGAGTGGTGTCTGCCGAATGAAAAATAAATAATTTCGTTATCTTTCAATAGCAGGAGTTAACATATTTTATAATAAATAAAATCATTCGAAGCGAACATCAAGCGCGCTTAAGTACTTAGTACCATGTCATGTCAAACCCTTTCTCGAGGTGTTACCTAGTGAAAATATTGGTATGACAGCAACTTCGATACTTATGATATTTTCATAGGCTTTTACAGTTGTAGCTTAGTTAAGCACAGATGGAAAGTGTTTTACGAAAATATGTCTCTACTTTTCAGACCAACATCTACTCATTCCCGTAGTTATACATAGTGAATAAAACGAACATCACCATAGCGAAAATTAAAAAGGTTTTTCGAGATCCAAGACATGGTAGATAGTTCGCCCACGTGTGATTACGGCTGATTTACATTTTATGAAGCATCATTTTGCGACCAAGTCATCGTTCTAACAGTTTTCGACAGTGTCATTTTTGTAAGAATAACAGCTTCGTGATATTTGCAGGGTTTATGTGTTCGCGTTGGAAAGTTTTAGTAAGTAGAGCTGTCAATGGACTTCTAGTTGCCAACGGCAACCTACGTGCAACAGATTTTCTCATTGCAGATGTAAATAGGAAAACAACCGGCCAATTACGCAGCGTAGGAATTCATTATTATTTTTACATTTTGATCAACTGCTACTCAGCGAACTTGTGCAGCCTATTAGGCTGTGGATGATAATTTTAATAAATTGGCATTGATCACTATTTTTTACTACTCTTTTTTATCTTATTTTCTTAAGATATAGATCATCATCATCATCATCATCCCAGCCTATATAAGTCCCACTGCAGGGCACAGGCCTCCCCTCAGAATGAGAGGGCTTGGGCCATAGTTCCCACGCGGGCCCAGTGCGGATTGGGAACTTCACAAACACCATTGAATTGCTTCGCAGGTTTGTGCAGGTTTCCTCACTATGTTTTCCTTCACCGCAAAGCTCGTGGTAAATTTCAAATGTAACTCCATGTAAGATATAGATAAATTCAAGATATTGATTTGAATATCTTGGCATAAAAAGGCATAGTTAGATTTAAATATTTTTTTTAAAATATCAGATACGGCGTCTCGTAATTTACACATGATGACTGAAACCAAGTGAAAGGCCAAGTAAAATAATATTTTTAAAAAAACGAGCTAGTTGTCAATGTCAATAGATGCTAACTGTCCGTGTCACATTCAATCGGATATTGTTTTGACAAAGAATAGAGGTAAACAGATAGGTTAAGTCTGAAAAGAATCATTATGCCTATTGAATAACTACCTCTCTGCAAATTGTATACAAACTATGATAAAATTTTATTTTAACTCATGTATATAACAGTTAAGCTACGGCGTCTTTCTTTTAACATCTATTTCAACGAACTGAACGATCTTTCTACGTCTTTAGTTGTAATAGGCTGGAGTAGGGACTTAATCTCTTCAGGTTCATATCATAATGACATCTCTTTAATTTATATAATATTATGTTTTAGTGTATTCTTTTTTCAATAAATTCCTCATTAGGTAGAAAACTGCTAGAGTACATTCTGTTTTTTTATGTCAATATCTACTCTTTGGCTAATGTGACAACTGGCTGACATCAATGTCTGCCTGCGACCTGCGAACTACGGATACTACGAATTCGAAAATCGAAGTTCGTGTCGTTATGTCCCTCTCTCTCTCGTATTGAATAATATAAGCGTCAGCGGGACGGCAAGATACGAAGTTCGAATTTTGCACTTTGTAATACGGGCCCTGCGTGACAGATATCATAGATAAACCTAGATACTTATGGATTTACTTTTCAGGTAAAGGGATTCATCCCATAATGAAAATACGAAGGCCAAACTAAGGTCAAACATATTTTTGCCTATATATTCGTAATCCTTAAGTATTTTTAGATCAGAATTGGACAAAACTGTTTAAGAGCCCTATCCCTCGAAATGGTTTTCGAATCAGGGTACATTGGTAAAATATGAACAATGCCAATTCATTAAAATATACTTCGGTCATGATCTTTCAGAATATTTTAAGCTTACGGTTTAGTTTGTGGGAGGGGGGCCCTTGCCGCTAACAAAAGTAAGCTTTAAAGCCTAATAGTTTGCAAACAAATAACTACAGTACCGGCCAAAAATATATCACCTTTACGTTTTTTTACCTAAACCTGTTTCTGTACTGTACCTGTTTGTTTAATGATGTCATAGTAAATAGATATTTTTTATTAAAATCTGATATTTACTTTTTTATATTTACTTGTAACCTCGTAATTTAATAATTTAATTTGTAAAAATACATTGGAAATACTCGTATACATTTCGGACTTTACGATAAATGACAACTGTTTAAAGCCGGGTGCGCATCATGTGATTAAAGTTTTATCTTTGTCACTCTTTGCTATTATCAGCAGGACAGCAACATTTCAAACTGTCAATTTGCTTTAGAGTGTAGACTTGCTTTATAACTGCCTTTGTGACGGGGACACTGCAGGGGTCAAATGAAGGTAATTACTTAAATTTTGTTTATTTAATTCTGTTTATCATATTTTTGGAATGTGATTTCTGAAAACGCTTCACAAAGCCTATTTCTCCAAACGGTTTTCGATTTATTATACGTTGTCAAAAATTGGGACATCCCAATTGCATTTGCTAAAATGTAGAGAGTACAAAAATTTAACATATTTCTAATTATAAATAATACATATTATAATATAAGTAGGTAGTCATTGAGTGAAAATATTCACTCTGATAAACTTATTTTGCTTTACCTGATAACCTTTAGTTGGCTGATAAGGTTAAATCTGTTCATGCTATAAACAAGTTTCTTTATAATTACATTGTAAATAATCATACATAACCATGTACCAAATGAAGCTAAAAAATGGCAGAAATATCAACAAGTTTCGAGTATCATAATTCAAGACGCTTAAAGAGATATGAGATGGTATAAAAATAAACAAAAAAATACTTTTTATCTCTCCTGTTCGGAAAGTTTAATTTTCATGGGTAGATAGCTGGGTGGAAAATTGCGTTTTCATCTCTAGGGTGGAAAGTATTTTATTTTTAATTTTTCGATTGGCCTTGGATTTGAAGATAATTGAGTTAAGTCAATGACACTTTTTTTCCCGTTTCGGCATGGTCATCTAGATGCACGTCGTGACCAAGGAGCTTATATGCAACGCTGGAGGTTGAACGCCGAACATCAGTTTGAAACAAAAAATTTGATCTTTATTACGTCACGAACATATTCCATCTCTTTCCTTAGTTAGGTTAAGAAAGAGATGGAATATATAAATAAGTAATAAAGGTCAAACTTCTTCGTTCGGCGTTCAGCCTCCAGTCTTGTATAGGTATAAGCTCCTTGGTCGTGACCAACTCGATTTTTTTTATAGTCGGCCGTGGCAAGTGGCCAGGTCGAAAATGTACCGTTGGAGGTTGGATATAAGTAAATTCAATTTATTATTATTCTCATTTTTTTTGTAGTAGGTATTTGACTTTCCTCACAGTCGAAATGAAAAGTAGTGTCTAACTCGGGTGAAATTACCTATTTCCCCTCGAACTATGGTGAAACGGGTCACTTTCCACCCTTGGTTATCAATCTACTATTTCATCTCTCCTGTTCGGAAAGTTTCATTTTCATGGGTAGATAGATAGCCGGGTGGAAAATTGCGTTTTCATCTCTATGGTGGAAAGTATTATATTTTCAATTTTTACGATTAGCCACGGACTCGAAGATAATGGAGTTACGTCATAATTATTAAAATAAAAGGTTTTCATATATATAAACTCAGCTATACATTAAACGACGTGTTATTGCAATTTATAAGTTCACATTAAAAACATTTTATTTACAACAACATTTCAAATCAACATTTAAAATGATTCCTCTATTTTGCTGCTCGCCATAATGCCATGATAGCATGTCATTTTTTTTCACGTTTCGGCATGGCCATCTAGATGCACGTCGTGACGTGACCAAGGAGCTTACCTATGTATGTATATACTTACAACACTGGAGATTGAACACCGAACATTAGTTTGAAATTTTAATTGATTTATTCTTAGTATACCTCTTTTATAAAATGTTCGTGTAGTATTTTACTTTCCTCGCAATCGAAATTAAAACTAGAATGTCTAACACGGGTGACATTAGTCACTTCCCCTCGAACTATTGGCGCTTGGGTAAATATTCGAGCGTTTTCACCGGTCGGTTAAACGTCATTACCATCCCACATTTATTAGCACAAAGGAAGAACAAATCGCAAGCATTTTGAGCACGCTAGATTAAGCATTGGTATTGTCTTTAGTTTTCATAATTCTCTTATATAATATTTGTCAAACGGAAGTGACGAAAAAAAACGCCGAAAAAAATGCTGAACATTTACCCGCTTTCACTTCGATCGAGCGCCAGAAATATCTCAGGGTAAAATGGGTCACTTTCAACCCTTGGTTATCAATCTACTATTCTTGCAGTTTATATCTATCATCATCATCATCAGCCGAAAGACGTCTACTGCTGAACAAAGGCCATAAACTCGCCACGCCACTTGCACCCACCAGTTTCTCGCACCGCAACTCACAATATCTTCAGTCCACCTGGTGGGAGGCCTGCCTTGTGTTTATCCCGAAAACTTGTATAGTTCCCGCGGGCGAAACCAATTTACGCAGGCGAACTCGCGGACAACAGCTAATAATATTATAAATACGAAAGTATGTGTGAGTATGCATGTTTGATACTCTTTCATGCCAAAACGTCTAGACATAGTAAAATGGCTGGACGAAGTTTTATTTTGCTGGTTGATTGTGATTTGGTATATAAAGTTGAAAATCTGAAACTTTTTATCCTGATATTCCCGCAGGATGTTTGCATATAAAATCCCAAAATTATAAAAAAAATTGGGAATTCACAGTCAGTTCACATGCGTGAAGCTGCCAGGCTAATTTGAAATGAAGTTGTACAAATTACACCTATTAAGGTCATTTACTTTTTAAGTATTATATTATAATAGAAAGAAAAACTAAGATAAATCTTTTAAATTGCTAAATGAACAAAAACTGGGTCTAAATTAAATGCATTTGTAGAAGAATTTACCTACTGATGTATACAGTTGAAAGAATATCTGAATTCATATGAGACCTTAGTTGACATCTATAGCCCAACAAATTCGTCGCGACCGTCCCTAAGAAGGAGACGCGGTAGCGGGGGCAAGGTAGCACGTCCGTCATGACAGCGCGTGATTACACACGTAGATAAATTTGCCGAAGACATATCTCAGGATAAGAAGTAACTATTTATGAGACCTAGAAGTAAGACCACAAAATGAGTGCCTAATTTAAAGTTTCCTTATCAAGAGCAGGAAATAGAAAGATGGTTAAAACTGTTGTCACATTATGAAGTTATGACAGCGTAACACTGTTAAGTAACGCTTTCCGCGAAATTATCTAAGTCAATTCTTTTCATGGCATGATGATTTTTTGTAGCGATTTAACAGATCCGCTGGTGCCCTGTATTTCCATCAATTTAGGGTGTTTAACAACTTTTTTTTTGTGGTCTGCAAAAAACCACTCGCGTCAGAGACGGTTTTTGCCATATGAATGTCATTGCCACATTACGATCAAGAACTGTAATTTCTGCATAGTGCAAAATATTTTTACACATTATACACAACCTACTTTATCTGTCGATTCATCTCCGGATTATAATCTCATGTGCTTCTAATGTTTTGTAACATAGCCTCTGTAAACCGTGTAGCTGCTACAACTGTGCGGCCGCGACTGAATGCGAGTGACGTGCATTACGCACGGTGTTACTTGCTACCCCTCCAGTCCCTGCTGACGTCTATAGTAACTCGCCCCCACCACCGCGTCCTATTCCTAGCTAGGGACAGTTGCGCACGAGGTTGTCCGACAATATTTTATCAGATAAAAAAAAAAATATATATATATATATAGTATGCCAACCTCGTGCACAACCCTCCCTAGGAATGAGACTATAATATACTATACTGAATGGACTATAATGAACTGCCATCAAATGTGACAACTTTATCTTCTGTAAGCAACTGTACCTGTATATCCCATAGTGACTAAATATGTCATCACTTAATAAAAGTAGCTAATAAAAACTCCAGGTGAAACCATATTTTGTCACCAAAAGTAGACTGAGACAAAGCCGAATACAGTAGGCTAAGTTGCCACTTTTGACGGCACATACCTTGGACTTGTGAAATATGGAAACGTCACAAGCACTTTCAGTCCTTTACCTTATCTTGGTACAAGATTTTGGCTGCTACTTGATGTGTGGGGGGGGAGACATACACATGTGCAGCGGATGTCTACAGACTATACTCACGTCAAAAACACTTTGAAACCAAGTTGCAATGTTACTTATTACCTACAAAATCACAACCAAACTCTCATAAAAATGTGAAACACCTACATAATCAAACATTTACTATGGTCATTACCTAACATTTATTGGATGATGGAAAATGCACTACCATCTCCTGTAACTCTGTAACAAGTGTGTTGTTGAATCTTGTTGCTTGGAATAGTCATAAACTTTTAAAATAGACTTACAATTTCGAAGTCTGGAAATTCTGACATGCCTTGACCAGGCATTTAAAAAGTTGAGACATTCAATAAGAACTATAATAAAAATAAATATTGTGTATGGAGTGCAGTTTTCTACACTATTAAAAGTCAGAACAACTTTAAAAACCAGAATGAAGTTTAGATATTCTGAAAAATCCATTCCAATTACAACTATAGTCACAAGATGGATATGTTTGATCCTTAGGAACCCAATATGAATTTAGAAATGTATGTATGTAATTAGGTAAGTAGATAAATGTTAAGAACTACTTTTCTCCACACCAAGATAAAACATGCAAAATACCTGTTTATTATATTATTAAAATAAATACTCACATTATGATGTTGATTATGGTGTTACACAATGTGTAGTCCAGCTGAGTCTGATGGCTGACTTTTTAATTTGAACACAAACTGTCTCATTCAATGACTTGTAACATTTATAATACAGTGATAATGTTCACTACCCTCAAAAGTAAATTGTCACACAAATTCACAATACACCGCAGAATAATTGATACACAAAATGGTTAGTGCTTAGTGCCAGTTATAATTTATTTAAAAAGTCTGTAAGTAGTAAATTCACAATATTAAGCAGAGATTTTAGAGTTTTCTTTTTTTAAGTAACAGCTTCATCAACGACTTTTTTAATTTTATTGATGGTTAAATAAAAATATTTAGATCAGATATTTTTTTTACAAAGAAAAATAATTATATTTGTAAGCACATAACTTTATAAGTAAATAAACGTTAGGTCAGCACGGAATTATTTTATTTGCAACTAAGTGCATGGAAAAACACATCGCATAAAAAAATACGTAGAAACGATTAGACGGATATAATTTAACGGATATAATAACTGGCAGAAAGCACGAGTCCATAATATGTTACTAAACGAATAAATGAATGAATAAACTATATAATATAGATTTGGCAATTAAAATATAACTGTTCAATTTAACGTCAATGAATTCGGTTTGTATAGTTCTATAGTCTTTTAAAATTTAGTCACTTATAAATAGTTCACTAACACAAACAGTAAGTTTTTATCAAGCAACAGCATATTTTGTAATTACACTGACTAACATGAAAAAAAGGCGTTCCAGTACATACTTCCAACAAGGTATGCGCATCTGTCAATGTTTTTATCCGTAGTTTCACCAAAACAATACTGTCAGCGCCATCTTGTATCGATACTTTATGTTAAAGATCAAGGTTAAGCTAGGCCGTTTTAATAAAAAAAAAGAATTGCAGAAATGACAATCAAAAATACATTTTCCTTTTTTTTAAGTCTTGTAAATAATTGTTGTTATAACAATTTAGCAAATTTTATTGAATTTATTTACATATGGTAAATAGTTCAAACCACAGACTAATAAGAGATAGGGAAACGTACTGCACTGGGTGGCTACTAAGAAATTTGAAAATCAAAGTTCGTTCGTATCGTACCGTCCCTCTCACTCTCGTATAAGCGCCAATATAAGCGCCAGCGGGGTTACTACGAAATTAGAAAATCGCAGTTCGTGTTGTGCAATCCCTCTGACACATACTATTTAATATGAGAGCGAGAGAGACGGTACGATACGAACTTCAAGTTTCGTAGTAGCAGACTGACAGGAAAGAGGAGCTTCTATATCTATGGGCGTATACACGAAAAACAGGGTCGGTATTTCTATGTCGCTATTATCCGGGCCGGGAAAGAGTGTCAGTCGTCCGTCAAGTAGACTCAACGACAAAACCACAAAAAGGACGATTGACAAATAGTTTAGTTTTGATCATCGTTGCAGTAATGTTAGGGCATATTGTAACGAAAATGTTGACTAAACGTTGTTAAAATGGTTTTATTTTATTGAGAGTAAATATCGTCATGGCACCTAAATTGTATGAATAACTTGTATCAGTGTTGAACTTTTGCGATATCTTTCGTCGAACCTAAAAGCGATTATGATGTACTTAGCTGATACATTTTCTGTAAAAAGTAATCTAATCTCGTAGATAAAATTATTTGCCATTGCGTCTAATTATGATGTGTAATTGTGCAGGAGTGATCTAGGTGTGGTAACAGCAAAATGTCTAATTCAAAGTGTGCTGATGAGGAGGTTGAGACGTTTCCTCTGCACGAGTGTGTGTTCAGTGGCGACGTGCGCAAGCTGTCGTCTCTGCTGCGGCTCGAAGACGTGGCACGCAAGGACAAGCACGGCAACTCGGCGCTGCACCTCGCCGTGATGCTCGGGCGGCGCGAGTGCGCACAGTTGCTGCTGGCGCACGGTGCGCCTGTTAAGCTCAAGAACCTCGCCGGCTGGTCCCCGCTCGCCGAGGCCATCAGCTACGGCGACCGCCAGACCATCTCCAGCCTCGTGCGCAAGCTCAAACAGCAAGCCCGTGAACAAATGGAACACAGAAGACCTGATCTCATCAGAGCATTAGCTCAAATACAAGATTTCTACATGGAATTGAAATGGGATTTTCACTCATGGGTTCCCCTTGTCTCTAGAATTTTGCCTTCTGATGTTTGTAAGATTTACAAATCTGGCTCTGGAATCAGATTAGATACTACTTTGGTTGATTTTACTGATATGAAATGGGAACGGGGAGACATATCATTCATCTTTCAAGGTGAGAAGCAGCCTAGTGAGTCACTCACCGTTCTTGATAATAAAGCCAAAGTGTATCAAAAAGTGAGATACGAAGAGACAGAAAACGAGATAGAAGATGAGGTGGATATCCTTATGTCAAGTGACATTTTGGCAGCTCAAATGTCCACGAAAGGTATTGCATTCATGAGAGCACAATCTGGTTGGATATTTCGTGAGGACAGAAAAGAAACAGTTGCTGGTCTTTACAAAAGCGATGTTTACACAATATCTGGCCTTGTTCTGGAATCACGAAAACGACGGGAACATTTGTCTACTGATGACTTACAGAAAAATAAAGCTATAATTGAAAGTCTCACTAAGGGCAATACACAAAATTTAGACACTAATGGAGAGCCAACCAGACGTGCATCTTTAAATCCACCACCAGAGAGTGGGGTTGACTGGGTCACATACAATGCAGCTCCTCCAGGCCAATACCCTAGTTTAGGCAGAGAACTTGTTTACAAAGAATCATCCAGAAATTTTCGAGCAACTATAGCCATGAGTGATGAATTTCCACTAAGTGTGGATATGTTATTGAATGTTCTAGAAGTCATTGCTCCATTTAAACATTTTGCTAAGTTGCGGCAGTTTGTTGCTATGAAACTCCCTAACGGTTTTCCTGTAAAAATTGATATACCAATATTGCCTACAGTCACTGCCAAAATAACCTTTCAAAAGTTTGAGTTTCAAGATGACATACCGCATGATTTGTTTGTCATCCCAGATGATTATGTGGAAGATCCACTACGATTTCCTGATTTATGACGCTTCGATGTTCTAACCCTCTTTGAAGTAAGTGAAAGGCCAGTTTGGCGGCGAGAGTTAAGACGTGGGCAGGTTCTGAGGATGGTGAGAACATCGTGCTACAAGCCCTCAGCACAGGGCCTCATCACCATTGAGTTTCCCATGTTATTCTGCCTAGGCAGCTCCTATTCCAGCCATTGTGTCCTCTTTGTGGAGTAAGTCTTACAAAAATTTAATGGAAGGAAAAAAAATTACATTGTGAACATGTTTTAGATGTTGCAACCTCTGTTCAAGAACTGGAGTTGAAATAAATTGTGCAAGTGACAGAATTATTAGATAAATAACTTAACATGTAGTTAATTTAGCGAAACAGCCTTACTCCAAAACCTCATTGATAGTCTTGAATAGACTGATATTTTATGTTTAAGGGGATTATAATGTATATTAATATAATATTGGTAATTGCAGAATTGTAGAAAAATATATAAAATATTAGTGTAATTTATACAATCATTAGTATAATTGCTCACCAAATGCATAATAGTTGCATAATGTTTTAGAGCATTGCCGTTCTGGGTTTGCCTTCATTTTCATAGTTTTACACATGCTCTATTTATTTCTGCTTAATATACTCTCATAAGAGGATTTTATTGTTTTCAACCAATGTTTGATTATAAATACATATTATTATGTATGTTGTTAGTTTGTATTATTAGGTATATTACTGAAAAGGAAATGAGGGTCAATTAAGTTTCATCCTTAAAATGAAAATAAAAAATACATTTGCATTGTCTGAACATATTTAATGCAAGGATATTTGTATTACCTTATATTACAGGTATAAACATAAATCCTTTTTAAAAAAAAGAAATGTTAGGAATAATTAATTACAGCTAATTGTATTACGATTTAACTTATGAAACTCAAATGACCTCTATTTTCTTTTGATTAGTATATCTTAACTTTCAAATGGTTATGGCCTATGAATCACATTTGATTTGTAGCTAAATTCTTTATTGTGAAACCCCCAATTCTACAACATGTTATTTTTAATTTCTATTAACTTTGAGGGAACATTCAACATGTCAAATGATGTTAATTTTTTCATGACACTAGGGTCTAACTCTTAATCTTTAAATGATAATCAAATATTAAGAAAATTATGTGCAATAAAACAGGGTAAAGGTTTTTAATTTATGTATGACGTGTTTTTAAAGTCCGTAATTAAAGTGTTTTTAACTCGCACATATTTAGCAAAAAACTTTAATAAATTCGTTTTTTGATGTCACTTATGTGTCATGCATGTCAATCTAGGGCTGCCATCCGTCCGGGTTTCCCTGGATTTGTCCTAGTTTAGAGGGCGTCTGGGGAGAGTCTGGGCAGGGTTTTTTCATGTGTAGTCCGGGTTTAAAAATATTTTTTATTTTTAGGCCAATGCAATCAGAATTTTTCGAAGAATTAATTTCCAGCAAGCTATTAAAACGATTTATCATTTTAATAGTTTCATTAGGTCCTAAAAGCGTGTAATCCGAGTCTTCCCCCTTTCCAGGAGGTGTTGTTTGTGAAAAGCTAGACCACAAACCGCGAAGGGTCTTGATTCCCAAAAATAGGGGGCGCCTTGCAAATCTCGCCCAGGGCCCTGGAAGAGCTAAAATCGGCACTAATCCGGGGTTTTCACGCGTCTTGTCCTGGTAGTCAAATTTTAGAGATGGCAGTCCTATGTCAATCGTCAAGTTTGGGAATTTTATAAATTGATCTTTAACAATGACTGAAAAGTGATATTTGTATGTCCAGTCGCCATCAGATGTTTCGGAGCAGCCAAAGTGGTCAAAAATATCAGCACGTGGACTCTATAGTTAAGGTATTAGAGTTTGTTTCAATATTTTTGATCACCTCGGCCGCACCGAAAAATCTCATATTTAGTAACTTTTGAAAAAAAAATTTTGGGCATTAAAAATAAACTAACAATTACCAAGAAGTTTCTATAAATTAACTGAACTTAGCAGTCTGTCGAAGCCACCGGAAATAAATAAAAAGGCGGAGTATAATTTATTATATATTTGTATCATATCATATTGAATGAAATACTTTGTAATTCCCATATAAGCACTCTTCCTAAGGTTTTACATACAGTCAAGGGCAAAGATGTCGATACGGCCAAAGTTACAAAAATATGTATACACGACTTTATGCACTTAACATTAAGGCAGTGTTTATACATATTTTTGCAACTTTGGCCGTGTCGATATCTTTGCCCTTGACTGTACATAGATATAGCAACAAAATTATTTTATGACCAGAAAACTATTAAGCTAGAAACACACTGACGGTACCGTCTCCGCGCCGCGCCGCAGCGCTCCGCCTCCGTCGTCAGTGTATTTCTAGCTATATACTTACAACAACACTTTATTTTGTAAAAATAAAATAATTGCATGAAGGATACTGCTTTACAACTAGTGACATCATTGAAACGCCAGTATAAAAAAAAAATAGTTGTTACTAAAAGTTAAAAATCATAATTAGGCTTAGAGTAGTCACTACACTATATTGTGACCGTAGAACTCTGGTATACAGTGTATGTGTTTGTGTGGCTCAAACATAAAGTAATTCACTTTGAAAGGTGTCGATTTACTTCAGTTGGCTCAGGATGACTTCGTCCACAATCCTATATCGTTACCTTCTTAAATCGTCCACAGTGCCATGTCGTCAGCCTACAATTCCTAAATCGTCACCTTCCTAACTCGTCCACTTTCTGATATCGTCCATATCCCATTTTGTCTACATTCTTATTTCGACCACAGTGCCAACTCGTCCACTTTCTTTAATAGACCACAGTACTACTTGGTCAGCATTGCCAACTCGTCCACGTTTACCAGACGTTGTCTCACAGAGATGGTCAATTTAAGCATTTAAATAGCACAAAATATCCCGAGAGAGTAATTTGGAAAAAAGCCCCTTTTCAATAATCATTTATAGAGATTCATATTAGCCGGATAGTGAACGATGCAATAATGTTGACGAGTTGGCACTGTGGTCTAAATTGGAATGTTGACGTGTTAGCACTGTATTAGAAAAAAGACTGTTGACGAGTTGGTACTGTGGCCCACGTATAAAAACGGACAAGATAGGAAAGTGACGATGTAGGAATGTTGGCGAATCAGAACAGTTGACTATATGAGAATGAGAACGATTTAAGAAGGTGACGAAATGGGACTGTGGACGAAGTCATCCTGAGCCCTTCAGTTTTACCTAGAGGCTGCAATCCTTTGTGCCTTCAGCGTTTCTATTTAGTAGACAATATATATAAATTATACAATAATGGAACATATTATGCATTTGTGTAATCTTTACTGACTCAAAAATGTTGTCATGGTTCTTTATCTGTACTTCATACGAGGGGCGGCAAAAGTTCTAAGCCTAAGGTAGAAAAAAAATATTCAGATTTTCAATATCATCTTCCTATAATTCAATGCGTTTATTACATTTTTTAAATAATGATTTTAGACGTTAAAAAATATATATATTTTTTGGCTGTCGAAATGTTCCTGTACAGCCGCCTTCATTTCTTCATCACTGCCAAATCGCTTTTCCCTTAAATCTTTCTTCAAATTGCTGAATAGAAAATAATCGCTAGGGGCCTGATCGGACTGTAGGGTGGATGATCAATTTCCTCGAAGCCAGTTTCCTTCAGAGCAAGCTGGGCAACAGGAGCGGTGTGAACGGGGGCGTTGTCTTGTAAAAACAAAATGCCTTTGCTCAGTTTGCCCCTTCGTTTCTCGACTATGGCTTGTCGCACATTTCTTAATAGCTCTGCATAATAAACTGCATTTATTGTAGAGCCTTTTGCCGAATAGTCTATTAAAATAATGCCTTCGCAATCCCAAAACACGGTGGCTATTAGCTTAGACGCCGATCTTGAACCTTGATTTTCTTCGGTGGCCTTTCACTCTTTTCGATCCACTGCATAAAGTCAAAGTCAAAATATCTTTATTCAATTTAGGCTATAACAAGCACTTATGAATGTCAAAAAAAAAACTACCACCAGACATAGATTCAGACTTCGACTTTGGATCATACTGTCTGATCCATGTTTCATCAACAGTTACTATACGGGAACAAACTTCAACTAAGTAAACCATCTTCACACAATTCTAAAAATGCCTGACAAGTTTGAACACGTTCTTTATCGAAAACTGTGAGCATTTTCGGCACCCAACGCGCACTAACTTTTGTCATATGCAAATGTTGATGCAAAATCTCTCCAACTCTTTTCTTACCAATACCTAAGGCTTCAGCTATTTGCCAAACCTTAATTCTCCGATCCTCTAATACTAACTTCTTGACTTTTTCAGTATTTTCTTCAGTCACAACCCCCCTCCCCTCTATATACGCCTATGGCAGCATGTCCCTCAAATCGCCATCAAAATTACTCTTCTCGCTCGGACCGGCTCTGGCTATTGTCGGAACTTTACAACCCGTTAAAGTTCACTTAGTCTGACGACTTCAGCATTTGTGCGTGGTTATATTATAGTATAGTATAGAAGACATACACTGCCAGACTGCCACCCATGTAGATGTTACGAGTGTTAAAGTTTGCGTAGGATTCATTTTTGACTTTAGGAAGTTTGAATACCATTGACCTTTACCCATACCCAATTACTTATGGTTATGACAAAATTGTCAACATGTGTTGGAATTTCTTTACTTAAATAATAAAAAACTATTGCTACTTTGTTATTTCCAAAGCTAGATTATTTAGATAGTGGCACCTAGATGGTAGCGTAGATACTACTTGTCCGTGAAAAAGCTGAAAATACTTAGATTACATGACTTTATTTCAGTAGAATACCACGCAATAGATGTATATTAAGAAACCGTTATATAACGGATATATACTTACGTTATATCACACCTAAACAGATTTTCACATTGTTCGCATCATAATTTCTTGCCAGAAAGGAAGCAACCAGTATAATATAAGCAGGTAACTAGATGTATAATGTAATTAACTTTGACAGAAGTAAAAAACTTGGCTACATATTTGGAATACCTATTTCAATGGAATAAAAGAATTTAATGTTGTAATAAAAAATGAGTACCCCACAGATTTGTATTTAAAATTTTCCCTTCATGAAATAGAGTAATACTGGCTGTAGTGATCATCATCATCAATATTATCGCTTACACCGTAAGATTATGATTGCATGTACAGTCAGCCAATTTTATTCCTAGGCCACCACATAACCGTGTCGTAATGACATTTAACGTCATTCGATGAACATTGTTATAGACAATAGTTATTTGTGCAACAAGAGGGCAAAGTCGTTATTTGGTGCGAGTGTTGATTTTGAATCCAGAGTAAGCGAAGGATTCTAACAATTGAATCACGAGCGACAGCGAGTGATTCTAGGTTAGAATCCTGAGATCAGCGAGGTATTCAAACACGAGATGCAACATAACTTTGGTCTCGTGTGACACATACAACTTTTCACCTGAGCGGCGAGAACATTTAAATTAAAAGGTTAAAATAAAACCACATATTATATTTAGAAGACAAAAAATATCAAAAACTTTAAAATATAATCCGATTGTTAATAAATAAATATAGTACTTAATCATATTTAAAACTTTTTCTCAAAAATGATTCATACAGTTGCTATTACATCTTTAAAAAGTTACTTAAGAATGCCAGACAACGATCAAGTCTCCGGTAAGTACACATGTTTTGAATACGGAACGAAAAAGTATCCAGTAGGTACGATACAAATCTCATACTCGTAACATCAACATTTTAGGGTTCCGGAGCCAAAATGGCAAAAACATAACCCTTATAGTTTCGCCATGTCTGTCTGTCTGTCCGTCCAAAGCTTTGCTCAGAGACTATCAATGCTAGAAAGCTGTAATTTGTTTGCTAAAACGATTTTTCGATTCAGTGATTTGTTTGCAAAATATTCAACTTTAAAATGCAAATTTTCATTAAAATCGAGCGTGCCCCCCCCCCCCCTCTCTAAAATCAAAACCGGTAGGTGGAAAAATTTGAAAAAATTTAGAATGGTAGTAAGTATATCAAACTTTCAAGGAATACTATAACGGATAAGTTTGCTTGCGAATTATTAGTAGTTTAAGAGTAAATAGCTGCCTAAGGTATAAAATATACCTAAACTTGGAAGATTCCGTATAAAATACGAATCCTTAGAAAAATATTACTTATTTTTTTCGTAATGGCTACAGAAAACATATTTAGGGCGTGTCCGACATGCTCTTGGCAGGTTTTTAATACTGCAAAAACTTCATCTCTGGGTTATTAAAAACGTTGACAATAAACGTATTTTTTTTTAAATATGATTTTATTAGGATTTATATTGTTTGAAACATGAATATAAATAGATTACTTGCAAATTCATACAATTTGACAAATATTTGATTCAACTTTAAGAGAGGCAGTATACGGAACGATTTTATTTAAAAAAAATCAAGAGCAGCGGCTTTCTTACAACGAGGTTGCATAATTTATTAAAAGAGTGGGAAAATTGTAACATTTCGGAAATATTTCATATAATTCACTGTTTTTTTAATTTCACCTCGTGTTTTTCTTTTTCAATTTGTCCTTATCCATTACGTATAATTAATTCATTATTGACATATTTTTAATTCTGAAGGTCAACACAGCATTCTTTGTGAGGTTGGTATAATCCGTCTTGTTTTATTAAAAAGTTAAAAATTAAAATAAAAAAAGCAAAATTGAGCAGGATATTCGTTCATTTATGCTCGATTTGTTTGCTAATTTATCTTTGTAATAGGGAAATTCGTGTCGGTACCGTTGACCATCAGTGGTGTAGCGGTATAGCACGCGGTACGGATTACCGAGGACCTGGGTTCGATTCCCAGTGATGGTCTTATTTTTCTGTTTTTTCTGTGCGTCTATATTTCAGTTTGTATTTTCAATTTCGGTTTTACGGGATGACCGTAAAAGTAAAAATTTGGAATTGAAGTCAAATTCCATGTTGAATTTCGTAGATCCGGCACTAATAAAATAATACGTAGGATTAGGGAAAAATAAACAAAATAAATTTATTTTTTTATATTAAAAGTAGTAAATACAACCAGCTGTGCATTTAGGCATGAAAGTAATAAACAACTATAATGTATAAATAACAAATCAGAAATTTACTGTGGCTTCACTTCATGACCTTCAACTAGAATCCACACTTTCCCAAATGTTAGCGAACGTGTGCGTACTTTCTTGAAAATGAAGTATAATTAACTACCAATGGGAACACTTCATACTCGTACTAACGTACATATAGGTAAGAAATAAATACCGTAACAAATCAATTCACACGAACAAGTTGTATACGTGAAAATGGAACTATTAACGCGTTTTTGTTGTGCGCATAAAGTATGATGCTATATTTGATATGGCATGGATGGGTGCAGGTATTTATCGGAACGATTTTTGGAATCGGGGCGGGGCTGTGATGGAGGGTGCAGGCGGCAGCGCTTCTTCCAACCCCAGGGTCACGACGCGCAGCGACACCGTGGACCGCCGGGCTGTGCAACACATCCAAATTTTGTTGTAATGTTCAGTCAAGTTATATGCATGGCTACAGCAGATGAGTAGGGCATCTAAAATACATGACAATTATAAAGTAGGATAACCAAGTTTTTCCTTTCATGGGTAACTTCAGTTTTTCATACAATAAAATAATAGTTATCATCGTTTGGAAGTACAGTCACCAGCACCAATATCTGACACAACAAGCGTGCATAAATATCTGATACGACTCTATTTCTAGGGCCGGAAGGACGTGTCAGATATTTTTGCACGCTGCGCTGTGGCAGATATTATTACTGGTGACTGTACTTGTTAGTACAGTTTGATTCATTTGAGTTAACACTTGACAGATGGGCGTGCCTTCAGTCAATTTTCAACTTTGACGTCATACAAATAAAGCCATTTTTAGTATACCACTACCCACGTTTACAGATTATGTAAAAACTATTTTATTTGCATGATGTCAAAGTTGAAAATTGACTGAAGGCACGCCCATCTGTCAAGCGTTAACTCCAAGTAATCGTACTGTATTTTACTTCAAAAGCATAAATTCCTTGTAGCGATTCACCAAATAGCATTACACCTCGAACTAACAAAAATTCTTTACAATCTTGTACTTGACGCATTTCGCCGTGATCGATGTTTGCTTGAGACTCTTAATTAATTTGACGTGTTAATAGATGTTTGCACTAAAATACACTACTACTACACGATCGAGGTGAAATGCGACTAAAACTAATAGCGAGTAAAGAACTAACAAATGTTTGGTTCGCCATATTTGGGCAATATCTACTTCTCTACTCCAAAACTGCAAGTATGCAAGGTGCGTTCTTTTTAAAATGCCATGTGAGAAAATATCATTCAAAAGTGGCCAACTTTTTCTTGTTTGTTGTTCTGTCCCATTGTCCAAGAGACAACAGGGACAGTTTCTTAAAAAATCTTATAGTAGTAATAAATACTATTTGTTGCTAGAAGAAAGTCCATGAAAAATGTGTACGCTCGATGAATGTTAACCAAACATAGAAACTCGTGGTTTTATTTAAAGAGTTGTCCAGGGGCGAAACCTTGTGATTTGTTTGCAAAATATTCAACTTTAAAATGCTAATTTTCATTAAAATCGAGCGTCCATCCCCCCCTCTAAAATCTAAATCGGTGGGTGGAAAATTTTGAAAAATTCAGGATGGTAGGTATCTAGTAAGTATATTAAACTTACAAGGAAAACTATAACGGTTAAGTTTTCTTGAGAATTATTAGTAAGTAGCTTAAGAGTCAATAGCAAATAAAATATACCTAAACTGGGAATATTCCGTACAAAATACGAAATCCTTAGAAAAATATTACTTAATTTTCTCGTAATGGCTACGGAACCCTATTTCGGGCGTGTCCGACACGCTCTTGGTCGGTTTTATTCCGGAAAATGCACAGTTCCCGAGGGAACAGTGCGCGATAACCGAATTCCACGTGGGCGAAGCCACGGACAAAAACTAGTAGCCTATATGTAGGTATTTGTACATACATAAAACCAACATACTATCAGCTCTAGCAAAACATGAACTTGAATATATAATACCTCTAATTGTTCAATTATATATATTATCTAATAATAAATAGGCGAATAAGTGGCTAATTACCTTGTTCAGGAATGTCGTCGATCAGCTGCAATTGAAACACAAAGCGTTGTGAATATTTGTTATTAAACACCAGCACGGATATTAGCTTCCACGCGCATTGAAAACCGAATATTTATAAATTTGTAGCATTGAGCGTCATGATATCTTTATTAAATAAATTTACAAGCTTCATTTGATGATTGTTTGAGTAGAAAAACATAGTGAGGAAAACTGCACACTTTTTACGAAGCAATTCATTCAATGTATGCGAAGAACTCAATCAGCAAGTCTCAATTCCAAGTCTGGTATTCCGGATGAGGCCTAGCCTTTCAGTAGGAGACATAAATAGATTAGTTTATTACAAATCTCTAACGCAGCAAGGATGAAGGTTTTTAGTTAGGTAATAGTTTTTAAATCCATAAATCGTAATTATCGATCGACCATTGTCAGACAAGTTTCACGATAAAATCAGTTTAATAGTTTATTAATGTTATCTAACGTGATTTATGGTTTCATCAGGTGTCTACGTTTTTATACACAGGATAAGTAACCTGATAAATCTAGTTTTCACCTCCCTAGCTCAAAAAGGCTGCGTTACGGGTGTCAGATTACATGTAATGTAATCAAGTGAAACGGGACATTACCATTACATATTATGGAATCCGTAATTATCTATACAAATATTATAATTACATACTAGTAACTGGGAAATTGTCGATTTCAAAGTACTGGAATTGTTGACTAGATTACTTCCAGATTACTTATATATATTAAGTTTAAATAAATTTAACGGAGTTAAAATTGGGCGGGAGTTCGGTCGGTCAGTCGGTCAGTCCATCCCTCATTCTGGCCGTTACCTTTTACACTTAACCCTTTTTTTATCGTACTTAATTGGCATTTCCTTGACGAAGTTGAATTATTTCTAATTTTGCCATAAGTTCCCTTTTAAAACAACGAAATTTCTCGACATCAATAATGCATGCCTTTGTGTATATAACATAATATACACCGTGTTTTTTTTTAAATCCCTTAACTTCGACAGACGGCTCATTTCATATGAATTAACTGATAGTTAACTTTTTCATCAAATCGAATTGCATATAATAACTTCAGTCATTGGTAATAGTAAAATATAAACAAACTTGACAAGTGACTTTGACGTGACACATAAGAGAGACATCAAAAAAATCCACATGTGTAACTTTCTTTTGCTAAATATGTGTGAATTAAAAACGGATTAGTTATGAACTTTGAAAAAACGTCAAAAATTAAGAACTTTTACGCTGTTTTTCTGCAAATAATTAATTATCTTAACTCTTGATTATCTTTGAAACAGTAAGAGTTAGAGCAAGTCCCCTTAAAGTAAACGGATATCAAAAATAACACAGTGTATACATATAAAAATATAAGTCTTATTTGAATCATAAGTCGTTTTGATTAAGGTATGGCCACTTTTTGCGTGGAATTTGTTCTGAGTTACGCTTCCTGTTCGTTAGTTAGCCCCTTATCAACGGATTCAACACCAAAATTTAATGTGAAAGTCATAGATATAGATATACACTAGATAGATAACGCAAATGCATCTTTCTTCAATATATTATATATCAATAATCGATTTTAATCGATATCGGACAGAAGAATGATAATAACTATTATAGAAAAAGGCAATTTATTAGTTATTGATAAAAACAAGCTCATGTCATGTCTTAATTTTACACGAGAGACCTATATATAAACAACACACACACACACACACACACACACACACACACACACAAACATCATGCCTTTTTTATGTGAATTTATGTTTTTATACTTTTTTACCATTTTTTAATAATTTTGTATGTTCTATTAGGCAGTCTCATTAAAGATACGTACCAGTTAACACGTGTTTTGCATTTAGTAGGCTCGCAGACCCTTAAGGCCCAGTTTTAGCCCTTAAGGCACCAGACCGTAACACCTGCCATGTTATTTTGTTATGACGATTAAAGTTTCTATCTATCTATCTATCTATCTACCTGTGTTCCCAAATGGGGTAGGCAGAGCACACGAGACGTTACCGCTTCAGAGCCACTTTTAGCAATTTTAGATTTTAAGTTTGACAAAAACGGTACAATAGTGACAGATTGCTAGCCTGTCGCCTACGGTATACCTAAACCTATATCCTCAGTCGCCTCTTACAACACCCACGGAAGAAACGGAGAGATAATTCTAACCCGACACCACAAGGGTAAACACACACACACAAACACACACACACACACACACACACACATAAACAAAGTATAAGAAACAATATTTTTTTAGAATAAGAATAGATTGATTTTTAATATTAATTATTTAATAATGCCGTTTAATATCATTCATCTGTCTATATCATTCGTCTGTCAGAAAATCGATGTCATTCATGTTAATCGATATACTGTACTGGTGATTGCTGGCGCGGTTGGCGAGGATGTAAAATCTATGAGTATGAGTAGTTGAATCGTTTGAATCGAGCTGAGCGGAGGGGCATCGGCAGCATCTCATTTGAATTTCCCGTTACTAAATTTCGCCTGTGGCGTTACAGTAGGCGCTAAAAAATCGGCACGCTTAGTTTGAATGCAAATCGTGATACTTGCGTTATCTATGTGAATCTATGTCTGTGGTGAAAGGAAATGCTAGAATGAGACAAAACAAAACAAAAAAATTATAAAATAAGGTTTGTCAATGAAGTAATCTAGTCTGGAACTGGAGTAAAGTAATTCAGACAACTTAATTACTTGATTACCGAGGAATCAAGATTACAGTAGTGGTTTACAATACCGATTCTAAAGGAATGGATTACAAATGTAATCATAGTTCAGTATTACAGTAATTTTGATTAACTAAGTAATTGATTACTGAGGAATCAGTATTACTGAAATGTAATCGTGTAAATTATTCCAAAAGTAATTGATTACGCCCAACTTTGCTTCGAAATCTGCGTGGAAAAACGCCTTTTCTCCTCTTGGCTGGAAAAGGCTTTTAAAATTCGAACGTTGTCATGACCAGGGGGCTCCTACGAAATTCGAAGTTCCTATCGCACCGTCCCTCATACTCTTGTATTAAATAATATAAGCGGCAGCAGGACGGCAAGAGACCAAATTCGAATTTTGTACTTCATAGTATAGGGCCAAGCCCTTCCTAGGATCCTTCGCTAATCCTTTGCTTGCTCGCGTTACAATAAAAGTACTCGCGCCAAACAGTAACTTTCCACCCCTGCATAACAAATAACTATTATTGACTCACGTATACGTTCGCAAGGGCTCGCTTTTTTTTTATTGCAAAGACTAAGATGATGTCATGGTTTGTTTTAACCATTCTAAAATAGAAACATTCACCTGCATTAATGTGCATAAACGAAACCAGACATGCACGGTGACTAAGAAGAAATAAGAGAGTAGTAAAAACGTACTGATTGCTCTTGAACTTTCATGGCGAGCGACTTTCGGAACATTGAAAGCCTCTTAGTGTATCCGCTAGCCACGCTTACACCGCTCTTCGTGGACTCGTCTGAAGTAGAGAATATGGACTCTGGAAAACAAAGTTACAGGGTTACCCACAAGTAGTTGCCTCAAGCAAGTAAGTGCATTGGTAAAATTGAGAAAATAGGTTTTTATAACCGTCGTTTTTCTTCTCATTCATTATCCTCCTAATATTATAAATGCGAAAGTTTGTAAGTCTGTTTGTTTGATTGTTACTTCATCATTTCTATACCGCTGATCCAGTTTAGATGAAATTCGGTGTAAAGATAGTTTGCGTCCCGGAGAAGGACATAGGATAGTTGTTATCCCGGAAAATTGTATAGTTCCCGCGGGATAGTGAAAACCGAATTCTACGCGGGTGAAGCCGCGGGCAAAAGCTAGTAATATTATAAATGTGAAAGTTTGTATGTCTGTTTGTTTGTTACTTCTTCACGCTTAAACCGCAGAACCGATTTAGATGAAATTCGGTATACAGATAGTTTGAGTCCCGGGGAAGGACATAGGATAGTTTTTATTCCGAATAATTGAATATTTCCCGCGGGATAGCGATAAAAGAATTCTACACGGACAGAGTCTTCTATGTTACGGTTCTTATTCGCACAACGTTTCCCCAACCACAGCAACAACCGCAGCAGTTTATTGTCATATTTATTTAAAGACTAAACCTAAACGTCCTTACCGTCAACTTCAATAGTAGTCTCTTTTGTTTGAGGTATATCCGTATCTGCTATAATCCTGTCAACAAACAATAGCAGTTGAGTTATTATAAGAATGATAATTGATAATGATAATGGTTCCGTACTAACTACTACTAACTACTAATATGCAGAGTTTTAATCGACTATTACCCATCAACTTGTAAAGTCTGCTAAGCTGTGATAGGTTTAGCTAGTACCTAGGTGGGGGGTGGAGATTTACTTTTAACAAAAGTTAGCACTTGTAAAGCCTGATAATTTATAAACGGACCCTTACATCGAAAAATGGTCTTAGCAAGCTTCTAACTAAAGACCTATCCAACGATACCCCACACTACGGTTTAAATATTTTTTTTTGAATGAAATCGCTTTTGTACATGTATCTCAACGCGGGCTGTCCTGTTTATACAGCCGGTTTTCTTCACTAGTTGTTTTTATTGTTTGATAGCAATGATACTGGATATCACACACACATACAGTTATTCCATATTTAAGTCATAATCATAAATCATAATGTATATGAAGTCCCCTTTAATGCAATTCTAGTCATTGGCGTGCAGTGAGTCAATTCCTGGGTAGGCACCGGTAGTTTGCGTCTGCAGCAGCACGCCACCCTCCTGCAGCAGGGTAGGCAACGCTAGCGCTGTGCTACCTACCTTCTCTCAATGCACGCCATAGATCTAATATGCTGCATTTACACTCGCGTACGAGTCGCGAGACGAGGCGCGAGGCGAGGTACGAGATGAGAGTGTGACGACGCGCGTGGCTCGCAGCACTCGCGTCCGGAGCGGTTTTTGGGCACGAGTCAAAGGACCTCGCGACGATCGCGAGCTTGATGTTTACATTCGCGCTCGCGCTTCGTTCGAGTTTGAACCTTGTGTGAAAGACAACTAACTCGCCACGGGAGTGTACACAGGAAGCTCATTTCAATCGATCACGCGAGCCGCGGGCCGGAGGCGACGCACAAGACGAGAGTGTAAATCCCGTATAAGCGTAATAGTAGACTGCCAGTAGTTAAACAGCAAGTTACCGCTGCACGAAGGTTAGCAGTTTGCGCTGGTGCCTCGTGAGATGGCGCTGCAGGTCGGTGGAGGCGAGGAGCGCGGCGAAGCGCGAGAATACGCGCGCGGCGCCCGCGCACGCGTCCGCCAGCGCGTGCAGCGCCGCCGCCGCCGCCTCCGCGTAGTCACGCACCCACAGCGCCAACTGACCGACACACAGAGTATGCAAATGTTAATCACACAGAGTATGTAAATTGACTAAGGGGTGGATGAGCCAAATCGTAAAGTTTTTGGATTTCGATCACTAAAGCGGGCTTGCGCGAAGCAAAGTGAACTGCTATTCAGGCTTACTATTGTCAAAATGTATTGAACCTTCGACCTTAACCCTGGTAACTACAACAGCCTTACCCGCAGTTTTGCTCGTTTTAACCAATTAAATCTAGTATTTGAGATTAAATTCAGTTTTGGCAAAAAAAAAATGGTACTCAATATCCTTGCATAGGAATAATCCGTGTCAAATTTAAAGCTTCTGAACCCAGCCGTTGAGATTTCGCGATTTTATCCCGACTCCGTGGGAAGTTATATCAGAGAATACAAAATTATCTCTAAATCCAGCGTTTGTAGCGATTTTGAAGTAACATACGCACGCACATGGACTTTTTTATTTTAGTATTTTATTATTAGTAGGTATACGAATGTTGGCGAATGCAGTCTTAACTTCTATGAATACACGTATATTAATAACATATCTATTTCTCTTTTTTTTCTTGGTAAAAGGCTCGCTTGCCGAAGTAGCTCCATGGAAGTCTCACCTGGAATATGCGCCACTCATCGATACCTTCAACGAGTTTTTTCGCACGCTTTGCGTTGTGCTTGACAATGTCTTGCGCATTCTGCAAACGGCCCTCCTGCCTAGATAACTTTTCCCGGAGGCTCTCCAGATCGTTCTCAGTCTCGGATCTAGAGACAAAAAGAACGAACCAATGTTTATTAACGATTTTTAATAGTACAT